>NC_054398.1:0-300000 GCF_017976425.1 Toxotes jaculatrix | reverse complement strand
GTTCCACAGTTATGAGCATTTGAAGTTCCCCCATAAAAGTGAGTTGGGAGAGTGAAAATTTTCCAAAGTGTGAGATGCCAAAAATGTTCCCCCAGACAGTGTTTAGGAGCACGTTTCAGAGCCTTAGGAGTGGTTTGGACCCCCCTTTTTGTGGTACTTTTTGTCAAACTGAAGTTGGTGTTTAGGGTTGTTGAGTGTACAGGGCCTAAGTGTGAGAGGCCAAAAATGTTCCCCCAGAAAGTGTTTAGGAGCACGTTTCAGAGCCTTAGGAGTGGTTTGGACCCCCCTTTTTGTGGTACTTTTTGTCAAACTGAAGTTGGTGTTTAGGGTTGTTGAGTGTACAGGGCCTAAGTGTGAGAGGCCAAAAATGTTCCCCCAGAAAGTGTTTAGGAGCACGTTTCAGAGCCTTAGGAGTGGCTTGGACCCCCCTTTTTGTGGTACTTTTTGTCAAACTGAAGTTGGTGTTTAGGGTTGTCAAGATGTACAGGGCTTGGAGTTTTAACCATTTTGAGGCCTTTCTGAAAAATGACTTTTTTTGGCCAATTTTGACGCCTTACTATACTATGACCATTTTCATGACATTTTGAGGCCCAAAAAAATTTGACTTTTTTTGGCCAATTTTGACGCCTTACTATACTATGACCATTTTTATGACATTTTGAGGATGTGACATTTTTCACCGATCCTAAGAGAGCAAGATAGAGACATGCGACCTTGTCCTACCCCCCCATTTGTGTGTACCCCGAGTCCAACGGTACCACCCTTGAGTCTCTAGCACATAGGGTTCCGGAGTTATGAGCATTTGAAGTTCCCCCATAAAAGTGAGTTGGGAGAGTGAAAATTTGGGGTTTTAACAAGGGTCAGTTTTGACCGATCCTCAGGGAGCAAGATAGAGACATGAGGCCTTGTCCTACCCCCCCATTTGTGGGTACCCCGAGTCCAACGGTACCACTCTTAAGTCACTAGGACTTAGGGTTCCACAGTTATGAGCATTTGAAGTTCCCCCATATAAGTGAGTTGGGAGAGTGAAAATTTTCCAAAGTGTGAGATGCCAAAATTGTTCCCCCAGAAAGTGTTTAGGAGCACGTTTCAGAGCCTTAGGAGTGGTTTGGACCCCCCTTTTTGTGGTACTTTTTGTCAAACTGAAGTTGGTGTTTAGGGTTGTTGAGTGTACAGGGCCTAAGTGTGAGAGGCCAAAAATGTTCCCCCAGAAAGTGTTTAGGAGCACGTTTCAGAGCCTTAGGAGTGGTTTGGACCCCCCTTTTTGTGGTACTTTTTGTCAAACTGAAGTTGGTGTTTAGGGTTGTCAAGAGTGTACAGGGCTTGGAGTTTTAACCATTTTGAGGCCTTTCTGAAAAATGACTTTTTTTGGCCAATTTTGACGCCTTACTATACTATGACCATTTTTATGACATTTTGAGGCCCAAAAAAATTGGACTTTTTTTGGCCGATTTTGACGCCTTACTATACTATGACCATTTTTATGACGTTTTGAGGATGACATTTTTCACCGATCCTAAGAGAGCAAGATAGAGACATGCGACCTTGTCCTACCCCCCCATTTGTGTGTACCCCGAGTCCAACGGTACCACCCTTGAGTCTCTAGCACATAGGGTTCCGGAGTTATGAGCATTTGAAGTTCCCCCATAAAAGTGAGTTGGGAGAGTGAAAATTTGGGGTTTTAACAAGGGTCAGTTTTGACCGATCCTCAGGGAGAAAGATAGAGACATGAGGCCTTGTCCTACCCCCCCATTTGTGGGTACCCCGAGTCCAACGGTACCACCCTTGAGTCTCTAGCACATAGGGTTCCGGAGTTATGAGCATTTGAAGTTCCCCCATAAAAGTGAGTTGGGAGAGTGAAAATTTGGGGTTTTAACAAGGGTCAGTTTTGACCGATCCTCAGGGAGCAAGTTAGAGACATGAGGCCTTGTCCTACCCCCCCATTTGTGGGTACCCCGAGTCCAACGGTACCACTCTTAAGTCACTAGGACTTAGGGTTCCACAGTTATGAGCATTTGAAGTTCCCCCATATAAGTGAGTTGGGAGAGTGAAAATTTTCCAAAGTGTGAGATGCCAAAATTGTTCCCCCAGAAAGTGTTTAGGAGCACGTTTCAGAGCCTTAGGAGTGGTTTGGACCCCCCCTTTTGTGGTACTTTTTGTCAAACTGAAGTTGGTGTTTAGGGTTGTTGAGTGTACAGGGCCTAAGTGTGAGAGGCCAAAAATGTTCCCCCAGAAAGTGTTTAGGAGCACGTTTCAGAGCCTTAGGAGTGGTTTGGACCCCCCTTTTTGTGGTACTTTTTGTCAAACTGAAGTTGGTGTTTAGGGTTGTCAAGAGTGTACAGGGCTTGGAGTTTTAACCATTTTGAGGCCTTTCTGAAAAATGACTTTTTTTGGCCAATTTTGACGCCTTACTATACTATGACCATTTTTATGACATTTTGAGGCCCAAAAAAATTTGACTTTTTTTGGCCGATTTTGACGCCTTACTATACTATGACCATTTTTATGACGTTTTGAGGATGACATTTTTCACCGATCCTAAGAGAGCAAGATAGAGACATGCGACCTTGTCCTACCCCCCCATTTGTGTGTACCCCGAGTCCAACGGTACCACCCTTGAGTCTCTAGCACATAGGGTTCCGGAGTTATGAGCATTTGAAGTTCCCCCATAAAAGTGAGTTGGGAGAGTGAAAATTTGGGGTTTTAACAAGGGTCAGTTTTGACCGATCCTCAGGGAGCAAGATAGAGACATGAGGCCTTGTCCTACCCCCCCATTTGTGGGTACCCCGAGTCCAACGGTACCACTCTTAAGTCACTAGGACTTAGGGTTCCACAGTTATGAGCATTTGAAGTTCCCCCATATAAGTGAGTTGGGAGAGTGAAAATTTTCCAAAGTGTGAGATGCCAAAATTGTTCCCCCAGAAAGTGTTTAGGAGCACGTTTCAGAGCCTTAGGAGTGGTTTGGACCCCCCCTTTTGTGGTACTTTTTGTCAAACTGAAGTTGGTGTTTAGGGTTGTTGAGTGTACAGGGCCTAAGTGTGAGAGGCCAAAAATGTTCCCCCACAAAGTGTTTAGGAGCACGTTTCAGAGCCTTAGGAGTGGTTTGGACCCCCCTTTTTGTGGTACTTTTTGTCAAACTGAAGTTGGTGTTTAGGGTTGTCAAGAGTGTACAGGGCTTGGAGTTTTAACCATTTTGAGGCCTTTCTGAAAAATGACTTTTTTTGGCCAATTTTGACGCCTTACTATACTATGACCATTTTTATGACATTTTGAGGCCCAAAAAAATTTGACTTTTTTTGGCCGATTTTGACGCCTTACTATACTATGACCATTTTTATGACGTTTTGAGGATGACATTTTTCACCGATCCTAAGAGAGCAAGATAGAGACATGCGACCTTGTCCTACCCCCCCATTTGTGTGTACCCCGAGTCCAACGGTACCACCCTTGAGTCTCTAGCACATAGGGTTCCGGAGTTATGAGCATTTGAAGTTCCCCCATAAAAGTGAGTTGGGAGAGTGAAAATTTGGGGTTTTAACAAGGGTCAGTTTTGACCGATCCTCAGGGAGAAAGATAGAGACATGAGGCCTTGTCCTACCCCCCCATTTGTGGGTACCCCGAGTCCAACGGTACCACCCTTGAGTCTCTAGCACATAGGGTTCCGGAGATATGAGCATTTGAAGTTCCCCCATAAAAGTGAGTTGGGAGAGTGAAAATTTGGGGTTTTAACAAGGGTCAGTTTTGACCGATCCTCAGGGAGCAAGATAGAGACATGAGGCTTTGTCCTACCCCCCCATTTGTGGGTACCCCGAGTCCAACGGTACCACTCTTAAGTCACTAGGACTTAGGGTTCCACAGTTATGAGCATTTGAAATTCCCCCATATAAGTGAGTTGGGAGAGTGAAAATTTTCCAAAGTGTGAGATGCCAAAATTGTTCCCCCAGAAAGTGTTTAGGAGCACGTTTCAGAGCCTTAGGAGTGGTTTGGACCCCCCTTTTTGTGGTACTTTTTGTCAAACTGAAGTTGGTGTTTAGGGTTGTTGAGTGTACAGGGCCTAAGTGTGAGAGGCCAAAAATGTTCCCCCAGAAAGTGTTTAGGAGCACGTTTCAGAGCCTTAGGAGTGGTTTGGACCCCCCTTTTTGTGGTACTTTTTGTCAAACTGAAGTTGGTGTTTAGGGTTGTCAAGAGTGTACAGGGCTTGGAGTTTTAACCATTTTGAGGCCTTTCTGAAAAATGACTTTTTTTGGCCAATTTTGACGCCTTACTATACTATGACCATTTTTATGACATTTTGAGGCCCAAAAAAATTGGACTTTTTTTGGCCGATTTTGACGCCTTACTATACTATGACCATTTTTATGACGTTTTGAGGATGACATTTTTCACCGATCCTAAGAGAGTAAGATAGAGACATGCGACCTTGTCCTACCCCCCCATTTGTGTGTACCCCGAGTCCAACGGTACCACCCTTGAGTCTCTAGCACATAGGGTTCCGGAGTTATGAGCATTTGAAGTTCCCCCATAAAAGTGAGTTGGGAGAGTGAAAATTTGGGGTTTTAACAAGGGTCAGTTTTGACCGATCCTCAGGGAGAAAGATAGAGACATGAGGCCTTGTCCTACCCCCCCATTTGTGGGTACCCCGAGTCCAACGGTACCACCCTTGAGTCTCTAGCACATAGGGTTCCGGAGATATGAGCATTTGAAGTTCCCCCATAAAAGTGAGTTGGGAGAGTGAAAATTTGGGGTTTTAACAAGGGTCAGTTTTGACCGATCCTCAGGGAGCAAGATAGAGACATGAGGCTTTGTCCTACCCCCCCATTTGTGGGTACCCCGAGTCCAACGGTACCACTCTTAAGTCACTAGGACTTAGGGTTCCACAGTTATGAGCATTTGAAATTCCCCCATATAAGTGAGTTGGGAGAGTGAAAATTTTCCAAAGTGTGAGATGCCAAAATTGTTCCCCCAGAAAGTGTTTAGGAGCACGTTTCAGAGCCTTAGGAGTGGTTTGGACCCCCCTTTTTGTGGTACTTTTTGTCAAACTGAAGTTGGTGTTTAGGGTTGTTGAGTGTACAGGGCCTAAGTGTGAGAGGCCAAAAATGTTCCCCCAGAAAGTGTTTAGGAGCACGTTTCAGAGCCTTAGGAGTGGTTTGGACCCCCCTTTTTGTGGTACTTTTTGTCAAACTGAAGTTGGTGTTTAGGGTTGTCAAGAGTGTACAGGGCTTGGAGTTTTAACCATTTTGAGGCCTTTCTGAAAAATGACTTTTTTTGGCCAATTTTGACGCCTTACTATACTATGACCATTTTTATGACATTTTGAGGCCCAAAAAAATTGGACTTTTTTTGGCCGATTTTGACGCCTTACTATACTATGACCATTTTTATGACGTTTTGAGGATGTGACATTTTTCACCGATCCTAAGAGAGCAAGATAGAGACATGCGACCTTGTCCTACCCCCCCCCCCCCCCCCATTTGTGTGTACCCCGAGTCCAACGGTACCACCCTTGAGTCTCTAGCACATAAGGTTCCGGAGTTATGAGCATTTGAAGTTCCCCCATAAAAGTGAGTTGGGAGAGTGAAAATTTGGGTTTTTAACAAGGGTCAGTTTTGACCGATCCTCAGGGAGCAAGATAGAGACATGAGGCCTTGTCCTACCCCCCCCCCCCCCCCCCCCCCCCCATTTGTGGGTACCCCGAGTCCAACGGTACCACTCTTAAGTCACTAGGACTTAGGGTTCCACAGTTATGAGCATTTGAAGTTCCCCCATAAAAGTGAGTTGGGAGAGTGAAAATTTTCCAAAGTGTGAGATGCCAAAAATGTTCCCCCAGACAGTGTTTAGGAGCACGTTTCAGAGCCTTAGGAGTGGTTTGGACCCCCCTTTTTGTGGTACTTTTTGTCAAACTGAAGTTGGTGTTTAGGGTTGTTGAGTGTACAGGGCCTAAGTGTGAGAGGCCAAAAATGTTCCCCCAGAAAGTGTTTAGGAGCACGTTTCAGAGCCTTAGGAGTGGTTTGGACCCCCCTTTTTGTGGTACTTTTTGTCAAACTGAAGTTGGTGTTTAGGGTTGTTGAGTGTACAGGGCCTAAGTGTGAGAGGCCAAAAATGTTCCCCCAGAAAGTGTTTAGGAGCACGTTTCAGAGCCTTAGGAGTGGTTTGGACCCCCCTTTTTGTGGTACTTTTTGTCAAACTGAAGTTGGTGTTTAGGGTTGTTGAGTGTACAGGGCCTAAGTGTGAGAGGCCAAAAATGTTCCCCCAGAAAGTGTTTAGGAGCACGTTTCAGAGCCTTAGGAGTGGTTTGGACCCCCCTCTTTGTGGTACTTTTTGTCAAACTGAAGTTGGTGTTTAGGGTTGTCAAGAGTGTACAGGGCTTGGAGTTTTAACCATTTTGAGGCCTTTCTGAAAAATGACTTTTTTTGGCCAATTTTGACGCCTTACTATACTATGACCATTTTTATGACATTTTGAGGCCCAAACAAATTTGACTTTTTTTGGCCGATTTTGACGCCTTACTATACTATGACCATTTTTATGACGTTTTGAGGATGTGACATTTTTCACCGATCCTAAGAGAGCAAGATAGAGACATGCGACCTTGTTCTACCCCCCCATTTGTGTGTACCCCGAGTCCAACGGTACCACCCTTGAGTCTCTAGCACATAGGGTTCCGGAGTTATGAGCATTTGAAGTTCCCCCATAAAAGTGAGTTGGGAGAGTGAAAATTTGGGGTTTTAACAAGGGTCAGTTTTGACCGATCCTCAGGGAGCAAGATAGAGACATGAGGCCTTGTCCTACCCCCCCCATTTGTGGGTACCCCGAGTCCAACGGTACCACTCTTAAGTCACTAGGACTTAGGGTTCCACAGTTATGAGCATTTGAAGTTCCCCCATAAAAGTGAGTTGGGAGAGTGAAAATTTTCCAAAGTGTGAGATGCCAAAAATGTTCCCCCAGACAGTGTTTAGGAGCACGTTTCAGAGCCTTAGGAGTGGTTTGGACCCCCCTTTTTGTGGTACTTTTTGTCAAACTGAAGTTGGTGTTTAGGGTTGTTGAGTGTACAGGGCTTAAGTGTGAGAGGCCAAAAATGTTCCCCCAGAAAGTGTTTAGGAGCACGTTTCAGAGCCTTAGGAGTGGTTTGGACCCCCCTTTTTGTGGTACTTTTTGTCAAACTGAAGTTGGTGTTTAGGGTTGTCAAGATGTACAGGGCTTGGAGTTTTAACCATTTTGAGGCCTTTCTGAAAAATGACTTTTTTTGGCCAATTTTGACGCCTTACTATACTATGACCATTTTCATGACATTTTGAGGCCCAAAAAAATTTGACTTTTTTTGGCCGATTTTGACGCCTTACTATACTATGACCATTTTTATGACGTTTTGAGGATGTGACATTTTTCACCGATCCTAAGAGAGCAAGATAGAGACATGCGACCTTGTCCTACCCCCCCATTTGTGTGTACCCCGAGTCCAACGGTACCACCCTTGAGTCTCTAGCACATAGGGTTCCGGAGTTATGAGCATTTGAAGTTCCCCCATAAAAGTGAGTTGGGAGAGTGAAAATTTGGGGTTTTAACAAGGGTCAGTTTTGACCGATCCTCAGGGAGCAAGATAGAGACATGAGGCCTTGTCCTACCCCCCCATTTGTGGGTACCCCGAGTCCAACGGTACCACTCTTAAGTCACTAGGACTTAGGGTTCCACAGTTATGAGCATTTGAAGTTCCCCCATAAAAGTGAGTTGGGAGAGTGAAAATTTTCCAAAGTGTGAGATGCCAAAAATGTTCCCCCAGACAGTGTTTAGGAGCACGTTTCAGAGCCTTAGGAGTGGTTTGGACCCCCCTTTTTGTGGTACTTTTTGTCAAACTGAAGTTGGTGTTTAGGGTTGTTGAGTGTACAGGGCCTAAGTGTGAGAGGCCAAAAATGTTCCCCCAGAAAGTGTTTAGGAGCACGTTTCAGAGCCTTAGGAGTGGTTTGGACCCCCCTTTTTGTGGTACTTTTTGTCAAACTGAAGTTGGTGTTTAGGGTTGTTGAGTGTACAGGGCCTGTGAGAGGCCAAAAATGTTCCCCCAGAAAGTGTTTAGGAGCACGTTTCAGAGCCTTAGGAGTGGTTTGGACCCCCCCTTTTGTGGTACTTTTTGTCAAACTGAAGTTGGTGTTTAGGGTTGTTGAGTGTACAGGGCCTAAGTGTGAGAGGCCAAAAATGTTCCCCCAGAAAGTGTTTAGGAGCACTTTTCAGAGCCTTAGGAGTGGTTTGGACCCCCCTCTTTGTGGTACTTTTTCTCAAACTGAAGTTGGTGTTTAGGGTTGTCAAGAGTGTACAGGGCTTGGAGTTTTAACCATTTTGAGGCCTTTCTGAAAAATGACTTTTTTTGGCCAATTTTGACGCCTTACTATACTATGACCATTTTTATGACATTTTGAGGCCCAAAAAAATTGGACTTTTTTTTGGCCGATTTTGACGCCTTACTATACTATGACCATTTTTATGACGTTTTGAGGATGTGACATTTTTCACCGATCCTAAGAGAGCAAGATAGAGACATGCGACCTTGTCCTACCCCCCCATTTGTGTGTACCCCGAGTCCAACGGTACCACCCTTGAGTCTCTAGCACATAGGGTTCCGGAGTTATGAGCATTTGAAGTTCCCCCATAAAAGTGAGTTGGGAGAGTGAAAATTTGGGGTTTTAACAAGGGTCAGTTTTGACCGATCCTCAGGGAGCAAGATAGAGACATGAGGCCTTGTCCTACCCCCCCATTTGTGGGTACCCCGAGTCCAACGGTACCACTCTTAAGTCACTAGGACTTAGGGTTCCACAGTTATGAGCATTTGAAGTTCCCCCATAAAAGTGAGTTGGGAGAGTGAAAATTTTCCAAAGTGTGAGATGCCAAAAATGTTCCCCCAGACAGTGTTTAGGAGCACGTTTCAGAGCCTTAGGAGTGGTTTGGACCCCCCTTTTTGTGGTACTTTTTGTCAAACTGAAGTTGGTGTTTAGGGTTGTTGAGTGTACAGGGCCTAAGTGTGAGAGGCCAAAAATGTTCCCCCAGAAAGTGTTTAGGAGCACGTTTCAGAGCCTTAGGAGTGGTTTGGACCCCCCTTTTTGTGGTACTTTTTGTCAAACTGAAGTTGGTGTTTAGGGTTGTCAAGATGTACAGGGCTTGGAGTTTTAACCATTTTGAGGCCTTTCTGAAAAATGACTTTTTTTGGCCAATTTTGACGCCTTACTATACTATGACCATTTTCATGACATTTTGAGGCCAAAAAAATTTGACTTTTTTTGGCCGATTTTGACGCCTTACTATACTATGACCATTTTTATGACATTTGAGGATGTGACATTTTTCACCGATCCTAAGAGAGCAAGATAGAGACATGCGACCTTGTCCTACCCCCCCATTTGTGTGTACCCCGAGTCCAACGGTACCACCCTTGAGTCTCTAGCACATAGGGTTCCGGAGTTATGAGCATTTGAAGTTCCCCCATAAAAGTGAGTTGGGAGAGTGAAAATTTGGGGTTTTAACAAGGGTCAGTTTTGACCGATCCTCAGGGAGCAAGATAGAGACATGAGGCCTTGTCCTACCCCCCCATTTGTGGGTACCCCGAGTCCAACGGTACCACTCTTAAGTCACTAGGACTTAGGGTTCCACAGTTATGAGCATTTGAAGTTCCCCCATAAAAGTGAGTTGGGAGAGTGAAAATTTTCCAAAGTGTGAGATGCCAAAAATGTTCCCCCAGACAGTGTTTAGGAGCACGTTTCAGAGCCTTAGGAGTGGTTTGGACCCCCCTTTTTGTGGTACTTTTTGTCAAACTGAAGTTGGTGTTTAGGGTTGTTGAGTGTACAGGGCCTAAGTGTGAGAGGCCAAAAATGTTCCCCCAGAAAGTGTTTAGGAGCACGTTTCAGAGCCTTAGGAGTGGTTTGGACCCCCCTTTTTGTGGTACTTTTTGTCAAACTGAAGTTGGTGTTTAGGGTTGTTGAGTGTACAGGGCCTAAGTGTGAGAGGCCAAAAATGTTCCCCCAGAAAGTGTTTAGGAGCACGTTTCAGAGCCTTAGGAGTGGTTTGGACCCCCCTTTTTGTGGTACTTTTTGTCAAACTGAAGTTGGTGTTTAGGGTTGTCAAGATGTACAGGGCTTGGAGTTTTAACCATTTTGAGGCCTTTCTGAAAAATGACTTTTTTTGGCCAATTTTGACGCCTTACTATACTATGACCATTTTTATGACATTTTGAGGCCCAAAAAAATTTGACTTTTTTTGGCCGATTTTGACGCCTTACTATACTATGACCATTTTTATGACGTTTTGAGGATGACATTTTTCACCGATCCTAAGAGAGCAAGATAGAGACATGCGACCTTGTCCTACCCCCCCATTTGTGTGTACCCCGAGTCCAACGGTACCACCCTTGAGTCTCTAGCACATAGGGTTCCGGAGTTATGAGCATTTGAAGTTCCCCCATAAAAGTGAGTTGGGAGAGTGAAAATTTTCCAGTGTGAGATGCCAAAATTGTTCCCCCAGAAAGTGTTTAGGAGCACGTTTCAGAGCCTTAGGAGTGGTTTGGACCCCCCTTTTTGTGGTACTTTTTGTCAAACTGAAGTTGGTGTTTAGGGTTGTTGAGTGTACAGGGCCTAAGTGTGAGAGGCCAAAAATGTTCCCCCAGAAAGTGTTTAGGAGCACGTTTCAGAGCCTTAGGAGTGGTTTGGACCCCCCTTTTTGTGGTACTTTTTGTCAAACTGAAGTTGGTGTTTAGGGTTGTCAAGAGTGTACAGGGCTTGGAGTTTTAACCATTTTGAGGCCTTTCTGAAAAATGACTTTTTTTGGCCAATTTTGACGCCTTACTATACTATGACCATTTTTATGACATTTTGAGGCCCAAAAAAATTTGACTTTTTTTGGCCGATTTTGACGCCTTACTATACTATGACCATTTTTATGACATTTTGAGGATGTGACATTTTTCACCGATCCTAAGAGAGCAAGACAGAGACATGCGACCTTGTCCTACCCCCCCATTTGTGTGTACCCCGAGTCCAACGGTACCACCCTTGAGTCTCTAGCACATAGGGTTCCGGAGTTATGAGCATTTGAAGTTCCCCCATAAAAGTGAGTTGGGAGAGTGAAAATTTGGGGTTTTAACAAGGGTCAGTTTTGACCGATCCTCAGGGAGCAAGATAGAGACATGAGGCCTTGTCCTACCCCCCCATTTGTGGGTACCCCGAGTCCAACGGTACCACTCTTAAGTCACTAGGACTTAGGGTTCCACAGTTATGAGCATTTGAAGTTCCCCCATATAAGTGAGTTGGGAGAGTGAAAATTTTCCAAAGTGTGAGATGCCAAAATTGTTCCCCCAGAAAGTGTTTAGGAGCACGTTTCAGAGCCTTAGGAGTGGTTTGGACCCCCCTTTTTGTGGTACTTTTTGTCAAACTGAAGTTGGTGTTTAGGGTTGTTGAGTGTACAGGGCCTAAGTGTGAGAGGCCAAAAATGTTCCCCCAGAAAGTGTTTAGGAGCACGTTTCAGAGCCTTAGGAGTGGTTTGGACCCCCCTTTTTGTGGTACTTTTTGTCAAACTGAAGTTGGTGTTTAGGGTTGTCAAGATGTACAGGGCTTGGAGTTTTAACCATTTTGAGGCCTTTCTGAAAAATGACTTTTTTTGGCCAATTTTGACGCCTTACTATACTATGACCATTTTCATGACATTTTGAGGCCCAAAAAAATTTGACTTTTTTTGGCCGATTTTGACGCCTTACTATACTATGACCATTTTTATGACATTTTGAGGATGTGACATTTTTCACCGATCCTAAGAGAGCAAGATAGAGACATGCGACCTTGTCCTACCCCCCCATTTGTGTGTACCCCGAGTCCAACGGTACCACCCTTGAGTCTCTAGCACATAGGGTTCCGGAGTTATGAGCATTTGAAGTTCCCCCATAAAAGTGAGTTGGGAGAGTGAAAATTTGGGGTTTTAACAAGGGTCAGTTTTGACCGATCCTCAGGGAACAAGATAGAGACATGAGGCCTTGTCCTACCCCCCCATTTGTGGGTACCCCGAGTCCAACGGTACCACTCTTAAGTCACTAGGACTTAGGGTTCCACAGTTATGAGCATTTGAAGTTCCCCCATATAAGTGAGTTGGGAGAGTGAAAATTTTCCAAAGTGTGAGATGCCAAAATTGTTCCCCCAGAAAGTGTTTAGGAGCACGTTTCAGAGCCTTAGGAGTGGTTTGGACCCCCCTTTTTGTGGTACTTTTTGTCAAACTGAAGTTGGTGTTTAGGGTTGTTGAGTGTACAGGGCCTAAGTGTGAGAGGCCAAAAATGTTCCCCCAGAAAGTGTTTAGGAGCACGTTTCAGAGCCTTAGGAGTGGTTTGGACCCCCCCTTTTGTGGTACTTTTTGTCAAACTGAAGTTGGTGTTTAGGGTTGTTGAGTGTACAGGGCCTAAGTGTGAGAGGCCAAAAATGTTCCCCCAGAAAGTGTTTAGGAGCACGTTTCAGAGCCTTAGGAGTGGTTTGGACCCCCCTTTTTGTGGTACTTTTTGTCAAACTGAAGTTGGTGTTTAGGGTTGTCAAGAGTGTACAGGGCTTGGAGTTTTAACCATTTTGAGGCCTTTCTGAAAAATGACTTTTTTTGGCCAATTTTGACGCCTTACTATACTATGACCATTTTTATGACATTTTGAGGCCCAAAAAAATTTGACTTTTTTTGGCCAATTTTGACGCCTTACTAAACTATGACCATTTTTATGACATTTTGAGGATGTGACATTTTTCACCGTTCCTAAGAGAGCAAGATAGAGACATGCGACCTTGTCCTACCCCCCCATTTGTGTGTACCCCGAGTCCAACGGTACCACCCTTGAGTCTCTAGCACATAGGGTTCCGGAGTTATGAGCATTTGAAGTTCCCCCATAAAAGTGAGTTTGGAGAGTGAAAATTTGGGGTTTTAACAAGGGTCAGTTTTGACCGATCCTCAGGGAGCAAGATAGAGACATGAGGCCTTGTCCTACCCCCCCATTTGTGGGTACCCCGAGTCCAACGGTACCACTCTTAAGTCACTAGGACTTAGGGTTCCACAGTTATGAGCATTTGAAGTTCCCCCATAAAAGTGAGTTGGGAGAGTGAAAATTTTCCAAAGTGTGAGATGCCAAAAATGTTCCCCCAGACAGTGTTTAGGAGCACGTTTCAGAGCCTTAGGAGTGGTTTGGACCCCCCTTTTTGTGGTACTTTTTGTCAAACTGAAGTTGGTGTTTAGGGTTGTTGAGTGTACAGGGCCTAAGTGTGAGAGGCCAAAAATGTTCCCCCAGAAAGTGTTTAGGAGCACGTTTCAGAGCCTTAGGAGTGGTTTGGACCCCCCTTTTTGTGGTACTTTTTGTCAAACTGAAGTTGGTGTTTAGGGTTGTTGAGTGTACAGGGCCTAAGTGTGAGAGGCCAAAAATGTTCCCCCAGAAAGTGTTTAGGAGCACGTTTCAGAGCCTTAGGAGTGGCTTGGACCCCCCTTTTTGTGGTACTTTTTGTCAAACTGAAGTTGGTGTTTAGGGTTGTCAAGATGTACAGGGCTTGGAGTTTTAACCATTTTGAGGCCTTTCTGAAAAATGACTTTTTTTGGCCAATTTTGACGCCTTACTATACTATGACCATTTTCATGACATTTTGAGGCCCAAAAAAATTTGACTTTTTTTGGCCAATTTTGACGCCTTACTATACTATGACCATTTTTATGACATTTTGAGGATGTGACATTTTTCACCGATCCTAAGAGAGCAAGATAGAGACATGCGACCTTGTCCTACCCCCCCATTTGTGTGTACCCCGAGTCCAACGGTACCACCCTTGAGTCTCTAGCACATAGGGTTCCGGAGTTATGAGCATTTGAAGTTCCCCCATAAAAGTGAGTTGGGAGAGTGAAAATTTGGGGTTTTAACAAGGGTCAGTTTTGACCGATCCTCAGGGAGCAAGATAGAGACATGAGGCCTTGTCCTACCCCCCCATTTGTGGGTACCCCGAGTCCAACGGTACCACTCTCAAGTCACTAGGACTTAGGGTTCCACAGTTATGAGCATTTGAAGTTCCCCCATAAAAGTGAGTTGGGAGAGTGAAAATTTTCCAAAGTGTGAGATGCCAAAAATGTTCCCCCAGACAGTGTTTAGGAGCACGTTTCAGAGCCTTAGGAGTGGTTTGGACCCCCCTTTTTGTGGTACTTTTTGTCAAACTGAAGTTGGTGTTTAGGGTTGTTGAGTGTACAGTGCCTAAGTGTGAGATGCCAAAATTGTTCCCCCAGAAAGTGTTTAGGAGCACGTTTCAGAGCCTTAGGAGTGGTTTGGACCCCCCTTTTTGTGGTACTTTTTGTCAAACTGAAGTTGGTGTTTAGGGTTGTCAAGAGTGTACAGGGCTTGGAGTTTTAACCATTTTGAGGCCTTTCTGAAAAATGACTTTTTTTGGCCAATTTTGACGCCTTACTATACTATGACCATTTTTATGACATTTTGAGGCCCAAAAAAATTTGACTTTTTTTGGCCGATTTTGACGCCTTACTATACTATGACCATTTTTATGACATTTTGAGGATGTGACATTTTTCACCGATCCTAAGAGAGCAAGATAGAGACATGCGACCTTGTTCTACCCCCCCATTTGTGTGTACCCCGAGTCCAACGGTACCACCCTTGAGTCTCTAGCACATAGGGTTCCGGAGTTATGAGCATTTGAAGTTCCCCCATAAAAGTGAGTTGGGAGAGTGAAAATTTGGGGTTTTAACAAGGGTCAGTTTTGACCGATCCTCAGGGAGCAAGATAGAGACATGAGGCCTTGTCCTACCCCCCCATTTGTGGGTACCCCGAGTCCAACGGTACCACTCTTAAGTCACTAGGACTTAGGGTTCCACAGTTATGAGCATTTGAAGTTCCCCCATATAAGTGAGTTGGGAGAGTGAAAATTTTCCAAAGTGTGAGATGCCAAAAATGTTCCCCCAGAAAGTGTTTAGGAGCACGTTTCAGAGCCTTAGGAGTGGTTTGGACCCCCCTTTTTGTGGTACTTTTTGTCAAACTGAAGTTGGTGTTTAGGGTTGTTGAGTGTACAGGGCCTAAGTGTGAGATGCCAAAATTGTTCCCCCAGAAAGTGTTTAGGAGCACGTTTCAGAGCCTTAGGAGTGGTTTGGACCCCCCTTTTTGTGGTACTTTTTGTCAAACTGAAGTTGGTGTTTAGGGTTGTCAAGAGTGTACAGGGCTTGGAGTTTTAACCATTTTGAGGCCTTTCTGAAAAATGACTTTTTTTGGCCAATTTTGACGCCTTACTATACTATGACCATTTTTATGACGTTTTGAGGATGTGACATTTTTCACCGATCCTAAGAGAGCAAGATAGAGACATGCGACCTTGTCCTACCCCCCCATTTGTGTGTACCCCGAGTCCAACGGCACCACCCTTGAGTCTCTAGCACATAGGGTTCCGGAGTTATGAGCATTTGAAGTTCCCCCATAAAAGTGAGTTGGGAGAGTGAAAATTTGGGGTTTTAACAAGGGTCAGTTTTGACCGATCCTCAGGGAACAAGATAGAGACATGAGGCCTTGTCCTACCCCCCCATTTGTGGGTACCCCGAGTCCAACGGTACCACTCTTAAGTCACTAGGACTTAGGGTTCCACAGTTATGAGCATTTGAAGTTCCCCCATATAAGTGAGTTGGGAGAGTGAAAATTTTCCAGTGTGAGATGCCAAAATTGTTCCCCCAGAAAGTGTTTAGGAGCACGTTTCAGAGCCTTAGGAGTGGTTTGGACCCCCCTTTTTGTGGTACTTTTTGTCAAACTGAAGTTGGTGTTTAGGGTTGTTGAGTGTACAGGGCCTAAGTGTGAGAGGCCAAAAATGTTCCCCCAGAAAGTGTTTAGGAGCACGTTTCAGAGCCTTAGGAGTGGTTTGGACCCCCCTTTTTGTGGTACTTTTTGTCAAACTGAAGTTGGTGTTTAGGGTTGTCAAGAGTGTACAGGGCTTGGAGTTTTAACCATTTTGAGGCCTTTCTGAAAAATGACTTTTTTTGGCCAATTTTGACGCCTTACTATACTATGACCATTTTTATGACATTTTGAGGCCCAAAAAAATTTAATTTTTTTTGCCGATTTTGACGCCTTACTATACTATGACCATTTTTATGACGTTTTGAGGATGTGACATTTTTCACCGATCCTAAGAGAGCAAGATAGAGACATGCGACCTTGTCCTACCCCCCCATTTGTGTGTACCCCGAGTCCAACGGCACCACCCTTGAGTCTCTAGCACATAGGGTTCCGGAGTTATGAGCATTTGAAGTTCCCCCATAAAAGTGAGTTGGGAGAGTGAAAATTTGGGGTTTTAACAAGGGTCAGTTTTGACCGATCCTCAGGGAACAAGATAGAGACATGAGGCCTTGTCCTACCCCCCCATTTGTGGGTACCCCGAGTCCAACGGTACCACTCTTAAGTCACTAGGACTTAGGGTTCCACAGTTATGAGCATTTGAAGTTCCCCCATATAAGTGAGTTGGGAGAGTGAAAATTTTCCAAAGTGTGAGATGCCAAAATTGTTCCCCCAGAAAGTGTTTAGGAGCACGTTTCAGAGCCTTAGGAGTGGTTTGGACCCCCCTTTTTGTGGTACTTTTTGTCAAACTGAAGTTGGTGTTTAGGGTTGTTGAGTGTACAGGGCCTAAGTGTGAGAGGCCAAAAATGTTCCCCCAGAAAGTGTTTAGGAGCACGTTTCAGAGCCTTAGGAGTGGTTTGGACCCCCCCTTTTGTGGTACTTTTTGTCAAACTGAAGTTGGTGTTTAGGGTTGTTGAGTGTACAGGGCCTAAGTGTGAGAGGCCAAAAATGTTCCCCCAGAAAGTGTTTAGGAGCACGTTTCAGAGCCTTAGGAGTGGTTTGGACCCCCCTTTTTGTGGTACTTTTTGTCAAACTGAAGTTGGTGTTTAGGGTTGTCAAGAGTGTACAGGGCTTGGAGTTTTAACCATTTTGAGGCCTTTCTGAAAAATGACTTTTTTTGGCCAATTTTGACGCCTTACTATACTATGACCATTTTTATGACATTTTGAGGCCCAAAAAAATTTGACTTTTTTTGGCCAATTTTGACGCCTTACTAAACTATGACCATTTTTATGACATTTTGAGGATGTGACATTTTTCACCGTTCCTAAGAGAGCAAGATAGAGACATGCGACCTTGTCCTACCCCCCCATTTGTGTGTACCCCGAGTCCAACGGTACCACCCTTGAGTCTCTAGCACATAGGGTTCCGGAGTTATGAGCATTTGAAGTTCCCCCATAAAAGTGAGTTTGGAGAGTGAAAATTTGGGGTTTTAACAAGGGTCAGTTTTGACCGATCCTCAGGGAGCAAGATAGAGACATGAGGCCTTGTCCTACCCCCCCATTTGTGGGTACCCCGAGTCCAACGGTACCACTCTTAAGTCACTAGGACTTAGGGTTCCACAGTTATGAGCATTTGAAGTTCCCCCATAAAAGTGAGTTGGGAGAGTGAAAATTTTCCAAAGTGTGAGATGCCAAAAATGTTCCCCCAGACAGTGTTTAGGAGCACGTTTCAGAGCCTTAGGAGTGGTTTGGACCCCCCTTTTTGTGGTACTTTTTGTCAAACTGAAGTTGGTGTTTAGGGTTGTTGAGTGTACAGGGCCTAAGTGTGAGAGGCCAAAAATGTTCCCCCAGAAAGTGTTTAGGAGCACGTTTCAGAGCCTTAGGAGTGGTTTGGACCCCCCTTTTTGTGGTACTTTTTGTCAAACTGAAGTTGGTGTTTAGGGTTGTTGAGTGTACAGGGCCTAAGTGTGAGAGGCCAAAAATGTTCCCCCAGAAAGTGTTTAGGAGCACGTTTCAGAGCCTTAGGAGTGGTTTGGACCCCCCTTTTTGTGGTACTTTTTGTCAAACTGAAGTTGGTGTTTAGGGTTGTTGAGTGTACAGTGCCTAAGTGTGAGATGCCAAAATTGTTCCCCCAGAAAGTGTTTAGGAGCACGTTTCAGAGCCTTAGGAGTGGTTTGGACCCCCCTTTTTGTGGTACTTTTTGTCAAACTGAAGTTGGTGTTTAGGGTTGTCAAGAGTGTACAGGGCTTGGAGTTTTAACCATTTTGAGGCCTTTCTGAAAAATGACTTTTTTTGGCCAATTTTGACGCCTTACTATACTATGACCATTTTTATGACATTTTGAGGCCCAAAAAAATTTAATTTTTTTTGCCGATTTTGACGCCTTACTATACTATGACCATTTTTATGACGTTTTGAGGATGTGACATTTTTCACCGATCCTAAGAGAGCAAGATAGAGACATGCGACCTTGTCCTACCCCCCCATTTGTGTGTACCCCGAGTCCAACGGCACCACCCTTGAGTCTCTAGCACATAGGGTTCCGGAGTTATGAGCATTTGAAGTTCCCCCATAAAAGTGAGTTGGGAGAGTGAAAATTTGGGGTTTTAACAAGGGTCAGTTTTGACCGATCCTCAGGGAACAAGATAGAGACATGAGGCCTTGTCCTACCCCCCCATTTGTGGGTACCCCGAGTCCAACGGTACCACTCTTAAGTCACTAGGACTTAGGGTTCCACAGTTATGAGCATTTGAAGTTCCCCCATATAAGTGAGTTGGGAGAGTGAAAATTTTCCAAAGTGTGAGATGCCAAAATTGTTCCCCCAGAAAGTGTTTAGGAGCACGTTTCAGAGCCTTAGGAGTGGTTTGGACCCCCCTTTTTGTGGTACTTTTTGTCAAACTGAAGTTGGTGTTTAGGGTTGTTGAGTGTACAGTGCCTAAGTGTGAGATGCCAAAATTGTTCCCCCAGAAAGTGTTTAGGAGCACGTTTCAGAGCCTTAGGAGTGGTTTGGACCCCCCTTTTTGTGGTACTTTTTGTCAAACTGAAGTTGGTGTTTAGGGTTGTCAAGAGTGTACAGGGCTTGGAGTTTTAACCATTTTGAGGCCTTTCTGAAAAATGACTTTTTTTGGCCAATTTTGACGCCTTACTATACTATGACCATTTTTATGACATTTTGAGGCCCAAAAAAATTTGACTTTTTTTGGCCGATTTTGACGCCTTACTATACTATGACCATTTTTATGACATTTTGAGGATGTGACATTTTTCACCGATCCTAAGAGAGCAAGATAGAGACATGCGACCTTGTTCTACCCCCCCATTTGTGTGTACCCCGAGTCCAACGGTACCACCCTTGAGTCTCTAGCACATAGGGTTCCGGAGTTATGAGCATTTGAAGTTCCCCCATAAAAGTGAGTTGGGAGAGTGAAAATTTGGGGTTTTAACAAGGGTCAGTTTTGACCGATCCTCAGGGAGCAAGATAGAGACATGAGGCCTTGTCCTACCCCCCCCATTTGTGGGTACCCCGAGTCCAACGGTACCACTCTTAAGTCACTAGGACTTAGGGTTCCACAGTTATGAGCATTTGAAGTTCCCCCATATAAGTGAGTTGGGAGAGTGAAAATTTTCCAAAGTGTGAGATGCCAAAATTGTTCCCCCAGAAAGTGTTTAGGAGCACGTTTCAGAGCCTTAGGAGTGGTTTGGACCCCCCTTTTTGTGGTACTTTTTGTCAAACTGAAGTTGGTGTTTAGGGTTGTCAAGAGTGTACAGGGCTTGGAGTTTTAACCATTTTGAGGCCTTTCTGAAAAATGACTTTTTTTGGCCAATTTTGACGCCTTACTATACTATGACCATTTTTATGACATTTTGAGGCCCAAAAAAATTTGACTTTTTTTGCCCGATTTTGACGCCTTACTATACTATGACCATTTTTATGACATTTTGAGGATGTGACATTTTTCACCGATCCTAAGAGAGCAAGATAGAGACATGCGACCTTGTCCTACCCCCCCATTTGTGTGTACCCCGAGTCCAACGGTACCACCCTTGAGTCTCTAGCACATAGGGTTCCGGAGTTATGAGCATTTGAAGTTCCCCCATAAAAGTGAGTTGGGAGAGTGAAAATTTTCCAGTGTGAGATGCCAAAATTGTTCCCCCAGAAAGTGTTTAGGAGCACGTTTCAGAGCCTTAGGAGTGGTTTGGACCCCCCTTTTTGTGGTACTTTTTGTCAAACTGAAGTTGGTGTTTAGGGTTGTTGAGTGTACAGGGCCTAAGTGTGAGAGGCCAAAAATGTTCCCCCAGAAAGTGTTTAGGAGCACGTTTCAGAGCCTTAGGAGTGGTTTGGACCCCCCTTTTTGTGGTACTTTTTGTCAAACTGAAGTTGGTGTTTAGGGTTGTTGAGTGTACAGGGCCTAAGTGTGAGATGCCAAAATTGTTCCCCCAGAAAGTGTTTAGGAGCACGTTTCAGAGCCTTAGGAGTGGTTTGGACCCCCCTTTTTGTGGTACTTTTTGTCAAACTGAAGTTGGTGTTTAGGGTTGTCAAGAGTGTACAGGGCTTGGAGTTTTAACCATTTTGAGGCCTTTCTGAAAAATGACTTTTTTTGGCCAATTTTGACGCCTTACTATACTATGACCATTTTTATGACATTTTGAGGCCCAAAAAAATTGGACTTTTTTTGGCCGATTTTGACGCCTTACTATACTATGACCATTTTTATGACATTTTTAGGATGTGACATTTTTCACCGATCCTAAGAGAGCAAGATAGAGACATGCGACCTTGTTCTACCCCCCCATTTGTGTGTACCCCGAGTCCAACGGTACCACCCTTGAGTCTCTAGCACATAGGGTTCCGGAGTTATGAGCATTTGAAGTTCCCCCATAAAAGTGAGTTGGGAGAGTGAAAATTTGGGGTTTTAACAAGGGTCAGTTTTGACCGATCCTCAGGGAGCAAGATAGAGACATGAGACCTTGTCCTACCCCCCCCATTTGTGGGTACCCCGAGTCCAACGGTACCACTCTTAAGTCACTAGGACTTAGGGTTCCACAGTTATGAGCATTTGAAGTTCCCCCATATAAGTGAGTTGGGAGAGTGAAAATTTTCCAAAGTGTGAGATGCCAATATTGTTCCCCCAGAAAGTGTTTAGGAGCACGTTTCAGAGCCTTAGGAGTGGTTTGGACCCCCCTTTTTGTGGTACTTTTTGTCAAACTGAAGTTGGTGTTTAGGGTTGTTGAGTGTACAGGGCCTAAGTGTGAGAGGCCAAAAATGTTCCCCCAGAAAGTGTTTAGGAGCACGTTTCAGAGCCTTAGGAGTGGTTTGGACCCCCCTTTTTGTGGTACTTTTTGTCAAACTGAAGTTGGTGTTTAGGGTTGTCAAGAGTGTACAGGGCTTGGAGTTTTAACCATTTTGAGGCCTTTCTGAAAAATGACTTTTTTTGGCCAATTTTGACGCCTTACTATACTATGACCATTTTCATGACATTTTGAGGCCCAAAAAAATTTGACTTTTTTTGGCCGATTTTGACGCCTTACTATACTATGACCATTTTTATGACGTTTTGAGGATGTGACATTTTTCACCGATCCTAAGAGAGCAAGATAGAGACATGCGACCTTGTCCTACCCCCCCCATTTGTGTGTACCCCGAGTCCAACGGCACCGCCCTTGAGTCTCTAGCACATAGGGTTCCGGAGTTATGAGCATTTGAAGTTCCCCCATAAAAGTGAGTTGGGAGAGTGAAAATTTGGGGTTTTAACAAGGGTCAGTTTTGACCGATCCTCAGGGAACAAGATAGAGACATGAGGCCTTGTCCTACCCCCCCATTTGTGGGTACCCCGAGTCCAACGGTACCACTCTTAAGTCACTAGGACTTAGGGTTCCACAGTTATGAGCATTTGAAGTTCCCCCATATAAGTGAGTTGGGAGAGTGAAAATTTTCCAAAGTGTGAGATGCCAAAATTGTTCCCCCAGAAAGTGTTTAGGAGCACGTTTCAGAGCCTTAGGAGTGGTTTGGACCCCCCTTTTTGTGGTACTTTTTGTCAAACTGAAGTTGGTGTTTAGGGTTGTTGAGTGTACAGGGCCTAAGTGTGAGAGGCCAAAAATGTTCCCCCAGAAAGTGTTTAGGAGCACGTTTCAGAGCCTTAGGAGTGGTTTGGACCCCCCTTTTTGTGGTACTTTTTGTCAAACTGAAGTTGGTGTTTAGGGTTGTCAAGAGTGTACAGGGCTTGGAGTTTTAACCATTTTGAGGCCTTTCTGAAAAATGACTTTTTTTGGCCAATTTTGACGCCTTACTATACTATGACCATTTTCATGACATTTTGAGGCCCAAAAAAATTTGACTTTTTTTGGCCGATTTTGACGCCTTACTATACTATGACCATTTTTATGACGTTTTGAGGATGTGACATTTTTCACCGATCCTAAGAGAGCAAGATAGAGACATGCGACCTTGTCCTACCCCCCCCATTTGTGTGTACCCCGAGTCCAACGGCACCGCCCTTGAGTCTCTAGCACATAGGGTTCCGGAGTTATGAGCATTTGAAGTTCCCCCATAAAAGTGAGTTGGGAGAGTGAAAATTTGGGGTTTTAACAAGGGTCAGTTTTGACCGATCCTCAGGGAACAAGATAGAGACATGAGGCCTTGTCCTACCCCCCCATTTGTGGGTACCCCGAGTCCAACGGTACCACTCTTAAGTCACTAGGACTTAGGGTTCCACAGTTATGAGCATTTGAAGTTCCCCCATATAAGTGAGTTGGGAGAGTGAAAATTTTCCAAAGTGTGAGATGCCAAAATTGTTCCCCCAGAAAGTGTTTAGGAGCACGTTTCAGAGCCTTAGGAGTGGTTTGGACCCCCCTTTTTGTGGTACTTTTTGTCAAACTGAAGTTGGTGTTTAGGGTTGTCAAGAGTGTACAGGGCTTGGAGTTTTAACCATTTTGAGGCCTTTCTGAAAAATGACTTTTTTTGGCCAATTTTGACGCCTTACTATACTATGACCATTTTTATGACATTTTGAGGCCCAAAAAAATTTGACTTTTTTTGCCCGATTTTGACGCCTTACTATACTATGACCATTTTTATGACATTTTGAGGATGTGACATTTTTCACCGATCCTAAGAGAGCAAGATAGAGACATGCGACCTTGTCCTACCCCCCCATTTGTGTGTACCCCGAGTCCAACGGTACCACCCTTGAGTCTCTAGCACATAGGGTTCCGGAGTTATGAGCATTTGAAGTTCCCCCATAAAAGTGAGTTGGGAGAGTGAAAATTTTCCAGTGTGAGATGCCAAAATTGTTCCCCCAGAAAGTGTTTAGGAGCACGTTTCAGAGCCTTAGGAGTGGTTTGGACCCCCCTTTTTGTGGTACTTTTTGTCAAACTGAAGTTGGTGTTTAGGGTTGTTGAGTGTACAGGGCCTAAGTGTGAGAGGCCAAAAATGTTCCCCCAGAAAGTGTTTAGGAGCACGTTTCAGAGCCTTAGGAGTGGTTTGGACCCCCCTTTTTGTGGTACTTTTTGTCAAACTGAAGTTGGTGTTTAGGGTTGTTGAGTGTACAGGACCTAAGTGTGAGAGGCCAAAAATGTTCCCCCAGAAAGTGTTTAGGAGCACGTTTCAGAGCCTTAGGAGTGGTTTGGACCCCCCTTTTTGTGGTACTTTTTGTCAAACTGAAGTTGGTGTTTAGGGTTGTTGAGTGTACAGGGCCTAAGTGTGAGATGCCAAAATTGTTCCCCCAGAAAGTGTTTAGGAGCACGTTTCAGAGCCTTAGGAGTGGTTTGGACCCCCCTTTTTGTGGTACTTTTTGTCAAACTGAAGTTGGTGTTTAGGGTTGTCAAGAGTGTACAGGGCTTGGAGTTTTAACCATTTTGAGGCCTTTCTGAAAAATGACTTTTTTTGGCCAATTTTGACGCCTTACTAAACTATGACCATTTTTATGACATTTTGAGGCCCAAAAAAATTTGACTTTTTTTGGCCGATTTTGACGCCTTACTATACTATGACCATTTTTATGACATTTTGAGGATGTGACATTTTTCACCGATCCTAAGAGAGCAAGATAGAGACATGCGACCTTGTCCTACCCCCCCATTTGTGTGTACCCCGAGTCCAACGGTACCACCCTTGAGTCTCTAGCACATAGGGTTCCGGAGTTATGAGCATTTGAAGTTCCCCCATAAAAGTGAGTTGGGAGAGTGAAAATTTGGGGTTTTAACAAGGGTCAGTTTTGACCGATCCTCAGGGAGCAAGATAGAGACATGAGGCCTTGTCCTACCCCCCCATTTGTGGGTACCCCGAGTCCAACGGTACCACTCTTAAGTCACTAGGACTTAGGGTTCCACAGTTATGAGCATTTGAAGTTCCCCCATATAAGTGAGTTGGGAGAGTGAAAATTTTCCAAAGTGTGAGATGCCAAAATTGTTCCCCCAGAAAGTGTTTAGGAGCACGTTTCAGAGCCTTAGGAGTGGTTTGGACCCCCCTTTTTGTGGTACTTTTTGTCAAACTGAAGTTGGTGTTTAGGGTTGTCAAGAGTGTACAGGGCTTGGAGTTTTAACCATTTTGAGGCCTTTCTGAAAAATGACTTTTTTTGGCCAATTTTGACGCCTTACTATACTATGACCATTTTTATGACATTTTGAGGCCCAAAAAAATTTGACTTTTTTTGCCCGATTTTGACGCCTTACTATACTATGACCATTTTTATGACATTTTGAGGATGTGACATTTTTCACCGATCCTAAGAGAGCAAGATAGAGACATGCGACCTTGTCCTACCCCCCCATTTGTGTGTACCCCGAGTCCAACGGTACCACCCTTGAGTCTCTAGCACATAGGGTTCCGGAGTTATGAGCATTTGAAGTTCCCCCATAAAAGTGAGTTGGGAGAGTGAAAATTTGGGGTTTTAACAAGGGTCAGTTTTGACCGATCCTCAGGGAGCAAGATAGAGACATGAGGCCTTGTCCTACCCCCCCATTTGTGGGTACCCCGAGTCCAACGGTACCACTCTTAAGTCACTAGGACTTAGGGTTCCACAGTTATGAGCATTTGAAGTTCCCCCATATAAGTGAGTTGGGAGAGTGAAAATTTTCCAAAGTGTGAGATGCCAAAATTGTTCCCCCAGAAAGTGTTTAGGAGCACGTTTCAGAGCCTTAGGAGTGGTTTGGACCCCCCTTTTTGTGGTACTTTTTGTCAAACTGAAGTTGGTGTTTAGGGTTGTCAAGAGTGTACAGGGCTTGGAGTTTTAACCATTTTGAGGCCTTTCTGAAAAATGACTTTTTTTGGCCAATTTTGACGCCTTACTATACTATGACCATTTTTATGACATTTTGAGGCCCAAAAAAATTTGACTTTTTTTGCCCGATTTTGACGCCTTACTATACTATGACCATTTTTATGACATTTTGAGGATGTGACATTTTTCACCGATCCTAAGAGAGCAAGATAGAGACATGCGACCTTGTTCTACCCCCCCATTTGTGTGTACCCCGAGTCCAACGGTACCACCCTTGAGTCTCTAGCACATAGGGTTCCGGAGTTATGAGCATTTGAAGTTCCCCCATAAAAGTGAGTTGGGAGAGTGAAAATTTTCCAAAGTGTGAGATGCCAAAATTGTTCCCCCAGAAAGTGTTTAGGAGCACGTTTCAGAGCCTTAGGAGTGGTTTGGACCCCCCTTTTTGTGGTACTTTTTGTCAAACTGAAGTTGGTGTTTAGGGTTGTCAAGAGTGTACAGGGCTTGGAGTTTTAACCATTTTGAGGCCTTTCTGAAAAATGACTTTTTTTGGCCAATTTTGACGCCTTACTAAACTATGACCATTTTTATGACATTTTGAGGCCCAAAAAAATTTGACTTTTTTTGGCCGATTTTGACGCCTTACTATACTATGACCATTTTTATGACATTTTGAGGATGTGACATTTTTCACCGATCCTAAGAGAGCAAGATAGAGACATGCGACCTTGTCCTACCCCCCCATTTGTGTGTACCCCGAGTCCAACGGTACCACCCTTGAGTCTCTAGCACATAGGGTTCCGGAGTTATGAGCATTTGAAGTTCCCCCATAAAAGTGAGTTGGGAGAGTGAAAATTTGGGGTTTTAACAAGGGTCAGTTTTGACCGATCCTCAGGGAGCAAGATAGAGACATGAGGCCTTGTCCTACCCCCCCATTTGTGGGTACCCCGAGTCCAACGGTACCACTCTTAAGTCACTAGGACTTAGGGTTCCACAGTTATGAGCATTTGAAGTTCCCCCATATAAGTGAGTTGGGAGAGTGAAAATTT
Source organism: Toxotes jaculatrix (assembly GCF_017976425.1). NCBI lineage: Eukaryota > Metazoa > Chordata > Actinopteri > Toxotidae > Toxotes > Toxotes jaculatrix. The sequence continues at coordinate 273,935 of NC_054398.1, read as the reverse complement.
TCCAAAGTGTGAGATGCCAAAATTGTTCCCCCAGAAAGTGTTTAGGAGCACGTTTCAGAGCCTTAGGAGTGGTTTGGACCCCCCTTTTTGTGGTACTTTTTGTCAAACTGAAGTTGGTGTTTAGGGTTGTCAAGAGTGTACAGGGCTTGGAGTTTTAACCATTTTGAGGCCTTTCTGAAAAATGACTTTTTTTGGCCAATTTTGACGCCTTACTATACTATGACCATTTTTATGACATTTTGAGGCCCAAAAAAATTTGACTTTTTTTGCCCGATTTTGACGCCTTACTATACTATGACCATTTTTATGACATTTTGAGGATGTGACATTTTTCACCGATCCTAAGAGAGCAAGATAGAGACATGCGACCTTGTCCTACCCCCCCCCCCCCCCCCCCATTTGTGTGTACCCCGAGTCCAACGGTACCACCCTTGAGTCTCTAGCACATAGGGTTCCGGAGTTATGAGCATTTGAAGTTCCCCCATAAAAGTGAGTTGGGAGAGTGAAAATTTGGGGTTTTAACAAGGGTCAGTTTTGACCGATCCTCAGGGAGCAAGATAGAGACATGAGGCCTTGTCCTACCCCCCCATTTGTGGGTACCCCGAGTCCAACGGTACCACTCTTAAGTCACTAGGACTTAGGGTTCCACAGTTATGAGCATTTGAAGTTCCCCCATATAAGTGAGTTGGGAGAGTGAAAATTTTCCAAAGTGTGAGATGCCAAAATTGTTCCCCCAGAAAGTGTTTAGGAGCACGTTTCAGAGCCTTAGGAGTGGTTTGGACCCCCCTTTTTGTGGTACTTTTTGTCAAACTGAAGTTGGTGTTTAGGGTTGTTGAGTGTACAGGGCCTAAGCGTGAGATGCCAAAATTGTTCCCCCAGAAAGTGTTTAGGAGCACGTTTCAGAGCCTTAGGAGTGGTTTGGACCCCCCTTTTTGTGGTACTTTTTGTCAAACTGAAGTTGGTGTTTAGGGTTGTCAAGAGTGTACAGGGCTTGGAGTTTTAACCATTTTGAGGCCTTTCTGAAAAATGACTTTTTTTGGCCAATTTTGACGCCTTACTATACTATGACCATTTTTATGACATTTTGAGGCCCAAAAAAATTGGACTTTTTTTGGCCGATTTTGACGCCTTACTATACTATGACCATTTTTATGACATTTTTAGGATGTGACATTTTTCACCGATCCTAAGAGAGCAAGATAGAGACATGCGACCTTGTTCTACCCCCCCATTTGTGTGTACCCCGAGTCCAACGGTACCACCCTTGAGTCTCTAGCACATAGGGTTCCGGAGTTATGAGCATTTGAAGTTCCCCCATAAAAGTGAGTTGGGAGAGTGAAAATTTGGGGTTTTAACAAGGGTCAGTTTTGACCGATCCTCAGGGAGCAAGATAGAGACATGAGACCTTGTCCTACCCCCCCATTTGTGGGTACCCTGAGTCCAACGGTACCACTCTTAAGTCACTAGGACTTAGGGTTCCACAGTTATGAGCATTTGAAGTTCCCCCATATAAGTGAGTTGGGAGAGTGAAAATTTTCCAAAGTGTGAGATGCCAATATTGTTCCCCCAGAAAGTGTTTAGGAGCACGTTTCAGAGCCTTAGGAGTGGTTTGGACCCCCCTTTTTGTGGTACTTTTTGTCAAACTGAAGTTGGTGTTTAGGGTTGTTGAGTGTACAGGGCCTAAGTGTGAGAGGCCAAAAATGTTCCCCCAGAAAGTGTTTAGGAGCACGTTTCAGAGCCTTAGGAGTGGTTTGGACCCCCCTTTTTGTGGTACTTTTTGTCAAACTGAAGTTGGTGTTTAGGGTTGTCAAGAGTGTACAGGGCTTGGAGTTTTAACCATTTTGAGGCCTTTCTGAAAAATGACTTTTTTTGGCCAATTTTGACGCCTTACTATACTATGACCATTTTTATGACATTTTGAGGCCCAAAAAAATTTGACTTTTTTTGGCCGATTTTGACGCCTTACTATACTATGACCATTTTTATGACGTTTTGAGGATGTGACATTTTTCACCGATCCTAAGAGAGCAAGATAGAGACATGCGACCTTGTCCTACCCCCCCCATTTGTGTGTACCCCGAGTCCAACGGCACCGCCCTTGAGTCTCTAGCACATAGGGTTCCGGAGTTATGAGCATTTGAAGTTCCCCCATAAAAGTGAGTTGGGAGAGTGAAAATTTGGGGTTTTAACAAGGGTCAGTTTTGACCGATCCTCAGGGAACAAGATAGAGACATGAGGCCTTGTCCTACCCCCCCATTTGTGGGTACCCCGAGTCCAACGGTACCACTCTTAAGTCACTAGGACTTAGGGTTCCACAGTTATGAGCATTTGAAGTTCCCCCATATAAGTGAGTTGGGAGAGTGAAAATTTTCCAAAGTGTGAGATGCCAAAATTGTTCCCCCAGAAAGTGTTTAGGAGCACGTTTCAGAGCCTTAGGAGTGGTTTGGACCCCCCTTTTTGTGGTACTTTTTGTCAAACTGAAGTTGGTGTTTAGGGTTGTTGAGTGTACAGGGCCTAAGTGTGAGAGGCCAAAAATGTTCCCCCAGAAAGTGTTTAGGAGCACGTTTCAGAGCCTTAGGAGTGGTTTGGACCCCCCTTTTTGTGGTACTTTTTGTCAAACTGAAGTTGGTGTTTAGGGTTGTCAAGAGTGTACAGGGCTTGGAGTTTTAACCATTTTGAGGCCTTTCTGAAAAATGACTTTTTTTGGCCAATTTTGACGCCTTACTATACTATGACCATTTTTATGACATTTTGAGGCCCAAAAAAATTTAATTTTTTTTGCCGATTTTGACGCCTTACTATACTATGACCATTTTTATGACGTTTTGAGGATGTGACATTTTTCACCGATCCTAAGAGAGCAAGATAGAGACATGCGACCTTGTCCTACCCCCCCATTTGTGTGTACCCCGAGTCCAACGGCACCACCCTTGAGTCTCTAGCACATAGGGTTCCGGAGTTATGAGCATTTGAAGTTCCCCCATAAAAGTGAGTTGGGAGAGTGAAAATTTGGGGTTTTAACAAGGGTCAGTTTTGACCGATCCTCAGGGAACAAGATAGAGACATGAGGCCTTGTCCTACCCCCCCATTTGTGGGTACCCCGAGTCCAACGGTACCACTCTTAAGTCACTAGGACTTAGGGTTCCAGAGTTATGAGCATTTGAAGTTCCCCCATATAAGTGAGTTGGGAGAGTGAAAATTTTCCAGTGTGAGATGCCAAAATTGTTCCCCCAGAAAGTGTTTAGGAGCACGTTTCAGAGCCTTAGGAGTGGTTTGGACCCCCCTTTTTGTGGTACTTTTTGTCAAACTGAAGTTGGTGTTTAGGGTTGTCAAGAGTGTACAGGGCTTGGAGTTTTAACCATTTTGAGGCCTTTCTGAAAAATGACTTTTTTTGGCCAATTTTGACGCCTTACTATACTATGACCATTTTTATGACATTTTGAGGCCCAAAAAAATTTGACTTTTTTTGGCCGATTTTGTCGCCTTACTATACTATGACCATTTTTATGACATTTTGAGGATGTGACATTTTTCACCGATCCTAAGAGAGCAAGATAGAGACATGCGACCTTGTTCTACCCCCCCATTTGTGTGTACCCCGAGTCCAACGGTACCACCCTTGAGTCTCTAGCACATAGGGTTCCGGAGTTATGAGCATTTGAAGTTCCCCCATAAAAGTGAGTTGGGAGAGTGAAAATTTTCCAGTGTGAGATGCCAAAATTGTTCCCCCAGAAAGTGTTTAGGAGCACGTTTCAGAGCCTTAGGAGTGGTTTGGACCCCCCTTTTTGTGGTACTTTTTGTCAAACTGAAGTTGGTGTTTAGGGTTGTTGAGTGTACAGGGCCTAAGTGTGAGAGGCCAAAAATGTTCCCCCAGAAAGTGTTTAGGAGCACGTTTCAGAGCCTTAGGAGTGGTTTGGACCCCCCTTTTTGTGGTACTTTTTGTCAAACTGAAGTTGGTGTTTAGGGTTGTTGAGTGTACAGGACCTAAGTGTGAGAGGCCAAAAATGTTCCCCCAGAAAGTGTTTAGGAGCACGTTTCAGAGCCTTAGGAGTGGTTTGGACCCCCCTTTTTGTGGTACTTTTTGTCAAACTGAAGTTGGTGTTTAGGGTTGTTGAGTGTACAGGGCCTAAGTGTGAGATGCCAAAATTGTTCCCCCAGAAAGTGTTTAGGAGCACGTTTCAGAGCCTTAGGAGTGGTTTGGACCCCCCTTTTTGTGGTACTTTTTGTCAAACTGAAGTTGGTGTTTAGGGTTGTCAAGAGTGTACAGGGCTTGGAGTTTTAACCATTTTGAGGCCTTTCTGAAAAATGACTTTTTTTGGCCAATTTTGACGCCTTACTAAACTATGACCATTTTTATGACATTTTGAGGCCCAAAAAAATTTGACTTTTTTTGGCCGATTTTGACGCCTTACTATACTATGACCATTTTTATGACATTTTGAGGATGTGACATTTTTCACCGATCCTAAGAGAGCAAGATAGAGACATGCGACCTTGTCCTACCCCCCCATTTGTGTGTACCCCGAGTCCAACGGTACCACCCTTGAGTCTCTAGCACATAGGGTTCCGGAGTTATGAGCATTTGAAGTTCCCCCATAAAAGTGAGTTGGGAGAGTGAAAATTTGGGGTTTTAACAAGGGTCAGTTTTGACCGATCCTCAGGGAGCAAGATAGAGACATGAGGCCTTGTCCTACCCCCCCATTTGTGGGTACCCCGAGTCCAACGGTACCACTCTTAAGTCACTAGGACTTAGGGTTCCACAGTTATGAGCATTTGAAGTTCCCCCATATAAGTGAGTTGGGAGAGTGAAAATTTTCCAAAGTGTGAGATGCCAAAATTGTTCCCCCAGAAAGTGTTTAGGAGCACGTTTCAGAGCCTTAGGAGTGGTTTGGACCCCCCTTTTTGTGGTACTTTTTGTCAAACTGAAGTTGGTGTTTAGGGTTGTTGAGTGTACAGGGCCTAAGTGTGAGAGGCCAAAAATGTTCCCCCAGAAAGTGTTTAGGAGCACGTTTCAGAGCCTTAGGAGTGGTTTGGACCCCCCTTTTTGTGGTACTTTTTGTCAAACTGAAGTTGGTGTTTAGGGTTGTCAAGAGTGTACAGGGCTTGGAGTTTTAACCATTTTGAGGCCTTTCTGAAAAATGACTTTTTTTGGCCAATTTTGACGCCTTACTATACTATGACCATTTTTATGACATTTTGAGGCCCCAAAAAATTTGACTTTTTTTGGCCGATTTTGACGCCTTACTATACTATGACCATTTTTATGACGTTTTGAGGATGTGACATTTTTCACCGATCCTAAGAGAGCAAGATAGAGACATGCGACCTTGTCCTACCCCCCCCATTTGTGTGTACCCCGAGTCCAACGGCACCACCCTTGAGTCTCTAGCACATAGGGTTCCGGAGTTATGAGCATTTGAAGTTCCCCCATAAAAGTGAGTTGGGAGAGTGAAAATTTGGGGTTTTAACAAGGGTCAGTTTTGACCGATCCTCAGGGAACAAGATAGAGACATGAGGCCTTGTCCTACCCCCCCATTTGTGGGTACCCCGAGTCCAACGGTACCACTCTTAAGTCACTAGGACTTAGGGTTCCACAGTTATGAGCATTTGAAGTTCCCCCATATAAGTGAGTTGGGAGAGTGAAAATTTTCCAAAGTGTGAGATGCCAAAATTGTTCCCCCAGAAAGTGTTTAGGAGCACGTTTCAGAGCCTTAGGAGTGGTTTGGACCCCCCTTTTTGTGGTACTTTTTGTCAAACTGAAGTTGGTGTTTAGGGTTGTTGAGTGTACAGGGCCTAAGTGTGAGAGGCCAAAAATGTTCCCCCAGAAAGTGTTTAGGAGCACGTTTCAGAGCCTTAGGAGTGGTTTGGACCCCCCTTTTTGTGGTACTTTTTGTCAAACTGAAGTTGGTGTTTAGGGTTGTTGAGTGTACAGTGCCTAAGTGTGAGATGCCAAAATTGTTCCCCCAGAAAGTGTTTAGGAGCACGTTTCAGAGCCTTAGGAGTGGTTTGGACCCCCCTTTTTGTGGTACTTTTTGTCAAACTGAAGTTGGTGTTTAGGGTTGTCAAGAGTGTACAGGGCTTGGAGTTTTAACCATTTTGAGGCCTTTCTGAAAAATGACTTTTTTTGGCCAATTTTGACGCCTTACTATACTATGACCATTTTTATGACATTTTGAGGCCCAAAAAAATTTAATTTTTTTTGCCGATTTTGACGCCTTACTATACTATGACCATTTTTATGACGTTTTGAGGATGTGACATTTTTCACCGATCCTAAGAGAGCAAGATAGAGACATGCGACCTTGTCCTACCCCCCCATTTGTGTGTACCCCGAGTCCAACGGCACCACCCTTGAGTCTCTAGCACATAGGGTTCCGGAGTTATGAGCATTTGAAGTTCCCCCATAAAAGTGAGTTGGGAGAGTGAAAATTTGGGGTTTTAACAAGGGTCAGTTTTGACCGATCCTCAGGGAACAAGATAGAGACATGAGGCCTTGTCCTACCCCCCCATTTGTGGGTACCCCGAGTCCAACGGTACCACTCTTAAGTCACTAGGACTTAGGGTTCCACAGTTATGAGCATTTGAAGTTCCCCCATATAAGTGAGTTGGGAGAGTGAAAATTTTCCAAAGTGTGAGATGCCAAAATTGTTCCCCCAGAAAGTGTTTAGGAGCACGTTTCAGAGCCTTAGGAGTGGTTTGGACCCCCCTTTTTGTGGTACTTTTTGTCAAACTGAAGTTGGTGTTTAGGGTTGTTGAGTGTACAGGGCCTAAGTGTGAGAGGCCAAAAATGTTCCCCCAGAAAGTGTTTAGGAGCACGTTTCAGAGCCTTAGGAGTGGTTTGGACCCCCCTTTTTGTGGTACTTTTTGTCAAACTGAAGTTGGTGTTTAGGGTTGTTGAGTGTACAGTGCCTAAGTGTGAGATGCCAAAATTGTTCCCCCAGAAAGTGTTTAGGAGCACGTTTCAGAGCCTTAGGAGTGGTTTGGACCCCCCTTTTTGTGGTACTTTTTGTCAAACTGAAGTTGGTGTTTAGGGTTGTCAAGAGTGTACAGGGCTTGGAGTTTTAACCATTTTGAGGCCTTTCTGAAAAATGACTTTTTTTGGCCAATTTTGACGCCTTACTATACTATGACCATTTTTATGACATTTTGAGGCCCAAAAAAATTTAATTTTTTTTGCCGATTTTGACGCCTTACTATACTATGACCATTTTTATGACGTTTTGAGGATGTGACATTTTTCACCGATCCTAAGAGAGCAAGATAGAGACATGCGACCTTGTCCTACCCCCCCATTTGTGTGTACCCCGAGTCCAACGGCACCACCCTTGAGTCTCTAGCACATAGGGTTCCGGAGTTATGAGCATTTGAAGTTCCCCCATAAAAGTGAGTTGGGAGAGTGAAAATTTGGGGTTTTAACAAGGGTCAGTTTTGACCGATCCTCAGGGAGCAAGATAGAGACATGAGGCCTTGTCCTACCCCCCCATTTGTGGGTACCCCGAGTCCAACGGTACCACTCTTAAGTCACTAGGACTTAGGGTTCCACAGTTATGAGCATTTGAAGTTCCCCCATATAAGTGAGTTGGGAGAGTGAAAATTTTCCAAAGTGTGAGATGCCAAAATTGTTCCCCCAGAAAGTGTTTAGGAGCACGTTTCAGAGCCTTAGGAGTGGTTTGGACCCCCCTTTTTGTGGTACTTTTTGTCAAACTGAAGTTGGTGTTTAGGGTTGTCAAGAGTGTACAGGGCTTGGAGTTTTAACCATTTTGAGGCCTTTCTGAAAAATGACTTTTTTTGGCCAATTTTGACGCCTTACTATACTATGACCATTTTTATGACATTTTGAGGCCCAAAAAAATTTAATTTTTTTTGCCGATTTTGACGCCTTACTATACTATGACCATTTTTATGACGTTTTGAGGATGTGACATTTTTCACCGATCCTAAGAGAGCAAGATAGAGACATGCGACCTTGTCCTACCCCCCCATTTGTGTGTACCCCGAGTCCAACGGCACCACCCTTGAGTCTCTAGCACATAGGGTTCCGGAGTTATGAGCATTTGAAGTTCCCCCATAAAAGTGAGTTGGGAGAGTGAAAATTTGGGGTTTTAACAAGGGTCAGTTTTGACCGATCCTCAGGGAACAAGATAGAGACATGAGGCCTTGTCCTACCCCCCCATTTGTGGGTACCCCGAGTCCAACGGTACCACTCTTAAGTCACTAGGACTTAGGGTTCCACAGTTATGAGCATTTGAAGTTCCCCCATATAAGTGAGTTGGGAGAGTGAAAATTTTCCAGTGTGAGATGCCAAAATTGTTCCCCCAGAAAGTGTTTAGGAGCACGTTTCAGAGCCTTAGGAGTGGTTTGGACCCCCCTTTTTGTGGTACTTTTTGTCAAACTGAAGTTGGTGTTTAGGGTTGTTGAGTGTACAGGGCCTAAGTGTGAGAGGCCAAAAATGTTCCCCCAGAAAGTGTTTAGGAGCACGTTTCAGAGCCTTAGGAGTGGTTTGGACCCCCCTTTTTGTGGTACTTTTTGTCAAACTGAAGTTGGTGTTTAGGGTTGTTGAGTGTACAGTGCCTAAGTGTGAGATGCCAAAATTGTTCCCCCAGAAAGTGTTTAGGAGCACGTTTCAGAGCCTTAGGAGTGGTTTGGACCCCCCTTTTTGTGGTACTTTTTGTCAAACTGAAGTTGGTGTTTAGGGTTGTCAAGAGTGTACAGGGCTTGGAGTTTTAACCATTTTGAGGCCTTTCTGAAAAATGACTTTTTTTGGCCAATTTTGACGCCTTACTATACTATGACCATTTTTATGACATTTTGAGGCCCAAAAAAATTTAATTTTTTTTGCCGATTTTGACGCCTTACTATACTATGACCATTTTTATGACGTTTTGAGGATGTGACATTTTTCACCGATCCTAAGAGAGCAAGATAGAGACATGCGACCTTGTCCTACCCCCCCATTTGTGTGTACCCCGAGTCCAACGGCACCACCCTTGAGTCTCTAGCACATAGGGTTCCGGAGTTATGAGCATTTGAAGTTCCCCCATAAAAGTGAGTTGGGAGAGTGAAAATTTGGGGTTTTAACAAGGGTCAGTTTTGACCGATCCTCAGGGAACAAGATAGAGACATGAGGCCTTGTCCTACCCCCCCATTTGTGGGTACCCCGAGTCCAACGGTACCACTCTTAAGTCACTAGGACTTAGGGTTCCAGAGTTATGAGCATTTGAAGTTCCCCCATATAAGTGAGTTGGGAGAGTGAAAATTTTCCAGTGTGAGATGCCAAAATTGTTCCCCCAGAAAGTGTTTAGGAGCACGTTTCAGAGCCTTAGGAGTGGTTTGGACCCCCCTTTTTGTGGTACTTTTTGTCAAACTGAAGTTGGTGTTTAGGGTTGTCAAGAGTGTACAGGGCTTGGAGTTTTAACCATTTTGAGGCCTTTCTGAAAAATGACTTTTTTTGGCCAATTTTGACGCCTTACTATACTATGACCATTTTTATGACATTTTGAGGCCCAAAAAAATTTGACTTTTTTTGCCCGATTTTGACGCCTTACTATACTATGACCATTTTTATGACATTTTGAGGATGTGACATTTTTCACCGATCCTAAGAGAGCAAGATAGAGACATGCGACCTTGTCCTACCCCCCCCCCCCCCCCCCCCCCCATTTGTGTGTACCCCGAGTCCAACGGTACCACCCTTGAGTCTCTAGCACATAGGGTTCCGGAGTTATGAGCATTTGAAGTTCCCCCATAAAAGTGAGTTGGGAGAGTGAAAATTTGGGGTTTTAACAAGGGTCAGTTTTGACCGATCCTCAGGGAGCAAGATAGAGACATGAGGCCTTGTCCTACCCCCCCATTTGTGGGTACCCCGAGTCCAACGGTACCACTCTTAAGTCACTAGGACTTAGGGTTCCACAGTTATGAGCATTTGAAGTTCCCCCATATAAGTGAGTTGGGAGAGTGAAAATTTTCCAAAGTGTGAGATGCCAAAATTGTTCCCCCAGAAAGTGTTTAGGAGCACGTTTCAGAGCCTTAGGAGTGGTTTGGACCCCCCTTTTTGTGGTACTTTTTGTCAAACTGAAGTTGGTGTTTAGGGTTGTTGAGTGTACAGGGCCTAAGTGTGAGATGCCAAAATTGTTCCCCCAGAAAGTGTTTAGGAGCACGTTTCAGAGCCTTAGGAGTGGTTTGGACCCCCCTTTTTGTGGTACTTTTTGTCAAACTGAAGTTGGTGTTTAGGGTTGTCAAGAGTGTACAGGGCTTGGAGTTTTAACCATTTTGAGGCCTTTCTGAAAAATGACTTTTTTTGGCCAATTTTGACGCCTTACTAAACTATGACCATTTTTATGACATTTTGAGGCCCAAAAAAATTTGACTTTTTTTGGCCGATTTTGACGCCTTACTATACTATGACCATTTTTATGACATTTTGAGGATGTGACATTTTTCACCGATCCTAAGAGAGCAAGATAGAGACATGCGACCTTGTCCTACCCCCCCATTTGTGTGTACCCCGAGTCCAACGGTACCACCCTTGAGTCTCTAGCACATAGGGTTCCGGAGTTATGAGCATTTGAAGTTCCCCCATAAAAGTGAGTTGGGAGAGTGAAAATTTGGGGTTTTAACAAGGGTCAGTTTTGACCGATCCTCAGGGAGCAAGATAGAGACATGAGGCCTTGTCCTACCCCCCCATTTGTGGGTACCCCGAGTCCAACGGTACCACTCTTAAGTCACTAGGACTTAGGGTTCCACAGTTATGAGCATTTGAAGTTCCCCCATATAAGTGAGTTGGGAGAGTGAAAATTTTCCAAAGTGTGAGATGCCAAAATTGTTCCCCCAGAAAGTGTTTAGGAGCACGTTTCAGAGCCTTAGGAGTGGTTTGGACCCCCCTTTTTGTGGTACTTTTTGTCAAACTGAAGTTGGTGTTTAGGGTTGTTGAGTGTACAGGGCCTAAGTGTGAGAGGCCAAAAATGTTCCCCCAGAAAGTGTTTAGGAGCACGTTTCAGAGCCTTAGGAGTGGTTTGGACCCCCCTTTTTGTGGTACTTTTTGTCAAACTGAAGTTGGTGTTTAGGGTTGTCAAGAGTGTACAGGGCTTGGAGTTTTAACCATTTTGAGGCCTTTCTGAAAAATGACTTTTTTTGGCCAATTTTGACGCCTTACTATACTATGACCATTTTTATGACATTTTGAGGCCCCAAAAAATTTGACTTTTTTTGGCCGATTTTGACGCCTTACTATACTATGACCATTTTTATGACGTTTTGAGGATGTGACATTTTTCACCGATCCTAAGAGAGCAAGATAGAGACATGCGACCTTGTCCTACCCCCCCCATTTGTGTGTACCCCGAGTCCAACGGCACCACCCTTGAGTCTCTAGCACATAGGGTTCCGGAGTTATGAGCATTTGAAGTTCCCCCATAAAAGTGAGTTGGGAGAGTGAAAATTTGGGGTTTTAACAAGGGTCAGTTTTGACCGATCCTCAGGGAACAAGATAGAGACATGAGGCCTTGTCCTACCCCCCCATTTGTGGGTACCCCGAGTCCAACGGTACCACTCTTAAGTCACTAGGACTTAGGGTTCCACAGTTATGAGCATTTGAAGTTCCCCCATATAAGTGAGTTGGGAGAGTGAAAATTTTCCAAAGTGTGAGATGCCAAAATTGTTCCCCCAGAAAGTGTTTAGGAGCACGTTTCAGAGCCTTAGGAGTGGTTTGGACCCCCCTTTTTGTGGTACTTTTTGTCAAACTGAAGTTGGTGTTTAGGGTTGTTGAGTGTACAGGGCCTAAGTGTGAGAGGCCAAAAATGTTCCCCCAGAAAGTGTTTAGGAGCACGTTTCAGAGCCTTAGGAGTGGTTTGGACCCCCCTTTTTGTGGTACTTTTTGTCAAACTGAAGTTGGTGTTTAGGGTTGTTGAGTGTACAGTGCCTAAGTGTGAGATGCCAAAATTGTTCCCCCAGAAAGTGTTTAGGAGCACGTTTCAGAGCCTTAGGAGTGGTTTGGACCCCCCTTTTTGTGGTACTTTTTGTCAAACTGAAGTTGGTGTTTAGGGTTGTCAAGAGTGTACAGGGCTTGGAGTTTTAACCATTTTGAGGCCTTTCTGAAAAATGACTTTTTTTGGCCAATTTTGACGCCTTACTATACTATGACCATTTTTATGACATTTTGAGGCCCAAAAAAATTTAATTTTTTTTGCCGATTTTGACGCCTTACTATACTATGACCATTTTTATGACGTTTTGAGGATGTGACATTTTTCACCGATCCTAAGAGAGCAAGATAGAGACATGCGACCTTGTCCTACCCCCCCATTTGTGTGTACCCCGAGTCCAACGGCACCACCCTTGAGTCTCTAGCACATAGGGTTCCGGAGTTATGAGCATTTGAAGTTCCCCCATAAAAGTGAGTTGGGAGAGTGAAAATTTGGGGTTTTAACAAGGGTCAGTTTTGACCGATCCTCAGGGAACAAGATAGAGACATGAGGCCTTGTCCTACCCCCCCATTTGTGGGTACCCCGAGTCCAACGGTACCACTCTTAAGTCACTAGGACTTAGGGTTCCACAGTTATGAGCATTTGAAGTTCCCCCATATAAGTGAGTTGGGAGAGTGAAAATTTTCCAAAGTGTGAGATGCCAAAATTGTTCCCCCAGAAAGTGTTTAGGAGCACGTTTCAGAGCCTTAGGAGTGGTTTGGACCCCCCTTTTTGTGGTACTTTTTGTCAAACTGAAGTTGGTGTTTAGGGTTGTTGAGTGTACAGGGCCTAAGTGTGAGAGGCCAAAAATGTTCCCCCAGAAAGTGTTTAGGAGCACGTTTCAGAGCCTTAGGAGTGGTTTGGACCCCCCTTTTTGTGGTACTTTTTGTCAAACTGAAGTTGGTGTTTAGGGTTGTTGAGTGTACAGTGCCTAAGTGTGAGATGCCAAAATTGTTCCCCCAGAAAGTGTTTAGGAGCACGTTTCAGAGCCTTAGGAGTGGTTTGGACCCCCCTTTTTGTGGTACTTTTTGTCAAACTGAAGTTGGTGTTTAGGGTTGTCAAGAGTGTACAGGGCTTGGAGTTTTAACCATTTTGAGGCCTTTCTGAAAAATGACTTTTTTTGGCCAATTTTGACGCCTTACTATACTATGACCATTTTTATGACATTTTGAGGCCCAAAAAAATTTAATTTTTTTTGCCGATTTTGACGCCTTACTATACTATGACCATTTTTATGACGTTTTGAGGATGTGACATTTTTCACCGATCCTAAGAGAGCAAGATAGAGACATGCGACCTTGTCCTACCCCCCCATTTGTGTGTACCCCGAGTCCAACGGCACCACCCTTGAGTCTCTAGCACATAGGGTTCCGGAGTTATGAGCATTTGAAGTTCCCCCATAAAAGTGAGTTGGGAGAGTGAAAATTTGGGGTTTTAACAAGGGTCAGTTTTGACCGATCCTCAGGGAGCAAGATAGAGACATGAGGCCTTGTCCTACCCCCCCATTTGTGGGTACCCCGAGTCCAACGGTACCACTCTTAAGTCACTAGGACTTAGGGTTCCACAGTTATGAGCATTTGAAGTTCCCCCATATAAGTGAGTTGGGAGAGTGAAAATTTTCCAAAGTGTGAGATGCCAAAATTGTTCCCCCAGAAAGTGTTTAGGAGCACGTTTCAGAGCCTTAGGAGTGGTTTGGACCCCCCTTTTTGTGGTACTTTTTGTCAAACTGAAGTTGGTGTTTAGGGTTGTCAAGAGTGTACAGGGCTTGGAGTTTTAACCATTTTGAGGCCTTTCTGAAAAATGACTTTTTTTGGCCAATTTTGACGCCTTACTATACTATGACCATTTTTATGACATTTTGAGGCCCAAAAAAATTTAATTTTTTTTGCCGATTTTGACGCCTTACTATACTATGACCATTTTTATGACGTTTTGAGGATGTGACATTTTTCACCGATCCTAAGAGAGCAAGATAGAGACATGCGACCTTGTCCTACCCCCCCATTTGTGTGTACCCCGAGTCCAACGGCACCACCCTTGAGTCTCTAGCACATAGGGTTCCGGAGTTATGAGCATTTGAAGTTCCCCCATAAAAGTGAGTTGGGAGAGTGAAAATTTGGGGTTTTAACAAGGGTCAGTTTTGACCGATCCTCAGGGAACAAGATAGAGACATGAGGCCTTGTCCTACCCCCCCATTTGTGGGTACCCCGAGTCCAACGGTACCACTCTTAAGTCACTAGGACTTAGGGTTCCACAGTTATGAGCATTTGAAGTTCCCCCATATAAGTGAGTTGGGAGAGTGAAAATTTTCCAGTGTGAGATGCCAAAATTGTTCCCCCAGAAAGTGTTTAGGAGCACGTTTCAGAGCCTTAGGAGTGGTTTGGACCCCCCTTTTTGTGGTACTTTTTGTCAAACTGAAGTTGGTGTTTAGGGTTGTTGAGTGTACAGGGCCTAAGTGTGAGAGGCCAAAAATGTTCCCCCAGAAAGTGTTTAGGAGCACGTTTCAGAGCCTTAGGAGTGGTTTGGACCCCCCTTTTTGTGGTACTTTTTGTCAAACTGAAGTTGGTGTTTAGGGTTGTTGAGTGTACAGTGCCTAAGTGTGAGATGCCAAAATTGTTCCCCCAGAAAGTGTTTAGGAGCACGTTTCAGAGCCTTAGGAGTGGTTTGGACCCCCCTTTTTGTGGTACTTTTTGTCAAACTGAAGTTGGTGTTTAGGGTTGTCAAGAGTGTACAGGGCTTGGAGTTTTAACCATTTTGAGGCCTTTCTGAAAAATGACTTTTTTTGGCCAATTTTGACGCCTTACTATACTATGACCATTTTTATGACATTTTGAGGCCCAAAAAAATTTAATTTTTTTTGCCGATTTTGACGCCTTACTATACTATGACCATTTTTATGACGTTTTGAGGATGTGACATTTTTCACCGATCCTAAGAGAGCAAGATAGAGACATGCGACCTTGTCCTACCCCCCCATTTGTGTGTACCCCGAGTCCAACGGCACCACCCTTGAGTCTCTAGCACATAGGGTTCCGGAGTTATGAGCATTTGAAGTTCCCCCATAAAAGTGAGTTGGGAGAGTGAAAATTTGGGGTTTTAACAAGGGTCAGTTTTGACCGATCCTCAGGGAACAAGATAGAGACATGAGGCCTTGTCCTACCCCCCCATTTGTGGGTACCCCGAGTCCAACGGTACCACTCTTAAGTCACTAGGACTTAGGGTTCCAGAGTTATGAGCATTTGAAGTTCCCCCATATAAGTGAGTTGGGAGAGTGAAAATTTTCCAGTGTGAGATGCCAAAATTGTTCCCCCAGAAAGTGTTTAGGAGCACGTTTCAGAGCCTTAGGAGTGGTTTGGACCCCCCTTTTTGTGGTACTTTTTGTCAAACTGAAGTTGGTGTTTAGGGTTGTCAAGAGTGTACAGGGCTTGGAGTTTTAACCATTTTGAGGCCTTTCTGAAAAATGACTTTTTTTGGCCAATTTTGACGCCTTACTATACTATGACCATTTTTATGACATTTTGAGGCCCAAAAAAATTTGACTTTTTTTGGCCGATTTTGACGCCTTACTATACTATGACCATTTTTATGACGTTTTGAGGATGTGACATTTTTCACCGATCCTAAGAGAGCAAGATAGAGACATGCGACCTTGTCCTACCCCCCCCATTTGTGTGTACCCCGAGTCCAACGGCACCACCCTTGAGTCTCTAGCACATAGGGTTCCGGAGTTATGAGCATTTGAAGTTCCCCCATAAAAGTGAGTTGGGAGAGTGAAAATTTGGGGTTTTAACAAGGGTCAGTTTTGACCGATCCTCAGGGAACAAGATAGAGACATGAGGCCTTGTCCTACCCCCCCATTTGTGGGTACCCCGAGTCCAACGGTACCACTCTTAAGTCACTAGGACTTAGGGTTCCAGAGTTATGAGCATTTGAAGTTCCCCCATATAAGTGAGTTGGGAGAGTGAAAATTTTCCAGTGTGAGATGCCAAAATTGTTCCCCCAGAAAGTGTTTAGGAGCACGTTTCAGAGCCTTAGGAGTGGTTTGGACCCCCCTTTTTGTGGTACTTTTTGTCAAACTGAAGTTGGTGTTTAGGGTTGTCAAGAGTGTACAGGGCTTGGAGTTTTAACCATTTTGAGGCCTTTCTGAAAAATGACTTTTTTTGGCCAATTTTGACGCCTTACTATACTATGACCATTTTTATGACATTTTGAGGCCCAAAAAAATTTGACTTTTTTTGGCCGATTTTGACGCCTTACTATACTATGACCATTTTTATGACATTTTGAGGATGTGACATTTTTCACCGATCCTAAGAGAGCAAGATAGAGACATGCGACCTTGTTCTACTCCCCCATTTGTGTGTACCCCGAGTCCAACGGTACCACCCTTGAGTCTCTAGCACATAGGGTTCCGGAGTTATGAGCATTTGAAGTTCCCCCATAAAAGTGAGTTGGGAGAGTGAAAATTTGGGGTTTTAACAAGGGTCAGTTTTGACCGATCCTCAGGGAGCAAGATAGAGACATGAGGCCTTGTCCTACACCCCCATTTGTGGGTACCCCGAGTCCAACGGTACCACTCTTAAGTCACTAGGACTTAGGGTTCCACAGTTATGAGCATTTGAAGTTCCCCCATATAAGTGAGTTGGGAGAGTGAAAATTTTCCAAAGTGTGAGATGCCAAAATTGTTCCCCCAGAAAGTGTTTAGGAGCACGTTTCAGAGCCTTAGGAGTGGTTTGGACCCCCCTTTTTGTGGTACTTTTTGTCAAACTGAAGTTGGTGTTTAGGGTTGTCAAGAGTGTACAGGGCTTGGAGTTTTAACCATTTTGAGGCCTTTCTGAAAAATGACTTTTTTTGGCCAATTTTGACGCCTTACTATACTATGACCATTTTTATGACATTTTGAGGCCCAAAAAAATTTGACTTTTTTTGGCCGATTTTGACGCCTTACTATACTATGACCATTTTTATGACATTTTGAGGATGTGACATTTTTCACCGATCCTAAGAGAGCAAGATAGAGACATGCGACCTTGTCCTACCCCCCCATTTGTGTGTACCCCGAGTCCAACGGTACCACCCTTGAGTCTCTAGCACATAGGGTTCCGGAGTTATGAGCATTTGAAGTTCCCCCATAAAAGTGAGTTGGGAGAGTGAAAATTTTCCAGTGTGAGATGCCAAAATTGTTCCCCCAGAAAGTGTTTAGGAGCACGTTTCAGAGCCTTAGGAGTGGTTTGGACCCCCCTTTTTGTGGTACTTTTTGTCAAACTGAAGTTGGTGTTTAGGGTTGTTGAGTGTACAGGGCCTAAGTGTGAGAGGCCAAAAATGTTCCCCCAGAAAGTGTTTAGGAGCACGTTTCAGAGCCTTAGGAGTGGTTTGGACCCCCCTTTTTGTGGTACTTTTTGTCAAACTGAAGTTGGTGTTTAGGGTTGTCAAGAGTGTACAGGGCTTGGAGTTTTAACCATTTTGAGGCCTTTCTGAAAAATGACTTTTTTTGGCCAATTTTGACGCCTTACTATACTATGACCATTTTTATGACATTTTGAGGCCCAAAAAAATTTGACTTTTTTTGGCCGATTTTGACGCCTTACTGTACTATGACCATTTTTATGACATTTTGAGGATGTGACATTTTTCACCGATCCTAAGAGAGCAAGACAGAGACATGCGACCTTGTCCTACCCCCCCATTTGTGTGTACCCCGAGTCCAACGGCACCACCCTTGAGTCTCTAGCACATAGGGTTCCGGAGTTATGAGCATTTGAAGTTCCCCCATAAAAGTGAGTTGGGAGAGTGAAAATTTGGGGTTTTAACAAGGGTCAGTTTTGACCGATCCTCAGGGAGCAAGATAGAGACATGAGGCCTTGTCCTACCCCCCCATTTGTGGGTACCCCGAGTCCAACAGTACCACTCTTAAGTCACTAGGACTTAGGGTTCCACAGTTATGAGCATTTGAAGTTCCCCCATATAAGTGAGTTGGGAGAGTGAAAATTTTCCAGTGAGAGGCCAAAAATGTTCCCCCAGAAAGTGTTTAGGAGCACGTTTCAGAGCCTTAGGAGTGGTTTGGACCCCCCTTTTTGTGGTACTTTTTGTCAAACTGAAGTTGGTGTTTAGGGTTGTTGAGTGTACAGGGCCTAAGTGTGAGAGGCCAAAAATGTTCCCCCAGAAAGTGTTTAGGAGCACGTTTCAGAGCCTTAGGAGTGGTTTGGACCCCCCTTTTTGTGGTACTTTTTGTCAAACTGAAGTTGGTGTTTAGGGTTGTCAAGAGTGTACAGGGCTTGGAGTTTTAACCATTTTGAGGCCTTTCTGAAAAATGACTTTTTTTGGCCAATTTTGACGCCTTACTATACTATGACCACTTTTATGACATTTTGAGGCCCAAAAAAATTTGACTTTTTTTGGCCGATTTTGACGCCTTACTATACTATGACCATTTTTATGACATTTTGAGGATGTGACATTTTTCACCGATCCTAAGAGAGCAAGATAGAGACATGCGACCTTGTTCTACCCCCCCATTTGTGTGTACCCCGAGTCCAACGGTACCACCCTTGAGTCTCTAGCACATAGGGTTCCGGAGTTATGAGCATTTGAAGTTCCCCCATAAAAGTGAGTTGGGAGAGTGAAAATTTGGGGTTTTAACAAGGGTCAGTTTTGACCGATCCTCAGGGAGCAAGATAGAGACATGAGGCCTTGTCCTACCCCCCCATTTGTGGGTACCCCGAGTCCAACGGTACCACTCTTAAGTCACTAGGACTTAGGGTTCCACAGTTATGAGCATTTGAAGTTCCCCCATATAAGTGAGTTGAGAGAGTGAAAATTTTCCAAAGTGTGAGATGCCAAAATTGTTCCCCCAGAAAGTGTTTAGGAGCACGTTTCAGAGCCTTAGGAGTGGTTTGGACCCCCCTTTTTGTGGTACTTTTTGTCAAACTGAAGTTGGTGTTTAGGGTTGTTGAGTGTACAGGGCCTAAGTGTGAGAGGCCAAAAATGTTCCCCCAGAAAGTGTTTAGGAGCACGTTTCAGAGCCTTAGGAGTGGTTTGGACCCCCCTTTTTGTGGTACTTTTTGTCAAACTGAAGTTGGTGTTTAGGGTTGTTGAGTGTACAGTTCCTAAGTGTGAGATGCCAAAATTGTTCCTCCAGAAAGTGTTTAGGAGCACGTTTCAGAGCCTTAGGAGTGGTTTGGACCCCCCTTTTTGTGGTACTTTTTGTCAAACTGAAGTTGGTGTTTAGGGTTGTCAAGAGTGTACAGGGCTTGGAGTTTTAACCATTTTGAGGCCTTTCTGAAAAATGACTTTTTTTGGCCAATTTTGACGCCTTACTATACTATGACCATTTTTATGACATTTTGAGGCCCAAAAAAATTTAATTTTTTTTGCCGATTTTGACGCCTTACTATACTATGACCATTTTTATGACGTTTTGAGGATGTGACATTTTTCACCGATCCTAAGAGAGCAAGATAGAGACATGCGACCTTGTCCTACCCCCCCATTTGTGTGTACCCCGAGTCCAACGGCACCACCCTTGAGTCTCTAGCACATAGGGTTCCGGAGTTATGAGCATTTGAAGTTCCCCCATAAAAGTGAGTTGGGAGAGTGAAAATTTGGGGTTTTAACAAGGGTCAGTTTTGACCGATCCTCAGGGAGCAAGATAGAGACATGAGGCCTTGTCCTACCCCCCCATTTGTGGGTACCCCGAGTCCAACGGTACCACTCTTAAGTCACTAGGACTTAGGGTTCCACAGTTATGAGCATTTGAAGTTCCCCCATAAAAGTGAGTTGGGAGAGTGAAAATTTTCCAAAGTGTGAGATGCCAAAAATGTTCCCCCAGACAGTGTTTAGGAGCACGTTTCAGAGCCTTAGGAGTGGTTTGGACCCCCCTTTTTGTGGTACTTTTTGTCAAACTGAAGTTGGTGTTTAGGGTTGTTGAGTGTACAGGGCCTAAGTGTGAGAGGCCAAAAATGTTCCCCCAGAAAGTGTTTAGGAGCACGTTTCAGAGCCTTAGGAGTGGTTTGGACCCCCCTTTTTGTGGTACTTTTTGTCAAACTGAAGTTGGTGTTTAGGGTTGTTGAGTGTACAGGGCCTAAGTGTGAGAGGCCAAAAATGTTCCCCCAGAAAGTGTTTAGGAGCACGTTTCAGAGCCTTAGGAGTGGCTTGGACCCCCCTTTTTGTGGTACTTTTTGTCAAACTGAAGTTGGTGTTTAGGGTTGTCAAGATGTACAGGGCTTGGAGTTTTAACCATTTTGAGGCCTTTCTGAAAAATGACTTTTTTTGGCCAATTTTGACGCCTTACTATACTATGACCATTTTCATGACATTTTGAGGCCCAAAAAAATTTGACTTTTTTTGGCCAATTTTGACGCCTTACTATACTATGACCATTTTTATGACATTTTGAGGATGTGACATTTTTCACCGATCCTAAGAGAGCAAGATAGAGACATGCGACCTTGTCCTACCCCCCCATTTGTGTGTACCCCGAGTCCAACGGTACCACCCTTGAGTCTCTAGCACATAGGGTTCCGGAGTTATGAGCATTTGAAGTTCCCCCATAAAAGTGAGTTGGGAGAGTGAAAATTTGGGGTTTTAACAAGGGTCAGTTTTGACCGATCCTCAGGGAGCAAGATAGAGACATGAGGCCTTGTCCTACCCCCCCATTTGTGGGTACCCCGAGTCCAACGGTACCACTCTTAAGTCACTAGGACTTAGGGTTCCACAGTTATGAGCATTTGAAGTTCCCCCATATAAGTGAGTTGGGAGAGTGAAAATTTTCCAAAGTGTGAGATGCCAAAATTGTTCCCCCAGAAAGTGTTTAGGAGCACGTTTCAGAGCCTTAGGAGTGGTTTGGACCCCCCTTTTTGTGGTACTTTTTGTCAAACTGAAGTTGGTGTTTAGGGTTGTCAAGAGTGTACAGGGCTTGGAGTTTTAACCATTTTGAGGCCTTTCTGAAAAATGACTTTTTTTGGCCAATTTTGACGCCTTACTATACTATGACCATTTTTATGACATTTTGAGGCCCAAAAAAATTTGACTTTTTTTGGCCGATTTTGACGCCTTACTATACTATGACCATTTTTATGACATTTTGAGGATGTGACATTTTTCACCGATCCTAAGAGAGCAAGATAGAGACATGCGACCTTGTCCTACCCCCCCATTTGTGTGTACCCCGAGTCCAACGGTACCACCCTTGAGTCTCTAGCACATAGGGTTCCGGAGTTATGAGCATTTGAAGTTCCCCCATAAAAGTGAGTTGGGAGAGTGAAAATTTGGGGTTTTAACAAGGGTCAGTTTTGACCGATCCTCAGGGAGCAAGATAGAGACATGAGGCCTTGTCCTACCCCCCCATTTGTGGGTACCCCGAGTCCAACGGTACCACTCTTAAGTCACTAGGACTTAGGGTTCCACAGTTATGAGCATTTGAAGTTCCCCCATATAAGTGAGTTGGGAGAGTGAAAATTTTCCAAAGTGTGAGATGCCAAAAATGTTCCCCCAGAAAGTGTTTAGGAGCACGTTTCAGAGCCTTAGGAGTGGTTTGGACCCCCCTTTTTGTGGTACTTTTTGTCAAACTGAAGTTGGTGTTTAGGGTTGTTGAGTGTACAGTGCCTAAGTGTGAGATGCCAAAATTGTTCCCCCAGAAAGTGTTTAGGAGCACGTTTCAGAGCCTTAGGAGTGGTTTGGACCCCCCTTTTTGTGGTACTTTTTGTCAAACTGAAGTTGGTGTTTAGGGTTGTCAAGAGTGTACAGGGCTTGGAGTTTTAACCATTTTGAGGCCTTTCTGAAAAATGACTTTTTTTGGCCAATTTTGACGCCTTACTATACTATGACCATTTTTATGACATTTTGAGGCCCAAAAAAATTTAATTTTTTTTGCCGATTTTGACGCCTTACTATACTATGACCATTTTTATGACGTTTTGAGGATGTGACATTTTTCACCGATCCTAAGAGAGCAAGATAGAGACATGCGACCTTGTCCTACCCCCCCATTTGTGTGTACCCCGAGTCCAACGGCACCACCCTTGAGTCTCTAGCACATAGGGTTCCGGAGTTATGAGCATTTGAAGTTCCCCCATAAAAGTGAGTTGGGAGAGTGAAAATTTGGGGTTTTAACAAGGGTCAGTTTTGACCGATCCTCAGGGAATAAGATAGAGACATGAGGCCTTGTCCTACCCCCCCATTTGTGGGTACCCCGAGTCCAACGGTACCACTCTTAAGTCACTAGGACTTAGGGTTCCAGAGTTATGAGCATTTGAAGTTCCCCCATATAAGTGAGTTGGGAGAGTGAAAATTTTCCAGTGTGAGATGCCAAAATTGTTCCCCCAGAAAGTGTTTAGGAGCACGTTTCAGAGCCTTAGGAGTGGTTTGGACCCCCCTTTTTGTGGTACTTTTTGTCAAACTGAAGTTGGTGTTTAGGGTTGTCAAGAGTGTACAGGGCTTGGAGTTTTAACCATTTTGAGGCCTTTCTGAAAAATGACTTTTTTTGGCCAATTTTGACGCCTTACTATACTATGACCATTTTTATGACATTTTGAGGCCCAAAAAAATTTGACTTTTTTTGGCCGATTTTGACGCCTTACTATACTATGACCATTTTTATGACGTTTTGAGGATGTGACATTTTTCACCGATCCTAAGAGAGCAAGATAGAGACATGCGACCTTGTCCTACCCCCCCCATTTGTGTGTACCCCGAGTCCAACGGCACCACCCTTGAGTCTCTAGCACATAGGGTTCCGGAGTTATGAGCATTTGAAGTTCCCCCATAAAAGTGAGTTGGGAGAGTGAAAATTTGGGGTTTTAACAAGGGTCAGTTTTGACCGATCCTCAGGGAGCAAGATAGAGACATGAGGCCTTGTCCTACCCCCCCATTTGTGGGTACCCCGAGTCCAACGGTACCACTCTTAAGTCACTAGGACTTAGGGTTCCACAGTTATGAGCATTTGAAGTTCCCCCATAAAAGTGAGTTGGGAGAGTGAAAATTTTCCAAAGTGTGAGATGCCAAAAATGTTCCCCCAGACAGTGTTTAGGAGCACGTTTCAGAGCCTTAGGAGTGGTTTGGACCCCCCTTTTTGTGGTACTTTTTGTCAAACTGAAGTTGGTGTTTAGGGTTGTTGAGTGTACAGGGCCTAAGTGTGAGAGGCCAAAAATGTTCCCCCAGAAAGTGTTTAGGAGCACGTTTCAGAGCCTTAGGAGTGGTTTGGACCCCCCTTTTTGTGGTACTTTTTGTCAAACTGAAGTTGGTGTTTAGGGTTGTTGAGTGTACAGGGCCTAAGTGTGAGAGGCCAAAAATGTTCCCCCAGAAAGTGTTTAGGAGCACGTTTCAGAGCCTTAGGAGTGGCTTGGACCCCCCTTTTTGTGGTACTTTTTGTCAAACTGAAGTTGGTGTTTAGGGTTGTCAAGATGTACAGGGCTTGGAGTTTTAACCATTTTGAGGCCTTTCTGAAAAATGACTTTTTTTGGCCAATTTTGACGCCTTACTATACTATGACCATTTTCATGACATTTTGAGGCCCAAAAAAATTTGACTTTTTTTGGCCAATTTTGACGCCTTACTATACTATGACCATTTTTATGACATTTTGAGGATGTGACATTTTTCACCGATCCTAAGAGAGCAAGATAGAGACATGCGACCTTGTCCTACCCCCCCATTTGTGTGTACCCCGAGTCCAACGGTACCACCCTTGAGTCTCTAGCACATAGGGTTCCGGAGTTATGAGCATTTGAAGTTCCCCCATAAAAGTGAGTTGGGAGAGTGAAAATTTGGGGTTTTAACAAGGGTCAGTTTTGACCGATCCTCAGGGAGCAAGATAGAGACATGAGGCCTTGTCCTACCCCCCCATTTGTGGGTACCCCGAGTCCAACGGTACCACTCTTAAGTCACTAGGACTTAGGGTTCCACAGTTATGAGCATTTGAAGTTCCCCCATATAAGTGAGTTGGGAGAGTGAAAATTTTCCAAAGTGTGAGATGCCAAAATTGTTCCCCCAGAAAGTGTTTAGGAGCACGTTTCAGAGCCTTAGGAGTGGTTTGGACCCCCCTTTTTGTGGTACTTTTTGTCAAACTGAAGTTGGTGTTTAGGGTTGTCAAGAGTGTACAGGGCTTGGAGTTTTAACCATTTTGAGGCCTTTCTGAAAAATGACTTTTTTTGGCCAATTTTGACGCCTTACTATACTATGACCATTTTTATGACATTTTGAGGATGTGACATTTTTCACCGATCCTAAGAGAGCAAGATAGAGACATGCGACCTTGTCCTACCCCCCCCCCCCCCCCCCCCCCCCATTTGTGTGTACCCCGAGTCCAACGGTACCACCCTTGAGTCTCTAGCACATAGGGTTCCGGAGTTATGAGCATTTGAAGTTCCCCCATAAAAGTGAGTTGGGAGAGTGAAAATTTGGGGTTTTAACAAGGGTCAGTTTTGACCGATCCTCAGGGAGCAAGATAGAGACATGAGGCCTTGTCCTACCCCCCCATTTGTGGGTACCCCGAGTCCAACGGTACCACTCTTAAGTCACTAGGACTTAGGGTTCCACAGTTATGAGCATTTGAAGTTCCCCCATATAAGTGAGTTGGGAGAGTGAAAATTTTCCAAAGTGTGAGATGCCAAAAATGTTCCCCCAGAAAGTGTTTAGGAGCACGTTTCAGAGCCTTAGGAGTGGTTTGGACCCCCCTTTTTGTGGTACTTTTTGTCAAACTGAAGTTGGTGTTTAGGGTTGTTGAGTGTACAGTGCCTAAGTGTGAGATGCCAAAATTGTTCCCCCAGAAAGTGTTTAGGAGCACGTTTCAGAGCCTTAGGAGTGGTTTGGACCCCCCTTTTTGTGGTACTTTTTGTCAAACTGAAGTTGGTGTTTAGGGTTGTCAAGAGTGTACAGGGCTTGGAGTTTTAACCATTTTGAGGCCTTTCTGAAAAATGACTTTTTTTGGCCAATTTTGACGCCTTACTATACTATGACCATTTTTATGACATTTTGAGGCCCAAAAAAATTTAATTTTTTTTGCCGATTTTGACGCCTTACTATACTATGACCATTTTTATGACGTTTTGAGGATGTGACATTTTTCACCGATCCTAAGAGAGCAAGATAGAGACATGCGACCTTGTCCTACCCCCCCATTTGTGTGTACCCCGAGTCCAACGGCACCACCCTTGAGTCTCTAGCACATAGGGTTCCGGAGTTATGAGCATTTGAAGTTCCCCCATAAAAGTGAGTTGGGAGAGTGAAAATTTGGGGTTTTAACAAGGGTCAGTTTTGACCGATCCTCAGGGAACAAGATAGAGACATGAGGCCTTGTCCTACCCCCCCATTTGTGGGTACCCCGAGTCCAACGGTACCACTCTTAAGTCACTAGGACTTAGGGTTCCACAGTTATGAGCATTTGAAGTTCCCCCATATAAGTGAGTTGGGAGAGTGAAAATTTTCCAAAGTGTGAGATGCCAAAATTGTTCCCCCAGAAAGTGTTTAGGAGCACGTTTCAGAGCCTTAGGAGTGGTTTGGACCCCCCTTTTTGTGGTACTTTTTGTCAAACTGAAGTTGGTGTTTAGGGTTGTTGAGTGTACAGTGCCTAAGTGTGAGATGCCAAAATTGTTCCTCCAGAAAGTGTTTAGGAGCACGTTTCAGAGCCTTAGGAGTGGTTTGGACCCCCCTTTTTGTGGTACTTTTTGTCAAACTGAAGTTGGTGTTTAGGGTTGTCAAGAGTGTACAGGGCTTGGAGTTTTAACCATTTTGAGGCCTTTCTGAAAAATGACTTTTTTTGGCCAATTTTGACGCCTTACTATACTATGACCATTTTTATGACATTTTGAGTCCCAAAAAAATTTAATTTTTTTTGCCGATTTTGACGCCTTACTATACTATGACCATTTTTATGACGTTTTGAGGATGTGACATTTTTCACCGATCCTAAGAGAGCAAGATAGAGACATGCGACCTTGTCCTACCCCCCCATTTGTGTGTACCCCGAGTCCAACGGCACCACCCTTGAGTCTCTAGCACATAGGGTTCCGGAGTTATGAGCATTTGAAGTTCCCCCATAAAAGTGAGTTGGGAGAGTGAAAATTTGGGGTTTTAACAAGGGTCAGTTTTGACCGATCCTCAGGGAGCAAGATAGAGACATGAGGCCTTGTCCTACCCCCCCATTTGTGGGTACCCCGAGTCCAACGGTACCACTCTTAAGTCACTAGGACTTAGGGTTCCACAGTTATGAGCATTTGAAGTTCCCCCATAAAAGTGAGTTGGGAGAGTGAAAATTTTCCAGTGTGAGATGCCAAAAATGTTCCCCCAGACAGTGTTTAGGAGCACGTTTCAGAGCCTTAGGAGTGGTTTGGACCCCCCTTTTTGTGGTACTTTTTGTCAAACTGAAGTTGGTGTTTAGGGTTGTTGAGTGTACAGGGCCTAAGTGTGAGAGGCCAAAAATGTTCCCCCAGAAAGTGTTTAGGAGCACGTTTCAGAGCCTTAGGAGTGGTTTGGACCCCCCTTTTTGTGGTACTTTTTGTCAAACTGAAGTTGGTGTTTAGGGTTGTTGAGTGTACAGGGCCTAAGTGTGAGAGGCCAAAAATGTTCCCCCAGAAAGTGTTTAGGAGCACGTTTCAGAGCCTTAGGAGTGGCTTGGACCCCCCTTTTTGTGGTACTTTTTGTCAAACTGAAGTTGGTGTTTAGGGTTGTCAAGATGTACAGGGCTTGGAGTTTTAACCATTTTGAGGCCTTTCTGAAAAATGACTTTTTTTGGCCAATTTTGACGCCTTACTATACTATGACCATTTTCATGACATTTTGAGGCCCAAAAAAATTTGACTTTTTTTGGCCAATTTTGACGCCTTACTATACTATGACCATTTTTATGACATTTTGAGGATGTGACATTTTTCACCGATCCTAAGAGAGCAAGATAGAGACATGCGACCTTGTCCTACCCCCCCATTTGTGTGTACCCCGAGTCCAACGGTACCACCCTTGAGTCTCTAGCACATAGGGTTCCGGAGTTATGAGCATTTGAAGTTCCCCCATAAAAGTGAGTTGGGAGAGTGAAAATTTGGGGTTTTAACAAGGGTCAGTTTTGACCGATCCTCAGGGAGCAAGATAGAGACATGAGGCCTTGTCCTACCCCCCCATTTGTGGGTACCCCGAGTCCAACGGTACCACTCTTAAGTCACTAGGACTTAGGGTTCCACAGTTATGAGCATTTGAAGTTCCCCCATATAAGTGAGTTGGGAGAGTGAAAATTTTCCAAAGTGTGAGATGCCAAAATTGTTCCCCCAGAAAGTGTTTAGGAGCACGTTTCAGAGCCTTAGGAGTGGTTTGGACCCCCCTTTTTGTGGTACTTTTTGTCAAACTGAAGTTGGTGTTTAGGGTTGTCAAGAGTGTACAGGGCTTGGAGTTTTAACCATTTTGAGGCCTTTCTGAAAAATGACTTTTTTTGGCCAATTTTGACGCCTTACTATACTATGACCATTTTTATGACATTTTGAGGCCCAAAAAAATTTGACTTTTTTTGGCCGATTTTGACGCCTTACTATACTATGACCATTTTTATGACATTTTGAGGATGTGACATTTTTCACCGATCCTAAGAGAGCAAGACAGAGACATGCGACCTTGTCCTACCCCCCCATTTGTGTGTACCCCGAGTCCAACGGCACCACCCTTGAGTCTCTAGCACATAGGGTTCCGGAGTTATGAGCATTTGAAGTTCCCCCATAAAAGTGAGTTGGGAGAGTGAAAATTTGGGGTTTTAACAAGGGTCAGTTTTGACCGATCCTCAGGGAGCAAGATAGAGACATGAGGCCTTGTCCTACCCCCCCATTTGTGGGTACCCCGAGTCCAACAGTACCACTCTTAAGTCACTAGGACTTAGGGTTCCACAGTTATGAGCATTTGAAGTTCCCCCATATAAGTGAGTTGGGAGAGTGAAAATTTTCCAGTGTGAGAGGCCAAAAATGTTCCCCCAGAAAGTGTTTAGGAGCACGTTTCAGAGCCTTAGGAGTGGTTTGGACCCCCCTTTTTGTGGTACTTTTTGTCAAACTGAAGTTGGTGTTTAGGGTTGTTGAGTGTACAGGGCCTAAGTGTGAGAGGCCAAAAATGTTCCCCCAGAAAGTGTTTAGGAGCACGTTTCAGAGCCTTAGGAGTGGTTTGGACCCCCCTTTTTGTGGTACTTTTTGTCAAACTGAAGTTGGTGTTTAGGGTTGTTGAGTGTACAGGGCCTAAGTGTGAGAGGCCAAAAATGTTCCCCCAGAAAGTGTTTAGGAGCACGTTTCAGAGCCTTAGGAGTGGCTTGGACCCCCCTTTTTGTGGTACTTTTTGTCAAACTGAAGTTGGTGTTTAGGGTTGTCAAGATGTACAGGGCTTGGAGTTTTAACCATTTTGAGGCCTTTCTGAAAAATGACTTTTTTTGGCCAATTTTGACGCCTTACTATACTATGACCATTTTCATGACATTTTGAGTCCCAAAAAAATTTGACTTTTTTTGGCCAATTTTGACGCCTTACTATACTATGACCATTTTTATGACATTTTGAGGATGTGACATTTTTCACCGATCCTAAGAGAGCAAGATAGAGACATGCGACCTTGTCCTACCCCCCCATTTGTGTGTACCCCGAGTCCAACGGTACCACCCTTGAGTCTCTAGCACATAGGGTTCCGGAGTTATGAGCATTTGAAGTTCCCCCATAAAAGTGAGTTGGGAGAGTGAAAATTTGGGGTTTTAACAAGGGTCAGTTTTGACCGATCCTCAGGGAGCAAGATAGAGACATGAGGCCTTGTCCTACCCCCCCATTTGTGGGTACCCCGAGTCCAACGGTACCACTCTTAAGTCACTAGGACTTAGGGTTCCACAGTTATGAGCATTTGAAGTTCCCCCATATAAGTGAGTTGGGAGAGTGAAAATTTTCCAAAGTGTGAGATGCCAAAATTGTTCCCCCAGAAAGTGTTTAGGAGCACGTTTCAGAGCCTTAGGAGTGGTTTGGACCCCCCTTTTTGTGGTACTTTTTGTCAAACTGAAGTTGGTGTTTAGGGTTGTTGAGTGTACAGGGCCTAAGTGTGAGAGGCCAAAAATGTTCCCCCAGAAAGTGTTTAGGAGCACGTTTCAGAGCCTTAGGAGTGGTTTGGACCCCCCTTTTTGTGGTACTTTTTGTCAAACTGAAGTTGGTGTTTAGGGTTGTCAAGAGTGTACAGGGCTTGGAGTTTTAACCATTTTGAGGCCTTTCTGAAAAATGACTTTTTTTGGCCAATTTTGACGCCTTACTATACTATGACCACTTTTATGACATTTTGAGGCCCAAAAAAATTTGACTTTTTTTGGCCGATTTTGACGCCTTACTATACTATGACCATTTTTATGACATTTTGAGGATGTGACATTTTTCACCGATCCTAAGAGAGCAAGATAGAGACATGCGACCTTGTTCTACCCCCCCATTTGTGTGTACCCCGAGTCCAACGGTACCACCCTTGAGTCTCTAGCACATAGGGTTCCGGAGTTATGAGCATTTGAAGTTCCCCCATAAAAGTGAGTTGGGAGAGTGAAAATTTGGGGTTTTAACAAGGGTCAGTTTTGACCGATCCTCAGGGAGCAAGATAGAGACATGAGGCCTTGTCCTACCCCCCCATTTGTGGGTACCCCGAGTCCAACGGTACCACTCTTAAGTCACTAGGACTTAGGGTTCCACAGTTATGAGCATTTGAAGTTCCCCCATATAAGTGAGTTGAGAGAGTGAAAATTTTCCAAAGTGTGAGATGCCAAAATTGTTCCCCCAGAAAGTGTTTAGGAGCACGTTTCAGAGCCTTAGGAGTGGTTTGGACCCCCCTTTTTGTGGTACTTTTTGTCAAACTGAAGTTGGTGTTTAGGGTTGTTGAGTGTACAGGGCCTAAGTGTGAGAGGCCAAAAATGTTCCCCCAGAAAGTGTTTAGGAGCACGTTTCAGAGCCTTAGGAGTGGTTTGGACCCCCCTTTTTGTGGTACTTTTTGTCAAACTGAAGTTGGTGTTTAGGGTTGTTGAGTGTACAGTGCCTAAGTGTGAGATGCCAAAATTGTTCCTCCAGAAAGTGTTTAGGAGCACGTTTCAGAGCCTTAGGAGTGGTTTGGACCCCCCTTTTTGTGGTACTTTTTGTCAAACTGAAGTTGGTGTTTAGGGTTGTCAAGAGTGTACAGGGCTTGGAGTTTTAACCATTTTGAGGCCTTTCTGAAAAATGACTTTTTTTGGCCAATTTTGACGCCTTACTATACTATGACCATTTTTATGACATTTTGAGTCCCAAAAAAATTTAATTTTTTTTGCCGATTTTGACGCCTTACTATACTATGACCATTTTTATGACGTTTTGAGGATGTGACATTTTTCACCGATCCTAAGAGAGCAAGATAGAGACATGCGACCTTGTCCTACCCCCCCATTTGTGTGTACCCCGAGTCCAACGGCACCACCCTTGAGTCTCTAGCACATAGGGTTCCGGAGTTATGAGCATTTGAAGTTCCCCCATAAAAGTGAGTTGGGAGAGTGAAAATTTGGGGTTTTAACAAGGGTCAGTTTTGACCGATCCTCAGGGAGCAAGATAGAGACATGAGGCCTTGTCCTACCCCCCCATTTGTGGGTACCCCGAGTCCAACGGTACCACTCTTAAGTCACTAGGACTTAGGGTTCCACAGTTATGAGCATTTGAAGTTCCCCCATATAAGTGAGTTGAGAGAGTGAAAATTTTCCAAAGTGTGAGATGCCAAAATTGTTCCCCCAGAAAGTGTTTAGGAGCACGTTTCAGAGCCTTAGGAGTGGTTTGGACCCCCCTTTTTGTGGTACTTTTTGTCAAACTGAAGTTGGTGTTTAGGGTTGTTGAGTGTACAGGGCCTAAGTGTGAGAGGCCAAAAATGTTCCCCCAGAAAGTGTTTAGGAGCACGTTTCAGAGCCTTAGGAGTGGTTTGGACCCCCCTTTTTGTGGTACTTTTTGTCAAACTGAAGTTGGTGTTTAGGGTTGTCAAGAGTGTACAGGGCTTGGAGTTTTAACCATTTTGAGGCCTTTCTGAAAAATGACTTTTTTTGGCCAATTTTGACGCCTTACTATACTATGACCATTTTTATGACATTTTGAGGCCCAAAAAAATTTAATTTTTTTTGCCGATTTTGACGCCTTACTATACTATGACCATTTTTATGACGTTTTGAGGATGTGACATTTTTCACCGATCCTAAGAGAGCAAGATAGAGACATGCGACCTTGTCCTACCCCCCCATTTGTGTGTACCCCGAGTCCAACGGCACCACCCTTGAGTCTCTAGCACATAGGGTTCCGGAGTTATGAGCATTTGAAGTTCCCCCATAAAAGTGAGTTGGGAGAGTGAAAATTTGGGGTTTTAACAAGGGTCAGTTTTGACCGATCCTCAGGGAACAAGATAGAGACATGAGGCCTTGTCCTACCCCCCCATTTGTGGGTACCCCGAGTCCAACGGTACCACTCTTAAGTCACTAGGACTTAGGGTTCCACAGTTATGAGCATTTGAAGTTCCCCCATATAAGTGAGTTGGGAGAGTGAAAATTTTCCAAAGTGTGAGATGCCAAAATTGTTCCCCCAGAAAGTGTTTAGGAGCACGTTTCAGAGCCTTAGGAGTGGTTTGGACCCCCCTTTTTGTGGTACTTTTTGTCAAACTGAAGTTGGTGTTTAGGGTTGTTGAGTGTACAGGGCCTAAGTGTGAGAGGCCAAAAATGTTCCCCCAGAAAGTGTTTAGGAGCACGTTTCAGAGCCTTAGGAGTGGTTTGGACCCCCCTTTTTGTGGTACTTTTTGTCAAACTGAAGTTGGTGTTTAGGGTTGTTGAGTGTACAGTGCCTAAGTGTGAGATGCCAAAATTGTTCCTCCAGAAAGTGTTTAGGAGCACGTTTCAGAGCCTTAGGAGTGGTTTGGACCCCCCTTTTTGTGGTACTTTTTGTCAAACTGAAGTTGGTGTTTAGGGTTGTCAAGAGTGTACAGGGCTTGGAGTTTTAACCATTTTGAGGCCTTTCTGAAAAATGACTTTTTTTGGCCAATTTTGACGCCTTACTATACTATGACCATTTTTATGACATTTTGAGGCCCAAAAAAATTTAATTTTTTTTGCCGATTTTGACGCCTTACTATACTATGACCATTTTTATGACGTTTTGAGGATGTGACATTTTTCACCGATCCTAAGAGAGCAAGATAGAGACATGCGACCTTGTCCTACCCCCCCATTTGTGTGTACCCCGAGTCCAACGGCACCACCCTTGAGTCTCTAGCACATAGGGTTCCGGAGTTATGAGCATTTGAAGTTCCCCCATAAAAGTGAGTTGGGAGAGTGAAAATTTGGGGTTTTAACAAGGGTCAGTTTTGACCGATCCTCAGGGAGCAAGATAGAGACATGAGGCCTTGTCCTACCCCCCCATTTGTGGGTACCCCGAGTCCAACGGTACCACTCTTAAGTCACTAGGACTTAGGGTTCCACAGTTATGAGCATTTGAAGTTCCCCCATAAAAGTGAGTTGGGAGAGTGAAAATTTTCCAAAGTGTGAGATGCCAAAAATGTTCCCCCAGACAGTGTTTAGGAGCACGTTTCAGAGCCTTAGGAGTGGTTTGGACCCCCCTTTTTGTGGTACTTTTTGTCAAACTGAAGTTGGTGTTTAGGGTTGTTGAGTGTACAGGGCCTAAGTGTGAGAGGCCAAAAATGTTCCCCCAGAAAGTGTTTAGGAGCACGTTTCAGAGCCTTAGGAGTGGTTTGGACCCCCCTTTTTGTGGTACTTTTTGTCAAACTGAAGTTGGTGTTTAGGGTTGTTGAGTGTACAGGGCCTAAGTGTGAGAGGCCAAAAATGTTCCCCCAGAAAGTGTTTAGGAGCACGTTTCAGAGCCTTAGGAGTGGTTTGGACCCCCCTTTTTGTGGTACTTTTTGTCAAACTGAAGTTGGTGTTTAGGGTTGTCAAGAGTGTACAGGGCTTGGAGTTTTAACCATTTTGAGGCCTTTCTGAAAAATGACTTTTTTTGGCCAATTTTGACGCCTTACTATACTATGACCATTTTTATGACATTTTGAGGCCCAAAAAAATTTGACTTTTTTTGGCCGATTTTGACGCCTTACTATACTATGACCATTTTTATGACATTTTGAGGATGTGACATTTTTCACCGATCCTAAGAGAGCAAGACAGAGACATGCGACCTTGTCCTACCCCCCCATTTGTGTGTACCCCGAGTCCAACGGCACCACCCTTGAGTCTCTAGCACATA
Organism: Toxotes jaculatrix; assembly: GCF_017976425.1. Taxonomy (NCBI): domain Eukaryota; kingdom Metazoa; phylum Chordata; class Actinopteri; family Toxotidae; genus Toxotes; species Toxotes jaculatrix. The sequence goes on along the minus strand of NC_054398.1, from coordinate 240,754 downwards.
GGGTTCCGGAGTTATGAGCATTTGAAGTTCCCCCATAAAAGTGAGTTGGGAGAGTGAAAATTTGGGGTTTTAACAAGGGTCAGTTTTGACCGATCCTCAGGGAGCAAGATAGAGACATGAGGCCTTGTCCTACCCCCCCATTTGTGGGTACCCCGAGTCCAACAGTACCACTCTTAAGTCACTAGGACTTAGGGTTCCACAGTTATGAGCATTTGAAGTTCCCCCATATAAGTGAGTTGGGAGAGTGAAAATTTTCCAGTGTGAGAGGCCAAAAATGTTCCCCCAGAAAGTGTTTAGGAGCACGTTTCAGAGCCTTAGGAGTGGTTTGGACCCCCCTTTTTGTGGTACTTTTTGTCAAACTGAAGTTGGTGTTTAGGGTTGTTGAGTGTACAGGGCCTAAGTGTGAGAGGCCAAAAATGTTCCCCCAGAAAGTGTTTAGGAGCACGTTTCAGAGCCTTAGGAGTGGTTTGGACCCCCCTTTTTGTGGTACTTTTTGTCAAACTGAAGTTGGTGTTTAGGGTTGTCAAGAGTGTACAGGGCTTGGAGTTTTAACCATTTTGAGGCCTTTCTGAAAAATGACTTTTTTTGGCCAATTTTGACGCCTTACTATACTATGACCACTTTTATGACATTTTGAGGCCCAAAAAAATTTGACTTTTTTTGGCCGATTTTGACGCCTTACTATACTATGACCATTTTTATGACATTTTGAGGATGTGACATTTTTCACCGATCCTAAGAGAGCAAGATAGAGACATGCGACCTTGTTCTACCCCCCCATTTGTGTGTACCCCGAGTCCAACGGTACCACCCTTGAGTCTCTAGCACATAGGGTTCCGGAGTTATGAGCATTTGAAGTTCCCCCATAAAAGTGAGTTGGGATAGTGAAAATTTGGGGTTTTAACAAGGGTCAGTTTTGACCGATCCTCAGGGAGCAAGATAGAGACATGAGGCCTTGTCCTACCCCCCCATTTGTGGGTACCCCGAGTCCAACGGTACCACTCTTAAGTCACTAGGACTTAGGGTTCCACAGTTATGAGCATTTGAAGTTCCCCCATATAAGTGAGTTGAGAGAGTGAAAATTTTCCAAAGTGTGAGATGCCAAAATTGTTCCCCCAGAAAGTGTTTAGGAGCACGTTTCAGAGCCTTAGGAGTGGTTTGGACCCCCCTTTTTGTGGTACTTTTTGTCAAACTGAAGTTGGTGTTTAGGGTTGTTGAGTGTACAGGGCCTAAGTGTGAGAGGCCAAAAATGTTCCCCCAGAAAGTGTTTAGGAGCACGTTTCAGAGCCTTAGGAGTGGTTTGGACCCCCCTTTTTGTGGTACTTTTTGTCAAAGTGAAGTTGGTGTTTAGGGTTGTTGAGTGTACAGTGCCTAAGTGTGAGATGCCAAAATTGTTCCCCCAGAAAGTATTTAGGAGCACGTTTCAGAGCCTTAGGAGTGGTTTGGACCCCCCTTTTTGTGGTACTTTTTGTCAAACTGAAGTTGGTGTTTAGGGTTGTCAAGAGTGTACAGGGCTTGGAGTTTTAACCATTTTGAGGCCTTTCTGAAAAATGACTTTTTTTGGCCAATTTTGACGCCTTACTATACTATGACCATTTTTATGACATTTTGAGGCCCAAAAAAATTTAATTTTTTTTGCCGATTTTGACGCCTTACTATACTATGACCATTTTTATGACGTTTTGAGGATGTGACATTTTTCACCGATCCTAAGAGAGCAAGATAGAGACATGCGACCTTGTCCTACCCCCCCATTTGTGTGTACCCCGAGTCCAACGACACCACCCTTGAGTCTCTAGCACATAGGGTTCCGGAGTTATGAGCATTTGAAGTTCCCCCATAAAAGTGAGTTGGGAGAGTGAAAATTTGGGGTTTTAACAAGGGTCAGTTTTGACCGATCCTCAGGGAACAAGATAGAGACATGAGGCCTTGTCCTACCCCCCCATTTGTGGGTACCCCGAGTCCAACGGTACCACTCTTAAGTCACTAGGACTTAGGGTTCCACAGTTATGAGCATTTGAAGTTCCCCCATATAAGTGAGTTGGGAGAGTGAAAATTTTCCAAAGTGTGAGATGCCAAAATTGTTCCCCCAGAAAGTGTTTAGGAGCACGTTTCAGAGCCTTAGGAGTGGTTTGGACCCCCCTTTTTGTGGTACTTTTTGTCAAACTGAAGTTGGTGTTTAGGGTTGTTGAGTGTACAGGGCCTAAGTGTGAGAGGCCAAAAATGTTCCCCCAGAAAGTGTTTAGGAGCACGTTTCAGAGCCTTAGGAGTGGTTTGGACCCCCCTTTTTGTGGTACTTTTTGTCAAACTGAAGTTGGTGTTTAGGGTTGTTGAGTGTACAGTGCCTAAGTGTGAGATGCCAAAATTGTTCCTCCAGAAAGTGTTTAGGAGCACGTTTCAGAGCCTTAGGAGTGGTTTGGACCCCCCTTTTTGTGGTACTTTTTGTCAAACTGAAGTTGGTGTTTAGGGTTGTCAAGAGTGTACAGGGCTTGGAGTTTTAACCATTTTGAGGCCTTTCTGAAAAATGACTTTTTTTGGCCAATTTTGACGCCTTACTATACTATGACCATTTTTATGACATTTTGAGGCCCAAAAAAATTTAATTTTTTTTGCCGATTTTGACGCCTTACTATACTATGACCATTTTTATGACGTTTTGAGGATGTGACATTTTTCACCGATCCTAAGAGAGCAAGATAGAGACATGCGACCTTGTCCTACCCCCCCATTTGTGTGTACCCCGAGTCCAACGGCACCACCCTTGAGTCTCTAGCACATAGGGTTCCGGAGTTATGAGCATTTGAAGTTCCCCCATAAAAGTGAGTTGGGAGAGTGAAAATTTGGGGTTTTAACAAGGGTCAGTTTTGACCGATCCTCAGGGAGCAAGATAGAGACATGAGGCCTTGTCCTACCCCCCCATTTGTGTGTACCCCGAGTCCAACGGTACCACCCTTGAGTCTCTAGGACTTAGGCTTCCAGAGTTATGAGCATTTGAAGTTCCCCCATATAAGTGAGTTGGGAGAGTGAAAATTTTCCAAAGTGTGAGATGCCAAAATTGTTCCCCCAGAAAGTGTTTAGGAGCACGTTTCAGAGCCTTAGGAGTGGTTTGGACCCCCCTTTTTGTGGTACTTTTTGTCAAACTGAAGTTGGTGTTTAGGGTTGTTGAGTGTACAGGGCCTAAGTGTGAGAGGCCAAAAATGTTCCCCCAGAAAGTGTTTAGGAGCACGTTTCAGAGCCTTAGGAGTGGTTTGGACCCCCCTTTTTGTGGTACTTTTTGTCAAACTGAAGTTGGTGTTTAGGGTTGTTGAGTGTACAGGGCCTAAGTGTGAGAGGCCAAAAATGTTCCCCCAGAAAGTGTTTAGGAGCACGTTTCAGAGCCTTAGGAGTGGCTTGGACCCCCCTTTTTGTGGTACTTTTTGTCAAACTGAAGTTGGTGTTTAGGGTTGTCAAGATGTACAGGGCTTGGAGTTTTAACCATTTTGAGGCCTTTCTGAAAAATGACTTTTTTTGGCCAATTTTGACGCCTTACTATACTATGACCATTTTCATGACATTTTGAGTCCCAAAAAAATTTAATTTTTTTTGCCGATTTTGACGCCTTACTATACTATGACCATTTTTATGACGTTTTGAGGATGTGACATTTTTCACCGATCCTAAGAGAGCAAGATAGAGACATGCGACCTTGTCCTACCCCCCCATTTGTGTGTACCCCGAGTCCAACGGCACCACCCTTGAGTCTCTAGCACATAGGGTTCCGGAGTTATGAGCATTTGAAGTTCCCCCATAAAAGTGAGTTGGGAGAGTGAAAATTTGGGGTTTTAACAAGGGTCAGTTTTGACCGATCCTCAGGGAGCAAGATAGAGACATGAGGCCTTGTCCTACCCCCCCATTTGTGGGTACCCCGAGTCCAACGGTACCACTCTTAAGTCACTAGGACTTAGGGTTCCACAGTTATGAGCATTTGAAGTTCCCCCATAAAAGTGAGTTGGGAGAGTGAAAATTTTCCAGTGTGAGATGCCAAAAATGTTCCCCCAGACAGTGTTTAGGAGCACGTTTCAGAGCCTTAGGAGTGGTTTGGACCCCCCTTTTTGTGGTACTTTTTGTCAAACTGAAGTTGGTGTTTAGGGTTGTTGAGTGTACAGGGCCTAAGTGTGAGAGGCCAAAAATGTTCCCCCAGAAAGTGTTTAGGAGCACGTTTCAGAGCCTTAGGAGTGGTTTGGACCCCCCTTTTTGTGGTACTTTTTGTCAAACTGAAGTTGGTGTTTAGGGTTGTTGAGTGTACAGGGCCTAAGTGTGAGAGGCCAAAAATGTTCCCCCAGAAAGTGTTTAGGAGCACGTTTCAGAGCCTTAGGAGTGGCTTGGACCCCCCTTTTTGTGGTACTTTTTGTCAAACTGAAGTTGGTGTTTAGGGTTGTCAAGATGTACAGGGCTTGGAGTTTTAACCATTTTGAGGCCTTTCTGAAAAATGACTTTTTTTGGCCAATTTTGACGCCTTACTATACTATGACCATTTTCATGACATTTTGAGGCCCAAAAAAATTTGACTTTTTTTGGCCAATTTTGACGCCTTACTATACTATGACCATTTTTATGACATTTTGAGGATGTGACATTTTTCACCGATCCTAAGAGAGCAAGATAGAGACATGCGACCTTGTCCTACCCCCCCATTTGTGTGTACCCCGAGTCCAACGGTACCACCCTTGAGTCTCTAGCACATAGGGTTCCGGAGTTATGAGCATTTGAAGTTCCCCCATAAAAGTGAGTTGGGAGAGTGAAAATTTGGGGTTTTAACAAGGGTCAGTTTTGACCGATCCTCAGGGAGCAAGATAGAGACATGAGGCCTTGTCCTACCCCCCCATTTGTGGGTACCCCGAGTCCAACGGTACCACTCTTAAGTCACTAGGACTTAGGGTTCCACAGTTATGAGCATTTGAAGTTCCCCCATATAAGTGAGTTGGGAGAGTGAAAATTTTCCAAAGTGTGAGATGCCAAAATTGTTCCCCCAGAAAGTGTTTAGGAGCACGTTTCAGAGCCTTAGGAGTGGTTTGGACCCCCCTTTTTGTGGTACTTTTTGTCAAACTGAAGTTGGTGTTTAGGGTTGTCAAGAGTGTACAGGGCTTGGAGTTTTAACCATTTTGAGGCCTTTCTGAAAAATGACTTTTTTTGGCCAATTTTGACGCCTTACTATACTATGACCATTTTTATGACATTTTGAGGCCCAAAAAAATTTGACTTTTTTTGGCCGATTTTGACGCCTTACTATACTATGACCATTTTTATGACATTTTGAGGATGTGACATTTTTCACCGATCCTAAGAGAGCAAGACAGAGACATGCGACCTTGTCCTACCCCCCCATTTGTGTGTACCCCGAGTCCAACGGCACCACCCTTGAGTCTCTAGCACATAGGGTTCCGGAGTTATGAGCATTTGAAGTTCCCCCATAAAAGTGAGTTGGGAGAGTGAAAATTTGGGGTTTTAACAAGGGTCAGTTTTGACCGATCCTCAGGGAGCAAGATAGAGACATGAGGCCTTGTCCTACCCCCCCATTTGTGGGTACCCCGAGTCCAACAGTACCACTCTTAAGTCACTAGGACTTAGGGTTCCACAGTTATGAGCATTTGAAGTTCCCCCATATAAGTGAGTTGGGAGAGTGAAAATTTTCCAGTGTGAGAGGCCAAAAATGTTCCCCCAGAAAGTGTTTAGGAGCACGTTTCAGAGCCTTAGGAGTGGTTTGGACCCCCCTTTTTGTGGTACTTTTTGTCAAACTGAAGTTGGTGTTTAGGGTTGTTGAGTGTACAGGGCCTAAGTGTGAGAGGCCAAAAATGTTCCCCCAGAAAGTGTTTAGGAGCACGTTTCAGAGCCTTAGGAGTGGTTTGGACCCCCCTTTTTGTGGTACTTTTTGTCAAACTGAAGTTGGTGTTTAGGGTTGTCAAGAGTGTACAGGGCTTGGAGTTTTAACCATTTTGAGGCCTTTCTGAAAAATGACTTTTTTTGGCCAATTTTGACGCCTTACTATACTATGACCACTTTTATGACATTTTGAGGCCCAAAAAAATTTGACTTTTTTTGGCCGATTTTGACGCCTTACTATACTATGACCATTTTTATGACATTTTGAGGATGTGACATTTTTCACCGATCCTAAGAGAGCAAGATAGAGACATGCGACCTTGTTCTACCCCCCCATTTGTGTGTACCCCGAGTCCAACGGTACCACCCTTGAGTCTCTAGCACATAGGGTTCCGGAGTTATGAGCATTTGAAGTTCCCCCATAAAAGTGAGTTGGGAGAGTGAAAATTTGGGGTTTTAACAAGGGTCAGTTTTGACCGATCCTCAGGGAGCAAGATAGAGACATGAGGCCTTGTCCTACCCCCCCATTTGTGGGTACCCCGAGTCCAACGGTACCACTCTTAAGTCACTAGGACTTAGGGTTCCACAGTTATGAGCATTTGAAGTTCCCCCATATAAGTGAGTTGAGAGAGTGAAAATTTTCCAAAGTGTGAGATGCCAAAATTGTTCCCCCAGAAAGTGTTTAGGAGCACGTTTCAGAGCCTTAGGAGTGGTTTGGACCCCCCTTTTTGTGGTACTTTTTGTCAAACTGAAGTTGGTGTTTAGGGTTGTTGAGTGTACAGGGCCTAAGTGTGAGAGGCCAAAAATGTTCCCCCAGAAAGTGTTTAGGAGCACGTTTCAGAGCCTTAGGAGTGGTTTGGACCCCCCTTTTTGTGGTACTTTTTGTCAAACTGAAGTTGGTGTTTAGGGTTGTCAAGAGTGTACAGGGCTTGGAGTTTTAACCATTTTGAGGCCTTTCTGAAAAATGACTTTTTTTGGCCAATTTTGACGCCTTACTATACTATGACCATTTTTATGACATTTTGAGGCCCCAAAAAATTGGACTTTTTTTTGGCCGATTTTGACGCCTTACTATACTATGACCATTTTTATGACGTTTTGAGGATGTGACATTTTTCACCGATCCTAAGAGAGCAAGATAGAGACATGCGACCTTGTCCTACCCCCCCATTTGTGTGTACCCCGAGTCCAACGGCACCACCCTTGAGTCTCTAGCACATAGGGTTCCGGAGTTATGAGCATTTGAAGTTCCCCCATAAAAGTGAGTTGGGAGAGTGAAAATTTGGGGTTTTAACAAGGGTCAGTTTTGACCGATCCTCAGGGAACAAGATAGAGACATGAGGCCTTGTCCTACCCCCCCATTTGTGGGTACCCCGAGTCCAACGGTACCACTCTTAAGTCACTAGGACTTAGGGTTCCACAGTTATGAGCATTTGAAGTTCCCCCATATAAGTGAGTTGGGAGAGTGAAAATTTTCCAAAGTGTGAGATGCCAAAATTGTTCCCCCAGAAAGTGTTTAGGAGCACGTTTCAGAGCCTTAGGAGTGGTTTGACCCCCCTTTTTGTGGTACTTTTTGTCAAACTGAAGTTGGTGTTTAGGGTTGTTGAGTGTACAGGGCCTAAGTGTGAGAGGCCAAAAATGTTCCCCCAGAAAGTGTTTAGGAGCACGTTTCAGAGCCTTAGGAGTGGTTTGGACCCCCCTTTTTGTGGTACTTTTTGTCAAACTGAAGTTGGTGTTTAGGGTTGTTGAGTGTACAGGGCCTAAGTGTGAGAGGCCAAAAATGTTCCCCCAGAAAGTGTTTAGGAGCACGTTTCAGAGCCTTAGGAGTGGTTTGGACCCCCCTTTTTGTGGTACTTTTTGTCAAACTGAAGTTGGTGTTTAGGGTTGTCAAGAGTGTACAGGGCTTGGAGTTTTAACCATTTTGAGGCCTTTCTGAAAAATGACTTTTTTTGGCCAATTTTGACGCCTTACTATACTATGACCATTTTTATGACATTTTGAGGCCCAAAAAAATTTAATTTTTTTTGCCGATTTTGACGCCTTACTATACTATGACCATTTTTATGACGTTTTGAGGATGTGACATTTTTCACCGATCCTAAGAGAGCAAGATAGAGACATGCGACCTTGTCCTACCCCCCCATTTGTGTGTACCCCGAGTCCAACGGCACCACCCTTGAGTCTCTAGCACATAGGGTTCCGGAGTTATGAGCATTTGAAGTTCCCCCATAAAAGTGAGTTGGGAGAGTGAAAATTTGGGGTTTTAACAAGGGTCAGTTTTGACCGATCCTCAGGGAACAAGATAGAGACATGAGGCCTTGTCCTACCCCCCCATTTGTGGGTACCCCGAGTCCAACGGTACCACTCTTAAGTCACTAGGACTTAGGGTTCCACAGTTATGAGCATTTGAAGTTCCCCCATATAAGTGAGTTGGGAGAGTGAAAATTTTCCAAAGTGTGAGATGCCAAAATTGTTCCCCCAGAAAGTGTTTAGGAGCACGTTTCAGAGCCTTAGGAGTGGTTTGGACCCCCCTTTTTGTGGTACTTTTTGTCAAACTGAAGTTGGTGTTTAGGGTTGTTGAGTGTACAGGGCCTAAGTGTGAGAGGCCAAAAATGTTCCCCCAGAAAGTGTTTAGGAGCACGTTTCAGAGCCTTAGGAGTGGTTTGGACCCCCCTTTTTGTGGTACTTTTTGTCAAACTGAAGTTGGTGTTTAGGGTTGTTGAGTGTACAGTGCCTAAGTGTGAGATGCCAAAATTGTTCCTCCAGAAAGTGTTTAGGAGCACGTTTCAGAGCCTTAGGAGTGGTTTGGACCCCCCTTTTTGTGGTACTTTTTGTCAAACTGAAGTTGGTGTTTAGGGTTGTCAAGAGTGTACAGGGCTTGGAGTTTTAACCATTTTGAGGCCTTTCTGAAAAATGACTTTTTTTGGCCAATTTTGACGCCTTACTATACTATGACCATTTTTATGACATTTTGAGGCCCAAAAAAATTTAATTTTTTTTGCCGATTTTGACGCCTTACTATACTATGACCATTTTTATGACGTTTTGAGGATGTGACATTTTTCACCGATCCTAAGAGAGCAAGATAGAGACATGCGACCTTGTCCTACCCCCCCATTTGTGTGTACCCCGAGTCCAACGGCACCACCCTTGAGTCTCTAGCACATAGGGTTCCGGAGTTATGAGCATTTGAAGTTCCCCCATAAAAGTGAGTTGGGAGAGTGAAAATTTGGGGTTTTAACAAGGGTCAGTTTTGACCGATCCTCAGGGAGCAAGATAGAGACATGAGGCCTTGTCCTACCCCCCCATTTGTGGGTACCCCGAGTCCAACGGTACCACTCTTAAGTCACTAGGACTTAGGGTTCCACAGTTATGAGCATTTGAAGTTCCCCCATAAAAGTGAGTTGGGAGAGTGAAAATTTTCCAAAGTGTGAGATGCCAAAAATGTTCCCCCAGACAGTGTTTAGGAGCACGTTTCAGAGCCTTAGGAGTGGTTTGGACCCCCCTTTTTGTGGTACTTTTTGTCAAACTGAAGTTGGTGTTTAGGGTTGTTGAGTGTACAGGGCCTAAGTGTGAGAGGCCAAAAATGTTCCCCCAGAAAGTGTTTAGGAGCACGTTTCAGAGCCTTAGGAGTGGTTTGGACCCCCCTTTTTGTGGTACTTTTTGTCAAACTGAAGTTGGTGTTTAGGGTTGTTGAGTGTACAGGGCCTAAGTGTGAGAGGCCAAAAATGTTCCCCCAGAAAGTGTTTAGGAGCACGTTTCAGAGCCTTAGGAGTGGTTTGGACCCCCCTTTTTGTGGTACTTTTTGTCAAACTGAAGTTGGTGTTTAGGGTTGTCAAGAGTGTACAGGGCTTGGAGTTTTAACCATTTTGAGGCCTTTCTGAAAAATGACTTTTTTTGGCCAATTTTGACGCCTTACTATACTATGACCATTTTTATGACATTTTGAGGCCCAAAAAAATTTGACTTTTTTTGGCCGATTTTGACGCCTTACTATACTATGACCATTTTTATGACATTTTGAGGATGTGACATTTTTCACCGATCCTAAGAGAGCAAGACAGAGACATGCGACCTTGTCCTACCCCCCCATTTGTGTGTACCCCGAGTCCAACGGCACCACCCTTGAGTCTCTAGCACATAGGGTTCCGGAGTTATGAGCATTTGAAGTTCCCCCATAAAAGTGAGTTGGGAGAGTGAAAATTTGGGGTTTTAACAAGGGTCAGTTTTGACCGATCCTCAGGGAGCAAGATAGAGACATGAGGCCTTGTCCTACCCCCCCATTTGTGGGTACCCCGAGTCCAACAGTACCACTCTTAAGTCACTAGGACTTAGGGTTCCACAGTTATGAGCATTTGAAGTTCCCCCATATAAGTGAGTTGGGAGAGTGAAAATTTTCCAGTGTGAGAGGCCAAAAATGTTCCCCCAGAAAGTGTTTAGGAGCACGTTTCAGAGCCTTAGGAGTGGTTTGGACCCCCCTTTTTGTGGTACTTTTTGTCAAACTGAAGTTGGTGTTTAGGGTTGTTGAGTGTACAGGGCCTAAGTGTGAGAGGCCAAAAATGTTCCCCCAGAAAGTGTTTAGGAGCACGTTTCAGAGCCTTAGGAGTGGTTTGGACCCCCCTTTTTGTGGTACTTTTTGTCAAACTGAAGTTGGTGTTTAGGGTTGTCAAGAGTGTACAGGGCTTGGAGTTTTAACCATTTTGAGGCCTTTCTGAAAAATGACTTTTTTTGGCCAATTTTGACGCCTTACTATACTATGACCACTTTTATGACATTTTGAGGCCCAAAAAAATTTGACTTTTTTTGGCCGATTTTGACGCCTTACTATACTATGACCATTTTTATGACATTTTGAGGATGTGACATTTTTCACCGATCCTAAGAGAGCAAGATAGAGACATGCGACCTTGTTCTACCCCCCCATTTGTGTGTACCCCGAGTCCAACGGTACCACCCTTGAGTCTCTAGCACATAGGGTTCCGGAGTTATGAGCATTTGAAGTTCCCCCATAAAAGTGAGTTGGGAGAGTGAAAATTTGGGGTTTTAACAAGGGTCAGTTTTGACCGATCCTCAGGGAGCAAGATAGAGACATGAGGCCTTGTCCTACCCCCCCATTTGTGGGTACCCCGAGTCCAACGGTACCACTCTTAAGTCACTAGGACTTAGGGTTCCACAGTTATGAGCATTTGAAGTTCCCCCATATAAGTGAGTTGAGAGAGTGAAAATTTTCCAAAGTGTGAGATGCCAAAATTGTTCCCCCAGAAAGTGTTTAGGAGCACGTTTCAGAGCCTTAGGAGTGGTTTGGACCCCCCTTTTTGTGGTACTTTTTGTCAAACTGAAGTTGGTGTTTAGGGTTGTTGAGTGTACAGGGCCTAAGTGTGAGAGGCCAAAAATGTTCCCCCAGAAAGTGTTTAGGAGCACGTTTCAGAGCCTTAGGAGTGGTTTGGACCCCCCTTTTTGTGGTACTTTTTGTCAAAGTGAAGTTGGTGTTTAGGGTTGTTGAGTGTACAGTGCCTAAGTGTGAGATGCCAAAATTGTTCCCCCAGAAAGTATTTAGGAGCACGTTTCAGAGCCTTAGGAGTGGTTTGGACCCCCCTTTTTGTGGTACTTTTTGTCAAACTGAAGTTGGTGTTTAGGGTTGTCAAGAGTGTACAGGGCTTGGAGTTTTAACCATTTTGAGGCCTTTCTGAAAAATGACTTTTTTTGGCCAATTTTGACGCCTTACTATACTATGACCATTTTTATGACATTTTGAGGCCCAAAAAAATTTAATTTTTTTTGCCGATTTTGACGCCTTACTATACTATGACCATTTTTATGACGTTTTGAGGATGTGACATTTTTCACCGATCCTAAGAGAGCAAGATAGAGACATGCGACCTTGTCCTACCCCCCCATTTGTGTGTACCCCGAGTCCAACGACACCACCCTTGAGTCTCTAGCACATAGGGTTCCGGAGTTATGAGCATTTGAAGTTCCCCCATAAAAGTGAGTTGGGAGAGTGAAAATTTGGGGTTTTAACAAGGGTCAGTTTTGACCGATCCTCAGGGAACAAGATAGAGACATGAGGCCTTGTCCTACCCCCCCATTTGTGGGTACCCCGAGTCCAACGGTACCACTCTTAAGTCACTAGGACTTAGGGTTCCACAGTTATGAGCATTTGAAGTTCCCCCATATAAGTGAGTTGGGAGAGTGAAAATTTTCCAAAGTGTGAGATGCCAAAATTGTTCCCCCAGAAAGTGTTTAGGAGCACGTTTCAGAGCCTTAGGAGTGGTTTGGACCCCCCTTTTTGTGGTACTTTTTGTCAAACTGAAGTTGGTGTTTAGGGTTGTTGAGTGTACAGGGCCTAAGTGTGAGAGGCCAAAAATGTTCCCCCAGAAAGTGTTTAGGAGCACGTTTCAGAGCCTTAGGAGTGGTTTGGACCCCCCTTTTTGTGGTACTTTTTGTCAAACTGAAGTTGGTGTTTAGGGTTGTTGAGTGTACAGTGCCTAAGTGTGAGATGCCAAAATTGTTCCTCCAGAAAGTGTTTAGGAGCACGTTTCAGAGCCTTAGGAGTGGTTTGGACCCCCCTTTTTGTGGTACTTTTTGTCAAACTGAAGTTGGTGTTTAGGGTTGTCAAGAGTGTACAGGGCTTGGAGTTTTAACCATTTTGAGGCCTTTCTGAAAAATGACTTTTTTTGGCCAATTTTGACGCCTTACTATACTATGACCATTTTTATGACATTTTGAGGCCCAAAAAAATTTAATTTTTTTTGCCGATTTTGACGCCTTACTATACTATGACCATTTTTATGACGTTTTGAGGATGTGACATTTTTCACCGATCCTAAGAGAGCAAGATAGAGACATGCGACCTTGTCCTACCCCCCCATTTGTGTGTACCCCGAGTCCAACGGCACCACCCTTGAGTCTCTAGCACATAGGGTTCCGGAGTTATGAGCATTTGAAGTTCCCCCATAAAAGTGAGTTGGGAGAGTGAAAATTTGGGGTTTTAACAAGGGTCAGTTTTGACCGATCCTCAGGGAGCAAGATAGAGACATGAGGCCTTGTCCTACCCCCCCATTTGTGTGTACCCCGAGTCCAACGGTACCACCCTTGAGTCTCTAGGACTTAGGCTTCCAGAGTTATGAGCATTTGAAGTTCCCCCATATAAGTGAGTTGGGAGAGTGAAAATTTTCCAAAGTGTGAGATGCCAAAATTGTTCCCCCAGAAAGTGTTTAGGAGCACGTTTCAGAGCCTTAGGAGTGGTTTGGACCCCCCTTTTTGTGGTACTTTTTGTCAAACTGAAGTTGGTGTTTAGGGTTGTTGAGTGTACAGGGCCTAAGTGTGAGAGGCCAAAAATGTTCCCCCAGAAAGTGTTTAGGAGCACGTTTCAGAGCCTTAGGAGTGGTTTGGACCCCCCTTTTTGTGGTACTTTTTGTCAAACTGAAGTTGGTGTTTAGGGTTGTTGAGTGTACAGGGCCTAAGTGTGAGAGGCCAAAAATGTTCCCCCAGAAAGTGTTTAGGAGCACGTTTCAGAGCCTTAGGAGTGGCTTGGACCCCCCTTTTTGTGGTACTTTTTGTCAAACTGAAGTTGGTGTTTAGGGTTGTCAAGATGTACAGGGCTTGGAGTTTTAACCATTTTGAGGCCTTTCTGAAAAATGACTTTTTTTGGCCAATTTTGACGCCTTACTATACTATGACCATTTTCATGACATTTTGAGTCCCAAAAAAATTTAATTTTTTTTGCCGATTTTGACGCCTTACTATACTATGACCATTTTTATGACGTTTTGAGGATGTGACATTTTTCACCGATCCTAAGAGAGCAAGATAGAGACATGCGACCTTGTCCTACCCCCCCATTTGTGTGTACCCCGAGTCCAACGGCACCACCCTTGAGTCTCTAGCACATAGGGTTCCGGAGTTATGAGCATTTGAAGTTCCCCCATAAAAGTGAGTTGGGAGAGTGAAAATTTGGGGTTTTAACAAGGGTCAGTTTTGACCGATCCTCAGGGAGCAAGATAGAGACATGAGGCCTTGTCCTACCCCCCCATTTGTGGGTACCCCGAGTCCAACGGTACCACTCTTAAGTCACTAGGACTTAGGGTTCCACAGTTATGAGCATTTGAAGTTCCCCCATAAAAGTGAGTTGGGAGAGTGAAAATTTTCCAGTGTGAGATGCCAAAAATGTTCCCCCAGACAGTGTTTAGGAGCACGTTTCAGAGCCTTAGGAGTGGTTTGGACCCCCCTTTTTGTGGTACTTTTTGTCAAACTGAAGTTGGTGTTTAGGGTTGTTGAGTGTACAGGGCCTAAGTGTGAGAGGCCAAAAATGTTCCCCCAGAAAGTGTTTAGGAGCACGTTTCAGAGCCTTAGGAGTGGTTTGGACCCCCCTTTTTGTGGTACTTTTTGTCAAACTGAAGTTGGTGTTTAGGGTTGTTGAGTGTACAGGGCCTAAGTGTGAGAGGCCAAAAATGTTCCCCCAGAAAGTGTTTAGGAGCACGTTTCAGAGCCTTAGGAGTGGCTTGGACCCCCCTTTTTGTGGTACTTTTTGTCAAACTGAAGTTGGTGTTTAGGGTTGTCAAGATGTACAGGGCTTGGAGTTTTAACCATTTTGAGGCCTTTCTGAAAAATGACTTTTTTTGGCCAATTTTGACGCCTTACTATACTATGACCATTTTCATGACATTTTGAGGCCCAAAAAAATTTGACTTTTTTTGGCCAATTTTGACGCCTTACTATACTATGACCATTTTTATGACATTTTGAGGATGTGACATTTTTCACCGATCCTAAGAGAGCAAGATAGAGACATGCGACCTTGTCCTACCCCCCCATTTGTGTGTACCCCGAGTCCAACGGTACCACCCTTGAGTCTCTAGCACATAGGGTTCCGGAGTTATGAGCATTTGAAGTTCCCCCATAAAAGTGAGTTGGGAGAGTGAAAATTTGGGGTTTTAACAAGGGTCAGTTTTGACCGATCCTCAGGGAGCAAGATAGAGACATGAGGCCTTGTCCTACCCCCCCATTTGTGGGTACCCCGAGTCCAACGGTACCACTCTTAAGTCACTAGGACTTAGGGTTCCACAGTTATGAGCATTTGAAGTTCCCCCATATAAGTGAGTTGGGAGAGTGAAAATTTTCCAAAGTGTGAGATGCCAAAATTGTTCCCCCAGAAAGTGTTTAGGAGCACGTTTCAGAGCCTTAGGAGTGGTTTGGACCCCCCTTTTTGTGGTACTTTTTGTCAAACTGAAGTTGGTGTTTAGGGTTGTCAAGAGTGTACAGGGCTTGGAGTTTTAACCATTTTGAGGCCTTTCTGAAAAATGACTTTTTTTGGCCAATTTTGACGCCTTACTATACTATGACCATTTTTATGACATTTTGAGGCCCAAAAAAATTTGACTTTTTTTGGCCGATTTTGACGCCTTACTATACTATGACCATTTTTATGACATTTTGAGGATGTGACATTTTTCACCGATCCTAAGAGAGCAAGACAGAGACATGCGACCTTGTCCTACCCCCCCATTTGTGTGTACCCCGAGTCCAACGGCACCACCCTTGAGTCTCTAGCACATAGGGTTCCGGAGTTATGAGCATTTGAAGTTCCCCCATAAAAGTGAGTTGGGAGAGTGAAAATTTGGGGTTTTAACAAGGGTCAGTTTTGACCGATCCTCAGGGAGCAAGATAGAGACATGAGGCCTTGTCCTACCCCCCCATTTGTGGGTACCCCGAGTCCAACAGTACCACTCTTAAGTCACTAGGACTTAGGGTTCCACAGTTATGAGCATTTGAAGTTCCCCCATATAAGTGAGTTGGGAGAGTGAAAATTTTCCAGTGTGAGAGGCCAAAAATGTTCCCCCAGAAAGTGTTTAGGAGCACGTTTCAGAGCCTTAGGAGTGGTTTGGACCCCCCTTTTTGTGGTACTTTTTGTCAAACTGAAGTTGGTGTTTAGGGTTGTTGAGTGTACAGGGCCTAAGTGTGAGAGGCCAAAAATGTTCCCCCAGAAAGTGTTTAGGAGCACGTTTCAGAGCCTTAGGAGTGGTTTGGACCCCCCTTTTTGTGGTACTTTTTGTCAAACTGAAGTTGGTGTTTAGGGTTGTCAAGAGTGTACAGGGCTTGGAGTTTTAACCATTTTGAGGCCTTTCTGAAAAATGACTTTTTTTGGCCAATTTTGACGCCTTACTATACTATGACCACTTTTATGACATTTTGAGGCCCAAAAAAATTTGACTTTTTTTGGCCGATTTTGACGCCTTACTATACTATGACCATTTTTATGACATTTTGAGGATGTGACATTTTTCACCGATCCTAAGAGAGCAAGATAGAGACATGCGACCTTGTTCTACCCCCCCATTTGTGTGTACCCCGAGTCCAACGGTACCACCCTTGAGTCTCTAGCACATAGGGTTCCGGAGTTATGAGCATTTGAAGTTCCCCCATAAAAGTGAGTTGGGAGAGTGAAAATTTGGGGTTTTAACAAGGGTCAGTTTTGACCGATCCTCAGGGAGCAAGATAGAGACATGAGGCCTTGTCCTACCCCCCCATTTGTGGGTACCCCGAGTCCAACGGTACCACTCTTAAGTCACTAGGACTTAGGGTTCCACAGTTATGAGCATTTGAAGTTCCCCCATATAAGTGAGTTGAGAGAGTGAAAATTTTCCAAAGTGTGAGATGCCAAAATTGTTCCCCCAGAAAGTGTTTAGGAGCACGTTTCAGAGCCTTAGGAGTGGTTTGGACCCCCCTTTTTGTGGTACTTTTTGTCAAACTGAAGTTGGTGTTTAGGGTTGTTGAGTGTACAGGGCCTAAGTGTGAGAGGCCAAAAATGTTCCCCCAGAAAGTGTTTAGGAGCACGTTTCAGAGCCTTAGGAGTGGTTTGGACCCCCCTTTTTGTGGTACTTTTTGTCAAACTGAAGTTGGTGTTTAGGGTTGTTGAGTGTACAGTGCCTAAGTGTGAGATGCCAAAATTGTTCCCCCAGAAAGTGTTTAGGAGCACGTTTCAGAGCCTTAGGAGTGGTTTGGACCCCCCTTTTTGTGGTACTTTTTGTCAAACTGAAGTTGGTGTTTAGGGTTGTCAAGAGTGTACAGGGCTTGGAGTTTTAACCATTTTGAGGCCTTTCTGAAAAATGACTTTTTTTGGCCAATTTTGACGCCTTACTATACTATGACCATTTTTATGACATTTTGAGGCCCAAAAAAATTTAATTTTTTTTGCCGATTTTGACGCCTTACTATACTATGACCATTTTTATGACGTTTTGAGGATGTGACATTTTTCACCGATCCTAAGAGAGCAAGATAGAGACATGCGACCTTGTCCTACCCCCCCATTTGTGTGTACCCCGAGTCCAACGGCACCACCCTTGAGTCTCTAGCACATAGGGTTCCGGAGTTATGAGCATTTGAAGTTCCCCCATAAAAGTGAGTTGGGAGAGTGAAAATTTGGGGTTTTAACAAGGGTCAGTTTTGACCGATCCTCAGGGAACAAGATAGAGACATGAGGCCTTGTCCTACCCCCCCATTTGTGGGTACCCCGAGTCCAACGGTACCACTCTTAAGTCACTAGGACTTAGGGTTCCACAGTTATGAGCATTTGAAGTTCCCCCATATAAGTGAGTTGGGAGAGTGAAAATTTTCCAAAGTGTGAGATGCCAAAATTGTTCCCCCAGAAAGTGTTTAGGAGCACGTTTCAGAGCCTTAGGAGTGGTTTGGACCCCCCTTTTTGTGGTACTTTTTGTCAAACTGAAGTTGGTGTTTAGGGTTGTTGAGTGTACAGGGCCTAAGTGTGAGATGCCAAAAATGTTCCCCCAGACAGTGTTTAGGAGCACGTTTCAGAGCCTTAGGAGTGGTTTGGACCCCCCTTTTTGTGGTACTTTTTGTCAAACTGAAGTTGGTGTTTAGGGTTGTTGAGTGTACAGGGCCTAAGTGTGAGAGGCCAAAAATGTTCCCCCAGAAAGTGTTTAGGAGCACGTTTCAGAGCCTTAGGAGTGGTTTGGACCCCCCTTTTTGTGGTACTTTTTGTCAAACTGAAGTTGGTGTTTAGGGTTGTCAAGAGTGTACAGGGCTTGGAGTTTTAACCATTTTGAGGCCTTTCTGAAAAATGACTTTTTTTGGCCAATTTTGACGCCTTACTATACTATGACCATTTTTATGACATTTTGAGGCCCAAAAAAATTTGACTTTTTTTGGCCAATTTTGACGCCTTACTATACTATGACCATTTTTATGACATTTTGAGGATGTGACATTTTTCACCGATCCTAAGAGAGCAAGATAGAGACATGCGACCTTGTCCTACCCCCCCATTTGTGTGTACCCCGAGTCCAACGGTACCACCCTTGAGTCTCTAGCACATAGGGTTCCGGAGTTATGAGCATTTGAAGTTCCCCCATAAAAGTGAGTTGGGAGAGTGAAAATTTGGGGTTTTAACAAGGGTCAGTTTTGACCGATCCTCAGGGAGCAAGATAGAGACATGAGGCCTTGTCCTACCCCCCCATTTGTGGGTACCCCGAGTCCAACAGTACCACTCTTAAGTCACTAGGACTTAGGGTTCCACAGTTATGAGCATTTGAAGTTCCCCCATATAAGTGAGTTGGGAGAGTGAAAATTTTCCAGTGTGAGAGGCCAAAAATGTTCCCCCAGAAAGTGTTTAGGAGCACGTTTCAGAGCCTTAGGAGTGGTTTGGACCCCCCTTTTTGTGGTACTTTTTGTCAAACTGAAGTTGGTGTTTAGGGTTGTTGAGTGTACAGGGCCTAAGTGTGAGAGGCCAAAAATGTTCCCCCAGAAAGTGTTTAGGAGCACGTTTCAGAGCCTTAGGAGTGGTTTGGACCCCCCTTTTTGTGGTACTTTTTGTCAAACTGAAGTTGGTGTTTAGGGTTGTCAAGAGTGTACAGGGCTTGGAGTTTTAACCATTTTGAGGCCTTTCTGAAAAATGACTTTTTTTGGCCAATTTTGACGCCTTACTATACTATGACCACTTTTATGACATTTTGAGGCCCAAAAAAATTTGACTTTTTTTGGCCGATTTTGACGCCTTACTATACTATGACCATTTTTATGACATTTTGAGGATGTGACATTTTTCACCGATCCTAAGAGAGCAAGATAGAGACATGCGACCTTGTTCTACCCCCCCATTTGTGTGTACCCCGAGTCCAACGGTACCACCCTTGAGTCTCTAGCACATAGGGTTCCGGAGTTATGAGCATTTGAAGTTCCCCCATAAAAGTGAGTTGGGAGAGTGAAAATTTGGGGTTTTAACAAGGGTCAGTTTTGACCGATCCTCAGGGAGCAAGATAGAGACATGAGGCCTTGTCCTACCCCCCCATTTGTGGGTACCCCGAGTCCAACGGTACCACTCTTAAGTCACTAGGACTTAGGGTTCCACAGTTATGAGCATTTGAAGTTCCCCCATATAAGTGAGTTGAGAGAGTGAAAATTTTCCAAAGTGTGAGATGCCAAAATTGTTCCCCCAGAAAGTGTTTAGGAGCACGTTTCAGAGCCTTAGGAGTGGTTTGGACCCCCCTTTTTGTGGTACTTTTTGTCAAACTGAAGTTGGTGTTTAGGGTTGTTGAGTGTACAGGGCCTAAGTGTGAGAGGCCAAAAATGTTCCCCCAGAAAGTGTTTAGGAGCACGTTTCAGAGCCTTAGGAGTGGTTTGGACCCCCCTTTTTGTGGTACTTTTTGTCAAACTGAAGTTGGTGTTTAGGGTTGTTGAGTGTACAGTGCCTAAGTGTGAGATGCCAAAATTGTTCCCCCAGAAAGTGTTTAGGAGCACGTTTCAGAGCCTTAGGAGTGGTTTGGACCCCCCTTTTTGTGGTACTTTTTGTCAAACTGAAGTTGGTGTTTAGGGTTGTCAAGAGTGTACAGGGCTTGGAGTTTTAACCATTTTGAGGCCTTTCTGAAAAATGACTTTTTTTGGCCAATTTTGACGCCTTACTATACTATGACCATTTTTATGACATTTTGAGGCCCAAAAAAATTTAATTTTTTTTGCCGATTTTGACGCCTTACTATACTATGACCATTTTTATGACGTTTTGAGGATGTGACATTTTTCACCGATCCTAAGAGAGCAAGATAGAGACATGCGACCTTGTCCTACCCCCCCATTTGTGTGTACCCCGAGTCCAACGGCACCACCCTTGAGTCTCTAGCACATAGGGTTCCGGAGTTATGAGCATTTGAAGTTCCCCCATAAAAGTGAGTTGGGAGAGTGAAAATTTGGGGTTTTAACAAGGGTCAGTTTTGACCGATCCTCAGGGAACAAGATAGAGACATGAGGCCTTGTCCTACCCCCCCATTTGTGGGTACCCCGAGTCCAACGGTACCACTCTTAAGTCACTAGGACTTAGGGTTCCACAGTTATGAGCATTTGAAGTTCCCCCATATAAGTGAGTTGGGAGAGTGAAAATTTTCCAAAGTGTGAGAAGCCAAAATTGTTCCCCCAGAAAGTGTTTAGGAGCACGTTTCAGAGCCTTAGGAGTGGTTTGGACCCCCCTTTTTGTGGTACTTTTTGCCAAACTGAAGTTGGTGTTTAGGGTTGTTGAGTGTACAGGGCCTAAGTGTGAGAGGCCAAAAATGTTCCCCCAGAAAGTGTTTAGGAGCACGTTTCAGAGCCTTAGGAGTGGTTTGGACCCCCCTTTTTGTGGTACTTTTTGTCAAACTGAAGTTGGTGTTTAGGGTTGTTGAGTGTACAGTGCCTAAGTGTGAGATGCCAAAATTGTTCCTCCAGAAAGTGTTTAGGAGCACGTTTCAGAGCCTTAGGAGTGGTTTGGACCCCCCTTTTTGTGGTACTTTTTGTCAAACTGAAGTTGGTGTTTAGGGTTGTCAAGATGTACAGGGCTTGGAGTTTTAACCATTTTGAGGCCTTTCTGAAAAATGACTTTTTTTGGCCAATTTTGACGCCTTACTATACTATGACCATTTTCATGACATTTTGAGGCCCAAAAAAATTTGACTTTTTTTGGCCAATTTTGACGCCTTACTATACTATGACCATTTTTATGACATTTTGAGGATGTGACATTTTTCACCGATCCTAAGAGAGCAAGATAGAGACATGCGACCTTGTCCTACCCCCCCATTTGTGTGTACCCCGAGTCCAACGGTACCACCCTTGAGTCTCTAGCACATAGGGTTCCGGAGTTATGAGCATTTGAAGTTCCCCCATAAAAGTGAGTTGGGAGAGTGAAAATTTGGGGTTTTAACAAGGGTCAGTTTTGACCGATCCTCAGGGAGCAAGATAGAGACATGAGGCCTTGTCCTACCCCCCCATTTGTGGGTACCCCGAGTCCAACGGTACCACTCTTAAGTCACTAGGACTTAGGGTTCCACAGTTATGAGCATTTGAAGTTCCCCCATATAAGTGAGTTGGGAGAGTGAAAATTTTCCAAAGTGTGAGATGCCAAAATTGTTCCCCCAGAAAGTGTTTAGGAGCACGTTTCAGAGCCTTAGGAGTGGTTTGGACCCCCCTTTTTGTGGTACTTTTTGTCAAACTGAAGTTGGTGTTTAGGGTTGTCAAGAGTGTACAGGGCTTGGAGTTTTAACCATTTTGAGGCCTTTCTGAAAAATGACTTTTTTTGGCCAATTTTGACGCCTTACTATACTATGACCATTTTTATGACATTTTGAGGCCCAAAAAAATTTGACTTTTTTTGCCCGATTTTGACGCCTTACTATACTATGACCATTTTTATGACATTTTGAGGATGTGACATTTTTCACCGATCCTAAGAGAGCAAGATAGAGACATGCGACCTTGTCCTACCCCCCCCCCCCCCCCCCCCCCCCCATTTGTGTGTACCCCGAGTCCAACGGTACCACCCTTGAGTCTCTAGCACATAGGGTTCCGGAGTTATGAGCATTTGAAGTTCCCCCATAAAAGTGAGTTGGGAGAGTGAAAATTTGGGGTTTTAACAAGGGTCAGTTTTGACCGATCCTCAGGGAGCAAGATAGAGACATGAGGCCTTGTCCTACCCCCCCATTTGTGGGTACCCCGAGTCCAACGGTACCACTCTTAAGTCACTAGGACTTAGGGTTCCACAGTTATGAGCATTTGAAGTTCCCCCATATAAGTGAGTTGGGAGAGTGAAAATTTTCCAAAGTGTGAGATGCCAAAAATGTTCCCCCAGAAAGTGTTTAGGAGCACGTTTCAGAGCCTTAGGAGTGGTTTGGACCCCCCTTTTTGTGGTACTTTTTGTCAAACTGAAGTTGGTGTTTAGGGTTGTTGAGTGTACAGTGCCTAAGTGTGAGATGCCAAAATTGTTCCCCCAGAAAGTGTTTAGGAGCACGTTTCAGAGCCTTAGGAGTGGTTTGGACCCCCCCTTTTTGTGGTACTTTTTGTCAAACTGAAGTTGGTGTTTAGGGTTGTCAAGAGTGTACAGGGCTTGGAGTTTTAACCATTTTGAGGCCTTTCTGAAAAATGACTTTTTTTGGCCAATTTTGACGCCTTACTATACTATGACCATTTTTATGACATTTTGAGGCCCAAAAAAATTTAATTTTTTTTGCCGATTTTGACGCCTTACTATACTATGACCATTTTTATGACGTTTTGAGGATGTGACATTTTTCACCAATCCTAAGAGAGCAAGATAGAGACATGCGACCTTGTCCTACCCCCCCCCATTTGTGTGTACCCCGAGTCCAACGGCACCACCCTTGAGTCTCTAGCACATAGGGTTCCGGAGTTATGAGCATTTGAAGTTCCCCCATAAAAGTGAGTTGGGAGAGTGAAAATTTGGGGTTTTAACAAGGGTCAGTTTTGACCGATCCTCAGGGAACAAGATAGAGACATGAGGCCTTGTCCTACCCCCCCATTTGTGGGTACCCCGAGTCCAACGGTACCACTCTTAAGTCACTAGGACTTAGGGTTCCACAGTTATGAGCATTTGAAGTTCCCCCATATAAGTGAGTTGGGAGAGTGAAAATTTTCCAAAGTGTGAGATGCCAAAATTGTTCCCCCAGAAAGTGTTTAGGAGCACGTTTCAGAGCCTTAGGAGTGGTTTGGACCCCCCTTTTTGTGGTACTTTTTGTCAAACTGAAGTTGGTGTTTAGGGTTGTTGAGTGTACAGGGCCTAAGTGTGAGAGGCCAAAAATGTTCCCCCAGAAAGTGTTTAGGAGCACGTTTCAGAGCCTTAGGAGTGGTTTGGACCCCCCTTTTTGTGGTACTTTTTGTCAAACTGAAGTTGGTGTTTAGGGTTGTTGAGTGTACAGTGCCTAAGTGTGAGATGCCAAAATTGTTCCTCCAGAAAGTGTTTAGGAGCACGTTTCAGAGCCTTAGGAGTGGTTTGGACCCCCCTTTTTGTGGTACTTTTTGTCAAACTGAAGTTGGTGTTTAGGGTTGTCAAGAGTGTACAGGGCTTGGAGTTTTAACCATTTTGAGGCCTTTCTGAAAAATGACTTTTTTTGGCCAATTTTGACGCCTTACTATACTATGACCATTTTTATGACATTTTGAGTCCCAAAAAAATTTCATTTTTTTTGCCGATTTTGACGCCTTACTATACTATGACCATTTTTATGACGTTTTGAGGATGTGACATTTTTCACCGATCCTAAGAGAGCAAGATAGAGACATGCGACCTTGTCCTACCCCCCCATTTGTGTGTACCCCGAGTCCAACGGCACCACCCTTGAGTCTCTAGCACATAGGGTTCCGGAGTTATGAGCATTTGAAGTTCCCCCATAAAAGTGAGTTGGGAGAGTGAAAATTTGGGGTTTTAACAAGGGTCAGTTTTGACCGATCCTCAGGGAGCAAGATAGAGACATGAGGCCTTGTCCTACCCCCCCATTTGTGGGTACCCCGAGTCCAACGGTACCACTCTTAAGTCACTAGGACTTAGGGTTCCACAGTTATGAGCATTTGAAGTTCCCCCATAAAAGTGAGTTGGGAGAGTGAAAATTTTCCAGTGTGAGATGCCAAAAATGTTCCCCCAGACAGTGTTTAGGAGCACGTTTCAGAGCCTTAGGAGTGGTTTGGACCCCCCTTTTTGTGGTACTTTTTGTCAAACTGAAGTTGGTGTTTAGGGTTGTTGAGTGTACAGGGCCTAAGTGTGAGAGGCCAAAAATGTTCCCCCAGAAAGTGTTTAGGAGCACGTTTCAGAGCCTTAGGAGTGGTTTGGACCCCCCTTTTTGTGGTACTTTTTGTCAAACTGAAGTTGGTGTTTAGGGTTGTTGAGTGTACAGTGCCTAAGTGTGAGATGCCAAAATTGTTCCCCCAGAAAGTGTTTAGGAGCACGTTTCAGAGCCTTAGGAGTGGTTTGGACCCCCCTTTTTGTGGTACTTTTTGTCAAACTGAAGTTGGTGTTTAGGGTTGTCAAGAGTGTACAGGGCTTGGAGTTTTAACCATTTTGAGGCCTTTCTGAAAAATGACTTTTTTTGGCCAATTTTGACGCCTTACTATACTATGACCATTTTTATGACATTTTGAGGCCCAAAAAAATTGGACTTTTTTTTGGCCGATTTTGACGCCTTACTATACTATGACCATTTTTATGACGTTTTGAGGATGTGACATTTTTCACCGATCCTAAGAGAGCAAGATAGAGACATGCGACCTTGTCCTACCCCCCCATTTGTGTGTACCCCGAGTCCAACGGCACCACCCTTGAGTCTCTAGCACATAGGGTTCCGGAGTTATGAGCATTTGAAGTTCCCCCATAAAAGTGAGTTGGGAGAGTGAAAATTTGGGGTTTTAACAAGGGTCAGTTTTGACCGATCCTCAGGGAACAAGATAGAGACATGAGGCCTTGTCCTACCCCCCCCATTTGTGGGTACCCCGAGTCCAACGGTACCACTCTTAAGTCACTAGGACTTAGGGTTCCACAGTTATGAGCATTTGAAGTTCCCCCATATAAGTGAGTTGGGAGAGTGAAAATTTTCCAAAGTGTGAGATGCCAAAATTGTTCCCCCAGAAAGTGTTTAGGAGCACGTTTCAGAGCCTTAGGAGTGGTTTGGACCCCCCTTTTTGTGGTACTTTTTGTCAAACTGAAGTTGGTGTTTAGGGTTGTTGAGTGTACAGGGCCTAAGTGTGAGAGGCCAAAAATGTTCCCCCAGAAAGTGTTTAGGAGCACGTTTCAGAGCCTTAGGAGTGGTTTGGACCCCCCTTTTTGTGGTACTTTTTGTCAAACTGAAGTTGGTGTTTAGGGTTGTTGAGTGTACAGTGCCTAAGTGTGAGATGCCAAAATTGTTCCTCCAGAAAGTGTTTAGGAGCACGTTTCAGAGCCTTAGGAGTGGTTTGGACCCCCCTTTTTGTGGTACTTTTTGTCAAACTGAAGTTGGTGTTTAGGGTTGTCAAGAGTGTACAGGGCTTGGAGTTTTAACCATTTTGAGGCCTTTCTGAAAAATGACTTTTTTTGGCCAATTTTGACGCCTTACTATACTATGACCATTTTTATGACATTTTGAGTCCCAAAAAAATTTCATTTTTTTTGCCGATTTTGACGCCTTACTATACTATGACCATTTTTATGACGTTTTGAGGATGTGACATTTTTCACCGATCCTAAGAGAGCAAGATAGAGACATGCGACCTTGTCCTACCCCCCCATTTGTGTGTACCCCGAGTCCAACGGCACCACCCTTGAGTCTCTAGCACATAGGGTTCCGGAGTTATGAGCATTTGAAGTTCCCCCATAAAAGTGAGTTGGGAGAGTGAAAATTTGGGGTTTTAACAAGGGTCAGTTTTGACCGATCCTCAGGGAGCAAGATAGAGACATGAGGCCTTGTCCTACCCCCCCATTTGTGGGTACCCCGAGTCCAACGGTACCACTCTTAAGTCACTAGGACTTAGGGTTCCACAGTTATGAGCATTTGAAGTTCCCCCATAAAAGTGAGTTGGGAGAGTGAAAATTTTCCAGTGTGAGATGCCAAAAATGTTCCCCCAGACAGTGTTTAGGAGCACGTTTCAGAGCCTTAGGAGTGGTTTGGACCCCCCTTTTTGTGGTACTTTTTGTCAAACTGAAGTTGGTGTTTAGGGTTGTTGAGTGTACAGGGCCTAAGTGTGAGAGGCCAAAAATGTTCCCCCAGAAAGTGTTTAGGAGCACGTTTCAGAGCCTTAGGAGTGGTTTGGACCCCCCTTTTTGTGGTACTTTTTGTCAAACTGAAGTTGGTGTTTAGGGTTGTTGAGTGTACAGGGCCTAAGTGTGAGAGGCCAAAAATGTTCCCCCAGAAAGTGTTTAGGAGCACGTTTCAGAGCCTTAGGAGTGGCTTGGACCCCCCTTTTTGTGGTACTTTTTGTCAAACTGAAGTTGGTGTTTAGGGTTGTCAAGATGTACAGGGCTTGGAGTTTTAACCATTTTGAGGCCTTTCTGAAAAATGACTTTTTTTGGCCAATTTTGACGCCTTACTATACTATGACCATTTTCATGACATTTTGAGGCCCAAAAAAATTTGACTTTTTTTGGCCAATTTTGACGCCTTACTATACTATGACCATTTTTATGACATTTTGAGGATGTGACATTTTTCACCGATCCTAAGAGAGCAAGATAGAGACATGCGACCTTGTCCTACCCCCCCATTTGTGTGTACCCCGAGTCCAACGGTACCACCCTTGAGTCTCTAGCACATAGGGTTCCGGAGTTATGAGCATTTGAAGTTCCCCCATAAAAGTGAGTTGGGAGAGTGAAAATTTGGGGTTTTAACAAGGGTCAGTTTTGACCGATCCTCAGGGAGCAAGATAGAGACATGAGGCCTTGTCCTACCCCCCCATTTGTGGGTACCCCGAGTCCAACGGTACCACTCTTAAGTCACTAGGACTTAGGGTTCCACAGTTATGAGCATTTGAAGTTCCCCCATATAAGTGAGTTGGGAGAGTGAAAATTTTCCAAAGTGTGAGATGCCAAAATTGTTCCCCCAGAAAGTGTTTAGGAGCACGTTTCAGAGCCTTAGGAGTGGTTTGGACCCCCCTTTTTGTGGTACTTTTTGTCAAACTGAAGTTGGTGTTTAGGGTTGTTGAGTGTACAGGGCCTAAGTGTGAGAGGCCAAAAATGTTCCCCCAGAAAGTGTTTAGGAGCACGTTTCAGAGCCTTAGGAGTGGTTTGGACCCCCCTTTTTGTGGTACTTTTTGTCAAACTGAAGTTGGTGTTTAGGGTTGTCAAGAGTGTACAGGGCTTGGAGTTTTAACCATTTTGAGGCCTTTCTGAAAAATGACTTTTTTTGGCCAATTTTGACGCCTTACTATACTATGACCATTTTTATGACATTTTGAGGCCCAAAAAAATTGGACTTTTTTTGGCCGATTTTGACGCCTTACTATACTATGACCATTTTTATGACATTTTGAGGATGTGACATTTTTCACCGATCCTAAGAGAGCAAGATAGAGACATGCGACCTTGTCCTACCCCCCCATTTGTGTGTACCCCGAGTCCAACGGTACCACCCTTGAGTCTCTAGCACATAGGGTTCCGGAGTTATGAGCATTTGAAGTTCCCCCATAAAAGTGAGTTGGGAGAGTGAAAATTTGGGGTTTTAACAAGGGTCAGTTTTGACCGATCCTCAGGGAGCAAGATAGAGACATGAGGCCTTGTCCTACCCCCCCATTTGTGGGTACCCCGAGTCCAACGGTACCACTCTTAAGTCACTAGGACTTAGGGTTCCACAGTTATGAGCATTTGAAGTTCCCCCATATAAGTGAGTTGGGAGAGTGAAAATTTTCCAAAGTGTGAGATGCCAAAATTGTTCCCCCAGAAAGTGTTTAGGAGCACGCTTCAGAGCCTTAGGAGTGGTTTGGACCCCCCTTTTTGTGGTACTTTTTGTCAAACTGAAGTTGGTGTTTAGGGTTGTTGAGTGTACAGGGCCTAAGTGTGAGAGGCCAAAAATGTTCCCCCAGAAAGTGTTTAGGAGCACGTTTCAGAGCCTTAGGAGTGGTTTGGACCCCCCTTTTTGTGGTACTTTTTGTCAAACTGAAGTTGGTGTTTAGGGTTGTTGAGTGTACAGTGCCTAAGTGTGAGATGCCAAAATTGTTCCCCCAGAAAGTGTTTAGGAGCACGTTTCAGAGCCTTAGGAGTGGTTTGGACCCCCCTTTTTGTGGTACTTTTTGTCAAACTGAAGTTGGTGTTTAGGGTTGTCAAGAGTGTACAGGGCTTGGAGTTTTAACCATTTTGAGGCCTTTCTGAAAAATGACTTTTTTTGGCCAATTTTGACGCCTTACTATACTATGACCATTTTTATGACATTTTGAGGCCCAAAAAAATTGGACTTTTTTTGGCCGATTTTGACGCCTTACTATACTATGACCATTTTTATGACATTTTTAGGATGTGACATTTTTCACCGATCCTAAGAGAGCAAGATAGAGACATGCGACCTTGTTCTACCCCCCCATTTGTGTGTACCCCGAGTCCAACGGTACCACCCTTGAGTCTCTAGCACATAGGGTTCCGGAGTTATGAGCATTTGAAGTTCCCCCATAAAAGTGAGTTGGGAGAGTGAAAATTTGGGGTTTTAACAAGGGTCAGTTTTGACTGATCCTCAGGGAGCAAGATAGAGACATGAGACCTTGTCCTACCCCCCCATTTGTGGGTACCCCGAGTCCAACGGTACCACTCTTAAGTCACTAGGACTTAGGGTTCCACAGTTATGAGCATTTGAAGTTCCCCCATATAAGTGAGTTGGGAGAGTGAAAATTTTCCAAAGTGTGAGATGCCAAAATTGTTCCCCCAGAAAGTGTTTAGGAGCACGTTTCAGAGCCTTAGGAGTGGTTTGGACCCCCCTTTTTGTGGTACTTTTTGTCAAACTGAAGTTGGTGTTTAGGGTTGTTGAGTGTACAGGGCCTAAGTGTGAGAGGCCAAAAATGTTCCCCCAGAAAGTGTTTAGGAGCACGTTTCAGAGCCTTAGGAGTGGTTTGGACCCCCCTTTTTGTGGTACTTTTTGTCAAACTGAAGTTGGTGTTTAGGGTTGTCAAGAGTGTACAGGGCTTGGAGTTTTAACCATTTTGAGGCCTTTCTGAAAAATGACTTTTTTTGGCCAATTTTGACGCCTTACTATACTATGACCATTTTTATGACATTTTGAGGCCCAAAAAAATTTGACTTTTTTTGGCCGATTTTGACGCCTTACTATACTATGACCATTTTTATGACGTTTTGAGGATGTGACATTTTTCACCGATCCTAAGAGAGCAAGATAGAGACATGCGACCTTGTCCTACCCCCCCCCATTTGTGTGTACCCCGAGTCCAACGGCACCACCCTTGAGTCTCTAGCACATAGGGTTCCGGAGTTATGAGCATTTGAAGTTCCCCCATAAAAGTGAGTTGGGAGAGTGAAAATTTGGGGTTTTAACAAGGGTCAGTTTTGACCGATCCTCAGGGAACAAGATAGAGACATGAGGCCTTGTCCTACCCCCCCATTTGTGGGTACCCCGAGTCCAACGGTACCACTCTTAAGTCACTAGGACTTAGGGTTCCACAGTTATGAGCATTTGAAGTTCCCCCATATAAGTGAGTTGGGAGAGTGAAAATTTTCCAAAGTGTGAGAAGCCAAAATTGTTCCCCCAGAAAGTGTTTAGGAGCACGTTTCAGAGCCTTAGGAGTGGTTTGGACCCCCCTTTTTGTGGTACTTTTTGTCAAACTGAAGTTGGTGTTTAGGGTTGTTGAGTGTACAGGGCCTAAGTGTGAGAGGCCAAAAATGTTCCCCCAGAAAGTGTTTAGGAGCACGTTTCAGAGCCTTAGGAGTGGTTTGGACCCCCCTCTTTGTGGTACTTTTTGTCAAACTGAAGTTGGTGTTTAGGGTTGTCAAGAGTGTACAGGGCTTGGAGTTTTAACCATTTTGAGGCCTTTCTGAAAAATGACTTTTTTTGGCCAATTTTGACGCCTTACTATACTATGACCATTTTTATGACATTTTGAGGCCCAAAAAAATTGGACTTTTTTTTGGCCGATTTTGACGCCTTACTATACTATGACCATTTTTATGACGTTTTGAGGATGTGACATTTTTCACCGATCCTAAGAGAGCAAGATAGAGACATGCGACCTTGTCCTACCCCCCCATTTGTGTGTACCCCGAGTCCAACGGTACCACCCTTGAGTCTCTAGCACATAGGGTTCCGGAATTATGAGCATTTGAAGTTCCCCCATAAAAGTGAGTTGGGAGAGTGAAAATTTGGGGTTTTAACAAGGGTCAGTTTTGACCGATCCTCAGGGAGCAAGATAGAGACATGAGGCCTTGTCCTACCCCCCCATTTGTGGGTACCCCGAGTCCAACGGTACCACTCTTAAGTCACTAGGACTTAGGGTTCCACAGTTATGAGCATTTGAAGTTCCCCCATAAAAGTGAGTTGGGAGAGTGAAAATTTTCCAAAGTGTGAGATGCCAAAAATGTTCCCCCAGAAAGTGTTTAGGAGCACGTTTCAGAGCCTTAGGAGTGGTTTGGACCCCCCTTTTTGTGGTACTTTTTGTCAAACTGAAGTTGGTGTTTAGGGTTGTTGAGTGTACAGGGCCTAAGTGTGAGAGGCCAAAAATGTTCCCCCAGAAAGTGTTTAGGAGCACGTTTCAGAGCCTTAGGAGTGGTTTGGACCCCCCCTTTTTGTGGTACTTTTTGTCAAACTGAAGTTGGTGTTTAGGGTTGTTGAGTGTACAGGGCCTAAGTGTGAGAGGCCAAAAATGTTCCCCCAGAAAGTGTTTAGGAGCACGTTTCAGAGCCTTAGGAGTGGTTTGGACCCCCCTTTTTGTGGTACTTTTTGTCAAACTGAAGTTGGTGTTTAGGGTTGTCAAGATGTACAGGGCTTGGAGTTTTAACCATTTTGAGGCCTTTCTGAAAAATGACTTTTTTTGGCCAATTTTGACGCCTTACTATACTATGACCATTTTCATGACATTTTGAGGCCCAAAAAAATTGGACTTTTTTTGGCCGATTTTGACGCCTTACTATACTATGACCATTTTTATGACGTTTTGAGGATGTGACATTTTTCACCGATCCTAAGAGAGCAAGATAGAGACATGCGACCTTGTCCTACCCCCCCATTTGTGTGTACCCCGAGTCCAACGGTACCACCCTTGAGTCTCTAGCACATAGGGTTCCGGAGTTATGAGCATTTGAAGTTCCCCCATAAAAGTGAGTTGGGAGAGTGAAAATTTGGGGTTTTAACAAGGGTCAGTTTTGACCGATCCTCAGGGAGCAAGATAGAGACATGAGGCCTTGTCCTACCCCCCCATTTGTGGGTACCCCGAGTCCAACGGTACCACTCTTAAGTCACTAGGTCTTAGGGTTCCACAGTTATGAACATTTGAAGTTCCCCCATATAAGTGAGTTGGGAGAGTGAAAATTTTCCAAAGTGTGAGATGCCAAAATTGTTCCCCCAGAAAGTGTTTAGGAGCACGTTTCAGAGCCTTAGGAGTGGTTTGGACCCCCCTTTTTGTGGTACTTTGTGTCAAACTGAAGTTGGTGTTTAGGGTTGTCAAGATGTACAGGGCTTGGAGTTTTAACCATTTTGAGGCCTTTCTGAAAAATGACTTTTTTTGGCCAATTTTGACGCCTTACTATACTATGACCATTTTTATGACATTTTGAGGCCCAAAAAAATTGGACTTTTTTTGGCCAATTTTGACGCCTTACTTTACTATGACCATTTTTATGACGTTTTGAGGATGTGACATTTTTCACCGATCCTAAGAGAGCAAGATAGAGACATGCGACCTTGTCCTACCCCCCCATTTGTGTGTACCCCGAGTCCAACGGTACCACCCTTGAGTCTCTAGCACATAAGGTTCCGGAGTTATGAGCATTTGAAGTTCCCCCATAAAAGTGAGTTGGGAGAGTGAAAATTTGGGGTTTTAACAAGGGTCAGTTTTGACCGATCCTCAGGGAGCAAGATAGAGACATGAGGCCTTGTCCTACCCCCCCATTTGTGGGTACCCCGAGTCCAACGGTACCACTCTTAAGTCACTAGGACTTAGGGTTCCACATTTATGAGCATTTGAAGTTCCCCCATAAAAGTGAGTTGGGAGAGTGAAAATTTTCCAAAGTGTGAGATGCCAAAAATGTTCCCCCAGACAGTGTTTAGGAGCACGTTTCAGAGCCTTAGGAGTGGTTTGGACCCCCCTTTTTGTGGTACTTTTTGTCAAACTGAAGTTGGTGTTTAGGGTTGTTGAGTGTACAGGGCCTAAGTGTGAGAGGCCAAAAATGTTCCCCCAGAAAGTGTTTAGGAGCACGTTTCAGAGCCTTAGGAGTGGTTTGGACCCCCCTTTTTGTGGTACTTTTTGTCAAACTGAAGTTGGTGTTTAGGGTTGTTGAGTGTACAGGGCCTAAGTGTGAGAGGCCAAAAATGTTCCCCCAGAAAGTGTTTAGGAGCACGTTTCAGAGCCTTAGGAGTGGTTTGGGCCCCCCTCTTTGTGGTACTTTTTGTCAAACTGAAGTTGGTGTTTAGGGTTGTCAAGAGTGTACAGGGCTTGGAGTTTTAACCATTTTGAGGCCTTTCTGAAAAATGACTTTTTTTGGCCAATTTTGACGCCTTACTATACTATGACCATTTTTATGACATTTTGAGGCCCAAAAAAATTGGACTTTTTTTTGGCCGATTTTGACGCCTTACTATACTATGACCATTTTTATGACGTTTTGAGGATGTGACATTTTTCACCGATCCTAAGAGAGCAAGATAGAGACATGCGACCTTGTCCTACCCCCCCATTTGTGTGTACCCCGAGTCCAACGGTACCACCCTTGAGTCTCTAGCACATAGGGTTCCGGAGTTATGAGCATTTGAAGTTCCCCCATAAAAGTGAGTTGGGAGAGTGAAAATTTGGGGTTTTAACAAGGGTCAGTTTTGACCGATCCTCAGGGAGCAAGATAGAGACATGAGGCCTTGTCCTACCCCCCCCCCCCCCCCCCCCCCCCCCATTTGTGGGTACCCCGAGTCCAACGGTACCACTCTTAAGTCACTAGGACTTAGGGTTCCACAGTTATGAGCATTTGAAGTTCCCCCATAAAAGTGAGTTGGGAGAGTGAAAATTTGGGGTTTTAACAAGGGTCAGTTTTGACCGATCCTCAGGGAGCAAGATAGAGACATGAGGCCTTGTCCTACCCCCCCATTTGTGGGTACCCCGAGTCCAACGGTACCACTCTTAAGTCACTAGGACTTAGGGTTCCACATTTATGAGCATTTGAAGTTCCCCCATAAAAGTGAGTTGGGAGAGTGAAAATTTTCCAAAGTGTGAGATGCCAAAAATGTTCCCCCAGACAGTGTTTAGGAGCACGTTTCAGAGCCTTAGGAGTGGTTTGGACCCCCCTTTTTGTGGTACTTTTTGTCAAACTGAAGTTGGTGTTTAGGGTTGTTGAGTGTACAGGGCCTAAGTGTGAGAGGCCAAAAATGTTCCCCCAGAAAGTGTTTAGGAGCACGTTTCAGAGCCTTAGGAGTGGTTTGGGCCCCCCTCTTTGTGGTACTTTTTGTCAAACTGAAGTTGGTGTTTAGGGTTGTCAAGAGTGTACAGGGCTTGGAGTTTTAACCATTTTGAGGCCTTTCTGAAAAATGACTTTTTTTGGCCAATTTTGACGCCTTACTATACTCTGACCATTTTTAGGACATTTTGAGGCCCAAAAAAATTGGACTTTTTTTGGCCGATTTTGACGCCTTACTATACTATGACCATTTTTATGACATTTTGAGGATGTGACATTTTTCACCGATCCTAAGAGAGCAAGATAGAGACATGCGACCTTGTCCTACCCCCCCATTTGTGTGTACCCCGAGTCCAACGGTACCACCCTTGAGTCTCTAGCACATAGGGTTCCGGAGTTATGAGCATTTGAAGTTCCCCCATAAAAGTGAGTTGGGAGAGTGAAAATTTGGGTTTTTAACAAGGGTCAGTTTTGACCGATCCTCAGGGAGCAAGATAGAGACATGAGGCCTTGTCCTACCCCCCCATTTGTGGGTACCCCGAGTCCAACGGTACCACTCTTAAGTCACTAGGACTTAGGGTTCCACAGTTATGAGCATTTGAAGTTCCCCCATATAAGTGAGTTGGGAGAGTGAAAATTTTCCAAAGTGCGAGATGCCAAAATTGTTCCCCCAGAAAGTGTTTAGGAGCACGTTTCAGAGCCTTAGGAGTGGTTTGGACCCCCCTTTTTGTGGTACTTTTTGTCAAACTGAAGTTGGTGTTTAGGGTTGTTGAGTGTACAGGGCCTAAGTGTGAGAGGCCAAAAATGTTCCCCCAGAAAGTGTTTAGGAGCACGTTTCAGAGCCTTAGGAGTGGTTTGGACCCCCCTTTTTGTGGTACTTTTTGTCAAACTGAAGTTGGTGTTTAGGGTTGTCAAGAGTGTACAGGGCTTGGAGTTTTAACCATTTTGAGGCCTTTCTGAAAAATGACTTTTTTTGGCCAATTTTGACGCCTTACTATGCTATGACCATTTTTATGACATTTTGAGGCCCAAAAAAATTGGACTTTTTTTTGGCCGATTTTGACGCCTTACTATACTATGACCATTTTTATGACGTTTTGAGGATGTGACATTTTTCACCGATCCTAAGAGAGCAAGATAGAGACATGCGACCTTGT
Source organism: Toxotes jaculatrix (assembly GCF_017976425.1). NCBI lineage: Eukaryota > Metazoa > Chordata > Actinopteri > Toxotidae > Toxotes > Toxotes jaculatrix. The sequence goes on along the minus strand of NC_054398.1, from coordinate 206,407 downwards.
CCTACCCCCCCATTTGTGTGTACCCCGAGTCCAACGGTACCACCCTTGAGTCTCTAGCACATAGGGTTCCGGAGTTATGAGCATTTGAAGTTCCCCCATAAAAGTGAGTTGGGAGAGTGAAAATTTGGGGTTTTAACAAGGGTCAGTTTTGACCGATCCTCAGGGAGCAAGATAGAGACATGAGGCCTTGTCCTACCCCCCCATTTGTGGGTACCCCGAGTCCAACGGTACAACTCTTAAGTCACTAGGACTTAGGGTTCCACAGTTATGAGCATTTGAAGTTCCCCCATAAAAGTGAGTTGGGAGAGTGAAAATTTTCCAAAGTGTGAGATGCCAAAAATGTTCCCCCAGACAGTGTTTAGGAGCACGTTTCAGAGCCTTAGGAGTGGTTTGGACCCCCCTTTTTGTGGTACTTTTTGTCAAACTGAAGTTGGTGTTTAGGGTTGTTGAGTGTACAGGGCCTAAGTGTGAGAGGCCAAAATTGTTCCCCCAGAAAGTGTTTAGGAGCACGTTTCAGAGCCTTAGGAGTGGTTTGGACCCCCCTTTTTGTGGTACTTTTTGTCAAACTGAAGTTGGTGTTTAGGGTTGTTGAGTGTACAGGGCCTAAGTGTGAGAGGCCAAAAATGTTCCCCCAGAAAGTGTTTAGGAGCACGTTTCAGAGCCTTAGGAGTGGTTTGGACCCCCCTTTTTGTGGTACTTTTTGTCAAACTGAAGTTGGTGTTTAGGGTTGTCAAGAGTGTACAGGGCTTGGAGTTTTAACCATTTTGAGGCCTTTCTGAAAAATGACTTTTTTTGGCCAATTTTGACGCCTTACTATACTATGACCATTTTTATGACATTTTGAGGCCCAAAAAAATTGGACTTTTTTTTGGCCGATTTTGACGCCTTACTATACTATGACCATTTTTATGACGTTTTGAGGATGTGACATTTTTCACCGATCCTAAGAGAGCAAGATAGAGACATGCGACCTTGTCCTACCCCCCCATTTGTGTGTACCCCGAGTCCAACGGTACCACCCTTGAGTCTCTAGCACATAGGGTTCCGGAGTTATGAGCATTTGAAGTTCCCCCATAAAAGTGAGTTGGGAGAGTGAAAATTTGGGGTTTTAACAAGGGTCAGTTTTGACCGATCCTCAGGGAGCAAGATAGAGACATGAGGCCTTGTCCTACCCCCCCATTTGTGGGTACCCCCGAGTCCAACGGTACCACTCTTAAGTCACTAGGACTTAGGGTTCCACAGTTATGAGCATTTGAAGTTCCCCCATAAAAGTGAGTTGGGAGAGTGAAAATTTTCCAAAGTGTGAGATGCCAAAAATGTTCCCCCAGACAGTGTTTAGGAGCACGTTTCAGAGCCTTAGGAGTGGTTTGGACCCCCCTTTTTGTGGTACTTTTTGTCAAACTGAAGTTGGTGTTTAGGGTTGTTGAGTGTACAGGGCCTAAGTGTGAGAGGCCAAAAATGTTCCCCCAGAAAGTGTTTAGGAGCACGTTTCAGAGCCTTAGGAGTGGTTTGGACCCCCCTTTTTGTGGTACTTTTTGTCAAACTGAAGTTGGTGTTTAGGGTTGTCAAGAGTGTACAGGGCTTGGAGTTTTAACCATTTTGAGGCCTTTCTGAAAAATGACTTTTTTTGGCCAATTTTGACGCCTTACTATACTATGACCATTTTTATGACATTTTGAGGCCCAAAAAAATTTGACTTTTTTTGGCCGATTTTGACGCCTTACTATACTATGACCATTTTTATGACATTTTGAGGATGTGACATTTTTCACCGATCCTAAGAGAGCAAGATAGAGACATGCGACCTTGTCCTACCCCCCCATTTGTGTGTACCCCGAGTCCAACGGTACCACCCTTGAGTCTCTAGCACATAGGGTTCCGGAGTTATGAGCATTTGAAGTTCCCCCATAAAAGTGAGTTGGGAGAGTGAAAATTTGGGGTTTTAACAAGGGTCAGTTTTGACCGATCCTCAGGGAGCAAGATAGAGACATGAGGCCTTGTCCTACCCCCCCATTTGTGGGTACCCCGAGTCCAACGGTACCACTCTTAAGTCACTAGGTCTTAGGGTTCCACAGTTATGAACATTTGAAGTTCCCCCATATAAGTGAGTTGGGAGAGTGAAAATTTTCCAAAGTGTGAGATGCCAAAATTGTTCCCCCAGAAAGTGTTTAGGAGCACGTTTCAGAGCCTTAGGAGTGGTTTGGACCCCCCTTTTTGTGGTACTTTTTGTCAAACTGAAGTTGGTGTTTAGGGTTGTCAAGATGTACAGGGCTTGGAGTTTTAACCATTTTGAGGCCTTTCTGAAAAATGACTTTTTTTGGCCAATTTTGACGCCTTACTATACTATGACCATTTTTATGACATTTTGAGGCCCAAAAAAATTTGACTTTTTTTGGCCAATTTTGACGCCTTACTTTACTATGACCATTTTTATGACGTTTTGAGGATGTGACATTTTTCACCGATCCTAAGAGAGCAAGATAGAGACATGCGACCTTGTCCTACCCCCCCATTTGTGTGTACCCCGAGTCCAACGGTACCACCCTTGAGTCTCTAGCACATAAGGTTCCGGAGTTATGAGCATTTGAAGTTCCCCCATAAAAGTGAGTTGGGAGAGTGAAAATTTGGGGTTTTAACAAGGGTCAGTTTTGACCGATCCTCAGGGAGCAAGATAGAGACATGAGGCCTTGTCCTACCCCCCCATTTGTGGGTACCCCGAGTCCAACGGTACCACTCTTAAGTCACTAGGACTTAGGGTTCCACAGTTATGAGCATTTGAAGTTCCCCCATAAAAGTGAGTTGGGAGAGTGAAAATTTTCCAAAGTGTGAGATGCCAAAAATGTTCCCCCAGACAGTGTTTAGGAGCACGTTTCAGAGCCTTAGGAGTGGTTTGGACCCCCCTTTTTGTGGTACTTTTTGTCAAACTGAAGTTGGTGTTTAGGGTTGTTGAGTGTACAGGGCCTAAGTGTGAGAGGCCAAAAATGTTCCCCCAGAAAGTGTTTAGGAGCACGTTTCAGAGCCTTAGGAGTGGTTTGGACCCCCCTTTTTGTGGTACTTTTTGTCAAACTGAAGTTGGTGTTTAGGGTTGTTGAGTGTACAGGGCCTAAGTGTGAGAGGCCAAAAATGTTCCCCCAGAAAGTGTTTAGGAGCACGTTTCAGAGCCTTAGGAGTGGTTTGGACCCCCCTTTTTGTGGTACTTTTTGTCAAACTGAAGTTGGTGTTTAGGGTTGTTGAGTGTACAGGGCCTAAGTGTGAGAGGCCAAAAATGTTCCCCCAGAAAGTGTTTAGGAGCACGTTTCAGAGCCTTAGGAGTGGTTTGGACCCCCCTTTTTGTGGTACTTTTTGTCAAACTGAAGTTGGTGTTTAGGGTTGTCAAGATGTACAGGGCTTGGAGTTTTAACCATTTTGAGGCCTTTCTGAAAAATGACTTTTTTTGGCCAATTTTGACGCCTTACTATACTATGACCATTTTCATGACATTTTGAGGCCCAAAAAAATTGGACTTTTTTTTGGCCGATTTTGACGCCTTACTATACTATGACCATTTTTATGACATTTTGAGGATGTGACATTTTTCACCGATCCTAAGAGAGCAAGATAGAGACATGCGACCTTGTCCTACCCCCCCATTTGTGTGTACCCCGAGTCCAACGGTACCACCCTTGAGTCTCTAGCACATAGGGTTCCGGAGTTATGAGCATTTGAAGTTCCCCCATAAAAGTGAGTTGGGAGAGGGAAAATTTGGGGTTTTAACAAGGGTCAGTTTTGACCGATCCTCAGGGAGCAAGATAGAGACATGAGGCCTTGTCCTACCCCCCCATTTGTGTGTACCCCGAGTCCAACGGTACCACTCTTAAGTCACTAGGACTTAGGGTTCCACAGTTATGAGCATTTGAAGTTCCCCCATAAAAGTGAGTTGGGAGAGTGAAAATTTTCCAAAGTGTGAGATGCCAAAAATGTTCCCCCAGACAGTGTTTAGGAGCACGTTTCAGAGCCTTAGGAGTGGTTTGGACCCCCCTTTTTGTGGTACTTTTTGTCAAACTGAAGTTGGTGTTTAGGGTTGTTGAGTGTACAGGGCCTAAGTGTGAGAGGCCAAAAATGTTCCCCCAGAAAGTGTTTAGGAGCACGTTTCAGAGCCTTAGGAGTGGTTTGGACCCCCCTTTTTGTGGTACTTTTTGTCAAACTGAAGTTGGTGTTTAGGGTTGTCAAGAGTGTACAGGGCTTGGAGTTTTAACCATTTTGAGGCCTTTCTGAAAAATGACTTTTTTTGGCCAATTTTGACGCCTTACTATACTATGACCATTTTTATGACATTTTGAGGCCCAAAAAAATTGGACTTTTTTTGGCCGATTTTGACGCCTTACTATACTATGACCATTTTTATGACGTTTTGAGGATGACATTTTTCACCGATCCTAAGAGAGCAAGATAGAGACATGCGACCTTGTCCTACCCCCCCATTTGTGTGTACCCCGAGTCCAACGGTACCACCCTTGAGTCTCTAGCACATAGGGTTCCGGAGTTATGAGCATTTGAAGTTCCCCCATAAAAGTGAGTTGGGAGAGTGAAAATTTGGGGTTTTAACAAGGGTCAGTTTTGACCGATCCTCAGGGAGCAAGATAGAGACATGAGGCCTTGTCCTACCCCCCCATTTGTGGGTACCCCGAGTCCAACGGTACCACTCTTAAGTCACTAGGACTTAGGGTTCCACAGTTATGAGCATTTGAAGTTCCCCCATAAAAGTGAGTTGGGAGAGTGAAAATTTTCCAAAGTGTGAGATGCCAAAAATGTTCCCCCAGACAGTGTTTAGGAGCACGTTTCAGAGCCTTAGGAGTGGTTTGGACCCCCCTTTTTGTGGTACTTTTTGTCAAACTGAAGTTGGTGTTTAGGGTTGTCAAGATGTACAGGGCTTGGAGTTTTAACCATTTTGAGGCCTTTCTGAAAAATGACTTTTTTTGGCCAATTTTGACGCCTTACTATACTATGACCATTTTCATGACATTTTGAGGCCCAAAAAAATTGGACTTTTTTTTGGCCGATTTTGACGCCTTACTATACTATGACCATTTTTATGACATTTTGAGGATGTGACATTTTTCACCGATCCTAAGAGAGCAAGATAGAGACATGCGACCTTGTCCTACCCCCCCATTTGTGTGTACCCCGAGTCCAACGGTACCACCCTTGAGTCTCTAGCACATAGGGTTCCGGAGTTATGAGCATTTGAAGTTCCCCCATAAAAGTGAGTTGGGAGAGGGAAAATTTGGGGTTTTAACAAGGGTCAGTTTTGACCGATCCTCAGGGAGCAAGATAGAGACATGAGGCCTTGTCCTACCCCCCCATTTGTGTGTACCCCGAGTCCAACGGTACCACTCTTAAGTCACTAGGACTTAGGGTTCCACAGTTATGAGCATTTGAAGTTCCCCCATAAAAGTGAGTTGGGAGAGTGAAAATTTTCCAAAGTGTGAGATGCCAAAAATGTTCCCCCAGACAGTGTTTAGGAGCACGTTTCAGAGCCTTAGGAGTGGTTTGGACCCCCCTTTTTGTGGTACTTTTTGTCAAACTGAAGTTGGTGTTTAGGGTTGTTGAGTGTACAGGGCCTAAGTGTGAGAGGCCAAAAATGTTCCCCCAGAAAGTGTTTAGGAGCACGTTTCAGAGCCTTAGGAGTGGTTTGGAACCCCCTTTTTGTGGTACTTTTTGTCAAACTGAAGTTGGTGTTTAGGGTTGTCAAGAGTGTACAGGGCTTGGAGTTTTAACCATTTTGAGGCCTTTCTGAAAAATGACTTTTTTTGGCCAATTTTGACGCCTTACTATACTATGACCATTTTTATGACATTTTGAGGCCCAAAAAAATTGGACTTTTTTTGGCCGATTTTGACGCCTTACTATACTATGACCATTTTTATGACGTTTTGAGGATGACATTTTTCACCGATCCTAAGAGAGCAAGATAGAGACATGCGACCTTGTCCTACCCCCCCATTTGTGTGTACCCCGAGTCCAACGGTACCACCCTTGAGTCTCTAGCACATAGGGTTCCGGAGTTATGAGCATTTGAAGTTCCCCCATAAAAGTGAGTTGGGAGAGTGAAAATTTGGGGTTTTAACAAGGGTCAGTTTTGACCGATCCTCAGGGAGCAAGATAGAGACATGAGGCCTTGTCCTACCCCCCCATTTGTGGGTACCCCGAGTCCAACGGTACCACTCTTAAGTCACTAGGACTTAGGGTTCCACAGTTATGAGCATTTGAAGTTCCCCCATATAAGTGAGTTGGGAGAGTGAAAATTTTCCAAAGTGTGAGATGCCAAAATTGTTCCCCCAGAAAGTGTTTAGGAGCACGTTTCAGAGCCTTAGGAGTGGTTTGGACCCCCCTTTTTGTGGTACTTTTTGTCAAACTGAAGTTGGTGTTTAGGGTTGTTGAGTGTACAGGGCCTGTGAGAGGCCAAAAATGTTCCCCCAGAAAGTGTTTAGGAGCACGTTTCAGAGCCTTAGGAGTGGTTTGGACCCCCCTTTTTGTGGTACTTTTTGTCAAACTGAAGTTGGTGTTTAGGGTTGTCAAGAGTGTACAGGGCTTGGAGTTTTAACCATTTTGAGGCCTTTCTGAAAAATGACTTTTTTTGGCCAATTTTGACGCCTTACTATACTATGACCATTTTTATGACATTTTGAGGCCCAAAAAAATTGGACTTTTTTTTGGCCGATTTTGACGCCTTACTATACTATGACCATTTTTATGACGTTTTGAGGATGTGACATTTTTCACCGATCCTAAGAGAGCAAGATAGAGACATGCGACCTTGTCCTACCCCCCCATTTGTGTGTACCCCGAGTCCAACGGTACCACCCTTGAGTCTCTAGCACATAGGGTTCCGGAGTTATGAGCATTTGAAGTTCCCCCATAAAAGTGAGTTGGGAGAGTGAAAATTTGGGGTTTTAACAAGGGTCAGTTTTGACCGATCCTCAGGGAGCAAGATAGAGACATGAGGCCTTGTCCTACCCCCCCCCCCCCCCCTTTGTGGGTACCCCGAGTCCAACGGTACCACTCTTAAGTCACTAGGACTTAGGGTTCCACAATTATGAGCATTTGAAGTTCCCCCATAAAAGTGAGTTGGGAGAGTGAAAATTTGGGGTTTTAACAAGGGTCAGTTTTGACCGATCCTCAGGGAGCAAGATAGAGACATGAGGCCTTGTCCTACCCCCCCATTTGTGGGTACCCCGAGTCCAACGGTACCACTCTTAAGTCACTGGGACTTAGGGTTCCACATTTATGAGCATTTGAAGTTCCCCCATAAAAGTGAGTTGGGAGAGTGAAAATTTTCCAAAGTGTGAGATGCCAAAAATGTTCCCCCAGACAGTGTTTAGGAGCACGTTTCAGAGCCTTAGGAGTGGTTTGGACCCCCCTTTTTGTGGTACTTTTTGTCAAACTGAAGTTGGTGTTTAGGGTTGTTGAGTGTACAGGGCCTAAGTGTGAGAGGCCAAAAATGTTCCCCCAGAAAGTGTTTAGGAGCACGTTTCAGAGCCTTAGGAGTGGTTTGGACCCCCCTTTTTGTGGTACTTTTTGTCAAACTGAAGTTGGTGTTTAGGGTTGTTGAGTGTACAGGGCCTAAGTGTGAGAGGCCAAAAATGTTCCCCCAGAAAGTGTTTAGGAGCACGTTTCAGAGCCTTAGGAGTGGTTTGGGCCCCCCTTTTTGTGGTACTTTTTGTCAAACTGAAGTTGGTGTTTAGGGTTGTCAAGAGTGTACAGGGCTTGGAGTTTTAACCATTTTGAGGCCTTTCTGAAAAATGACTTTTTTTGGCCAATTTTGACGCCTTACTATACTATGACCATTTTTAGGACATTTTGAGGCCCAAAAAAATTGGACTTTTTTTGGCCGATTTTGACGCCTTACTATACTATGACCATTTTTATGACATTTTGAGGATGTGACATTTTTCACCGATCCTAAGAGAGCAAGATAGAGACATGCGACCTTGTCCTACCCCCCCCATTTGTGTGTACCCCGAGTCCAACGGTACCACCCTTGAGTCTCTAGCACATAGGGTTCCGGAGTTATGAGCATTTGAAGTTCCCCCATAAAAGTGAGTTGGGAGAGTGAAAATTTGGGTTTTTAACAAGGGTCAGTTTTGACCGATCCTCAGGGAGCAAGATAGAGACATGAGGCCTTGTCCTACCCCCCCATTTGTGGGTACCCCGAGTCCAACGGTACCACTCTTAAGTCACTAGGACTTAGGGTTCCACAGTTATGAGCATTTGAAGTTCCCCCATAAAAGTGAGTTGGGAGAGTGAAAATTTTCCAAAGTGTGAGATGCCAAAAATGTTCCCCCAGACAGTGTTTAGGAGCACGTTTCAGAGCCTTAGGAGTGGTTTGGACCCCCCTTTTTGTGGTACTTTTTGTCAAACTGAAGTTGGTGTTTAGGGTTGTTGAGTGTACAGGGCCTAAGTGTGAGAGGCCAAAAATGTTCCCCCAGAAAGTGTTTAGGAGCACGTTTCAGAGCCTTAGGAGTGGTTTGGACCCCCCTTTTTGTGGTACTTTTTGTCAAACTGAAGTTGGTGTTTAGGGTTGTTGAGTGTACAGGGCCTAAGTGTGAGAGGCCAAAAATGTTCCCCCAGAAAGTGTTTAGGAGCACGTTTCAGAGCCTTAGGAGTGGTTTGGACCCCCCTCTTTGTGGTACTTTTTGTCAAACTGAAGTTGGTGTTTAGGGTTGTCAAGAGTGTACAGGGCTTGGAGTTTTAACCATTTTGAGGCCTTTCTGAAAAATGACTTTTTTTGGCCAATTTTGACGCCTTACTATACTATGACCATTTTCATGACATTTTGAGGCCCAAAAAAATTGGACTTTTTTTGGCCGATTTTGACGCCTTACTATACTATGACCATTTTTATGACATTTTGAGGATGTGACATTTTTCACCGATCCTAAGAGAGCAAGATAGAGACATGCGACCTTGTCCTACCCCCCCATTTGTGTGTACCCCGAGTCCAACGGTACCACCCTTGAGTCTCTAGCACATAGGGTTCCGGAGTTATGAGCATTTGAAGTTCCCCCATAAAAGTGAGTTGGGAGAGTGAAAATTTGGGGTTTTAACAAGGGTCAGTTTTGACCGATCCTCAGGGAGCAAGATAGAGACATGAGGCCTTGTCCTACCCCCCCATTTGTGGGTACCCCCGAGTCCAACGGTACCACTCTTAAGTCACTAGGACTTAGGGTTCCACAGTTATGAGCATTTGAAGTTCCCCCATAAAAGTGAGTTGGGAGAGTGAAAATTTTCCAAAGTGTGAGATGCCAAAAATGTTCCCCCAGACAGTGTTTAGGAGCACGTTTCAGAGCCTTAGGAGTGGTTTGGACCCCCCTTTTTGTGGTACTTTTTGTCAAACTGAAGTTGGTGTTTAGGGTTGTCAAGATGTACAGGGCTTGGAGTTTTAACCATTTTGAGGCCTTTCTGAAAAATGACTTTTTTTGGCCAATTTTGACGCCTTACTATACTATGACCATTTTCATGACATTTTGAGGCCCAAAAAAATTGGACTTTTTTTTGGCCGATTTTGACGCCTTACTATACTATGACCATTTTTATGACATTTTGAGGATGTGACATTTTTCACCGATCCTAAGAGAGCAAGATAGAGACATGCGACCTTGTCCTACCCCCCCATTTGTGTGTACCCCGAGTCCAACGGTACCACCCTTGAGTCTCTAGCACATAGGGTTCCGGAGTTATGAGCATTTGAAGTTCCCCCATAAAAGTGAGTTGGGAGAGGGAAAATTTGGGGTTTTAACAAGGGTCAGTTTTGACCGATCCTCAGGGAGCAAGATAGAGACATGAGGCCTTGTCCTACCCCCCCATTTGTGTGTACCCCGAGTCCAACGGTACCACTCTTAAGTCACTAGGACTTAGGGTTCCACAGTTATGAGCATTTGAAGTTCCCCCATAAAAGTGAGTTGGGAGAGTGAAAATTTTCCAAAGTGTGAGATGCCAAAAATGTTCCCCCAGACAGTGTTTAGGAGCACGTTTCAGAGCCTTAGGAGTGGTTTGGACCCCCCTTTTTGTGGTACTTTTTGTCAAACTGAAGTTGGTGTTTAGGGTTGTTGAGTGTACAGGGCCTAAGTGTGAGAGGCCAAAAATGTTCCCCCAGAAAGTGTTTAGGAGCACGTTTCAGAGCCTTAGGAGTGGTTTGGAACCCCCTTTTTGTGGTACTTTTTGTCAAACTGAAGTTGGTGTTTAGGGTTGTCAAGAGTGTACAGGGCTTGGAGTTTTAACCATTTTGAGGCCTTTCTGAAAAATGACTTTTTTTGGCCAATTTTGACGCCTTACTATACTATGACCATTTTTATGACATTTTGAGGCCCAAAAAAATTGGACTTTTTTTGGCCGATTTTGACGCCTTACTATACTATGACCATTTTTATGACGTTTTGAGGATGACATTTTTCACCGATCCTAAGAGAGCAAGATAGAGACATGCGACCTTGTCCTACCCCCCCATTTGTGTGTACCCCGAGTCCAACGGTACCACCCTTGAGTCTCTAGCACATAGGGTTCCGGAGTTATGAGCATTTGAAGTTCCCCCATAAAAGTGAGTTGGGAGAGTGAAAATTTGGGGTTTTAACAAGGGTCAGTTTTGACCGATCCTCAGGGAGCAAGATAGAGACATGAGGCCTTGTCCTACCCCCCCATTTGTGGGTACCCCGAGTCCAACGGTACCACTCTTAAGTCACTAGGACTTAGGGTTCCACAGTTATGAGCATTTGAAGTTCCCCCATATAAGTGAGTTGGGAGAGTGAAAATTTTCCAAAGTGTGAGATGCCAAAATTGTTCCCCCAGAAAGTGTTTAGGAGCACGTTTCAGAGCCTTAGGAGTGGTTTGGACCCCCCTTTTTGTGGTACTTTTTGTCAAACTGAAGTTGGTGTTTAGGGTTGTTGAGTGTACAGGGCCTAAGTGTGAGAGGCCAAAAATGTTCCCCCAGAAAGTGTTTAGGAGCACGTTTCAGAGCCTTAGGAGTGGTTTGGACCCCCCTTTTTGTGGTACTTTTTGTCAAACTGAAGTTGGTGTTTAGGGTTGTCAAGAGTGTACAGGGCTTGGAGTTTTAACCATTTTGAGGCCTTTCTGAAAAATGACTTTTTTTGGCCAATTTTGACGCCTTACTATACTATGACCATTTTTATGACATTTTGAGGCCCAAAAAAATTGGACTTTTTTTTGGCCGATTTTGACGCCTTACTATACTATGACCATTTTTATGACGTTTTGAGGATGTGACATTTTTCACCGATCCTAAGAGAGCAAGATAGAGACATGCGACCTTGTCCTACCCCCCCATTTGTGTGTACCCCGAGTCCAACGGTACCACCCTTGAGTCTCTAGCACATAGGGTTCCGGAGTTATGAGCATTTGAAGTTCCCCCATAAAAGTGAGTTGGGAGAGTGAAAATTTGGGGTTTTAACAAGGGTCAGTTTTGACCGATCCTCAGGGAGCAAGATAGAGACATGAGGCCTTGTCCTACCCCCCCCCCCCCCCCTTTGTGGGTACCCCGAGTCCAACGGTACCACTCTTAAGTCACTAGGACTTAGGGTTCCACAATTATGAGCATTTGAAGTTCCCCCATAAAAGTGAGTTGGGAGAGTGAAAATTTGGGGTTTTAACAAGGGTCAGTTTTGACCGATCCTCAGGGAGCAAGATAGAGACATGAGGCCTTGTCCTACCCCCCCATTTGTGGGTACCCCGAGTCCAACGGTACCACTCTTAAGTCACTGGGACTTAGGGTTCCACATTTATGAGCATTTGAAGTTCCCCCATAAAAGTGAGTTGGGAGAGTGAAAATTTTCCAAAGTGTGAGATGCCAAAAATGTTCCCCCAGACAGTGTTTAGGAGCACGTTTCAGAGCCTTAGGAGTGGTTTGGACCCCCCTTTTTGTGGTACTTTTTGTCAAACTGAAGTTGGTGTTTAGGGTTGTTGAGTGTACAGGGCCTAAGTGTGAGAGGCCAAAAATGTTCCCCCAGAAAGTGTTTAGGAGCACGTTTCAGAGCCTTAGGAGTGGTTTGGACCCCCCTTTTTGTGGTACTTTTTGTCAAACTGAAGTTGGTGTTTAGGGTTGTTGAGTGTACAGGGCCTAAGTGTGAGAGGCCAAAAATGTTCCCCCAGAAAGTGTTTAGGAGCACGTTTCAGAGCCTTAGGAGTGGTTTGGGCCCCCCTTTTTGTGGTACTTTTTGTCAAACTGAAGTTGGTGTTTAGGGTTGTCAAGAGTGTACAGGGCTTGGAGTTTTAACCATTTTGAGGCCTTTCTGAAAAATGACTTTTTTTGGCCAATTTTGACGCCTTACTATACTATGACCATTTTTAGGACATTTTGAGGCCCAAAAAAATTGGACTTTTTTTGGCCGATTTTGACGCCTTACTATACTATGACCATTTTTATGACATTTTGAGGATGTGACATTTTTCACCGATCCTAAGAGAGCAAGATAGAGACATGCGACCTTGTCCTACCCCCCCATTTGTGTGTACCCCGAGTCCAACGGTACCACCCTTGAGTCTCTAGCACATAGGGTTCCGGAGTTATGAGCATTTGAAGTTCCCCCATAAAAGTGAGTTGGGAGAGTGAAAATTTGGGTTTTTAACAAGGGTCAGTTTTGACCGATCCTCAGGGAGCAAGATAGAGACATGAGGCCTTGTCCTACCCCCCCATTTGTGGGTACCCCGAGTCCAACGGTACCACTCTTAAGTCACTAGGACTTAGGGTTCCACAGTTATGAGCATTTGAAGTTCCCCCATAAAAGTGAGTTGGGAGAGTGAAAATTTTCCAAAGTGTGAGATGCCAAAAATGTTCCCCCAGACAGTGTTTAGGAGCACGTTTCAGAGCCTTAGGAGTGGTTTGGACCCCCCTTTTTGTGGTACTTTTTGTCAAACTGAAGTTGGTGTTTAGGGTTGTTGAGTGTACAGGGCCTAAGTGTGAGAGGCCAAAAATGTTCCCCCAGAAAGTGTTTAGGAGCACGTTTCAGAGCCTTAGGAGTGGTTTGGACCCCCCTTTTTGTGGTACTTTTTGTCAAACTGAAGTTGGTGTTTAGGGTTGTTGAGTGTACAGGGCCTAAGTGTGAGAGGCCAAAAATGTTCCCCCAGAAAGTGTTTAGGAGCACGTTTCAGAGCCTTAGGAGTGGTTTGGACCCCCCTCTTTGTGGTACTTTTTGTCAAACTGAAGTTGGTGTTTAGGGTTGTCAAGAGTGTACAGGGCTTGGAGTTTTAACCATTTTGAGGCCTTTCTGAAAAATGACTTTTTTTGGCCAATTTTGACGCCTTACTATACTATGACCATTTTCATGACATTTTGAGGCCCAAAAAAATTGGACTTTTTTTGGCCGATTTTGACGCCTTACTATACTATGACCATTTTTATGACATTTTGAGGATGTGACATTTTTCACCGATCCTAAGAGAGCAAGATAGAGACATGCGACCTTGTCCTACCCCCCCATTTGTGTGTACCCCGAGTCCAACGGTACCACCCTTGAGTCTCTAGCACATAGGGTTCCGGAGTTATGAGCATTTGAAGTTCCCCCATAAAAGTGAGTTGGGAGAGTGAAAATTTGGGGTTTTAACAAGGGTCAGTTTTGACCGATCCTCAGGGAGCAAGATAGAGACATGAGGCCTTGTCCTACCCCCCCATTTGTGGGTACCCCGAGTCCAACGGTACCACTCTTAAGTCACTAGGACTTAGGGTTCCACAGTTATGAGCATTTGAAGTTCCCCCATAAAAGTGAGTTGGGAGAGTGAAAATTTTCCAAAGTGTGAGATGCCAAAAATGTTCCCCCAGACAGTGTTTAGGAGCACGTTTCAGAGCCTTAGGAGTGGTTTGGACCCCCCTTTTTGTGGTACTTTTTGTCAAACTGAAGTTGGTGTTTAGGGTTGTTGAGTGTACAGGGCCTAAGTGTGAGAGGCCAAAAATGTTCCCCCAGAAAGTGTTTAGGAGCACGTTTCAGAGCCTTAGGAGTGGTTTGGACCCCCCTTTTTGTGGTACTTTTTGTCAAACTGAAGTTGGTGTTTAGGGTTGTCAAGAGTGTACAGGGCTTGGAGTTTTAACCATTTTGAGGCCTTTCTGAAAAATGACTTTTTTTGGCCAATTTTGACGCCTTACTATACTATGACCATTTTTATGACATTTTGAGGCCCAAAAAAATTGGACTTTTTTTTGGCCGATTTTGACGCCTTACTATACTATGACCATTTTTATGACGTTTTGAGGATGTGACATTTTTCACCGATCCTAAGAGAGCAAGATAGAGACATGCGACCTTGTCCTACCCCCCCATTTGTGTGTACCCCGAGTCCAACGGTACCACCCTTGAGTCTCTAGCACATAGGGTTCCGGAGTTATGAGCATTTGAAGTTCCCCCATAAAAGTGAGTTGGGAGAGTGAAAATTTGGGGTTTTAACAAGGGTCAGTTTTGACCGATCCTCAGGGAGCAAGATAGAGACATGAGGCCTTGTCCTACCCCCCCATTTGTGGGTACCCCGAGTCCAACGGTACCACTCTTAAGTCACTAGGACTTAGGGTTCCACAGTTATGAGCATTTGAAGTTCCCCCATAAAAGTGAGTTGGGAGAGTGAAAATTTTCCAAAGTGTGAGATGCCAAAAATGTTCCCCCAGACAGTGTTTAGGAGCACGTTTCAGAGCCTTAGGAGTGGTTTGGACCCCCCTTTTTGTGGTACTTTTTGTCAAACTGAAGTTGGTGTTTAGGGTTGTTGAGTGTACAGGGCCTAAGTGTGAGAGGCCAAAAATGTTCCCCCAGAAAGTGTTTAGGAGCACGTTTCAGAGCCTTAGGAGTGGTTTGGACCCCCCTTTTTGTGGTACTTTTTGTCAAACTGAAGTTGGTGTTTAGGGTTGTTGAGTGTACAGGGCCTAAGTGTGAGAGGCCAAAAATGTTCCCCCAGAAAGTGTTTAGGAGCACGTTTCAGAGCCTTAGGAGTGGTTTGGACCCCCCTTTTTGTGGTACTTTTTGTCAAACTGAAGTTGGTGTTTAGGGTTGTTGAGTGTACAGGGCCTAAGTGTGAGAGGCCAAAAATGTTCCCCCAGAAAGTGTTTAGGAGCACGTTTCAGAGCCTTAGGAGTGGTTTGGACCCCCCTTTTTGTGGTACTTTTTGTCAAACTGAAGTTGGTGTTTAGGGTTGTCAAGAGTGTACAGGGCTTGGAGTTTTAACCATTTTGAGGCCTTTCTGAAAAATGACTTTTTTTGGCCAATTTTGACGCCTTACTATACTATGACCATTTTTAGGACATTTTGAGGCCCAAAAAAATTGGACTTTTTTTGGCCGATTTTGACGCCTTACTATACTATGACCATTTTTATGACATTTTGAGGATGTGACATTTTTCACCGATCCTAAGAGAGCAAGATAGAGACATGCGACCTTGTCCTACCCCCCCATTTGTGTGTACCCCGAGTCCAACGGTACCACCCTTGAGTCTCTAGCACATAGGGTTCCGGAGTTATGAGCATTTGAAGTTCCCCCATAAAAGTGAGTTGGGAGGGTGAAAATTTGGGTTTTTAACAAGGGTCAGTTTTGACCGATCCTCAGGGAGCAAGATAGAGACATGAGGCCTTGTCCTACCCCCCCATTTGTGGGTACCCCGAGTCCAACGGTACCACTCTTAAGTCACTAGGACTTAGGGTTCCACAGTTATGAGCATTTGAAGTTCCCCCATAAAAGTGAGTTGGGAGAGTGAAAATTTTCCAAAGTGTGAGATGCCAAAATTGTTCCCCCAGAAAGTGTTTAGGAGCACGTTTCAGAGCCTTAGGAGTGGTTTGGACCCCCCTTTTTGTGGTACTTTTTGTCAAACTGAAGTTGGTGTTTAGGGTTGTTGAGTGTACAGGGCCTAAGTGTGAGAGGCCAAAAATGTTCCCCCAGAAAGTGTTTAGGAGCACGTTTCAGAGCCTTAGGAGTGGTTTGGACCCCCCTCTTTGTGGTACTTTTTGTCAAACTGAAGTTGGTGTTTAGGGTTGTCAAGAGTGTACAGGGCTTGGAGTTTTAACCATTTTGAGGCCTTTCTGAAAAATGACTTTTTTTGGCCAATTTTGACGCCTTACTATACTATGACCATTTTTATGACATTTTGAGGCCCAAACAAATTTGACTTTTTTTGGCCGATTTTGACGCCTTACTATACTATGACCATTTTTATGACGTTTTGAGGATGTGACATTTTTCACCGATCCTAAGAGAGCAAGATAGAGACATGCGACCTTGTTCTACCCCCCCATTTGTGTGTACCCCGAGTCCAACGGTACCACCCTTGAGTCTCTAGCACATAGGGTTCCGGAGTTATGAGCATTTGAAGTTCCCCCATAAAAGTGAGTTGGGAGAGTGAAAATTTGGGGTTTTAACAAGGGTCAGTTTTGACCGATCCTCAGGGAGCAAGATAGAGACATGAGGCCTTGTCCTACCCCCCCATTTGTGGGTACCCCGAGTCCAACGGTACCACTCTTAAGTCACTAGGACTTAGGGTTCCACAGTTATGAGCATTTGAAGTTCCCCCATAAAAGTGAGTTGGGAGAGTGAAAATTTTCCAAAGTGTGAGATGCCAAAAATGTTCCCCCAGACAGTGTTTAGGAGCACGTTTCAGAGCCTTAGGAGTGGTTTGGACCCCCCTTTTTGTGGTACTTTTTGTCAAACTGAAGTTGGTGTTTAGGGTTGTTGAGTGTACAGGGCCTAAGTGTGAGAGGCCAAAAATGTTCCCCCAGAAAGTGTTTAGGAGCACGTTTCAGAGCCTTAGGAGTGGTTTGGACCCCCCTCTTTGTGGTACTTTTTGTCAAACTGAAGTTGGTGTTTAGGGTTGTCAAGAGTGTACAGGGCTTGGAGTTTTAACCATTTTGAGGCCTTTCTGAAAAATGACTTTTTTTGGCCAATTTTGACGCCTTACTATACTATGACCATTTTTATGACATTTTGAGGCCCAAAAAAATTGGACTTTTTTTTGGCCGATTTTGACGCCTTACTATACTATGACCATTTTTATGACGTTTTGAGGATGTGACATTTTTCACCGATCCTAAGAGAGCAAGATAGAGACATGCGACCTTGTCCTACCCCCCCATTTGTGTGTACCCCGAGTCCAACGGTACCACCCTTGAGTCTCTAGCACATAGGGTTCCGGAGTTATGAGCATTTGAAGTTCCCCCATAAAAGTGAGTTGGGAGAGTGAAAATTTGGGGTTTTAACAAGGGTCAGTTTTGACCGATCCTCAGGGAGCAAGATAGAGACATGAGGCCTTGTCCTACCCCCCCATTTGTGGGTACCCCGAGTCCAACGGTACCACTCTTAAGTCACTAGGACTTAGGGTTCCACAGTTATGAGCATTTGAAGTTCCCCCATAAAAGTGAGTTGGGAGAGTGAAAATTTTCCAAAGTGTGAGATGCCAAAAATGTTCCCCCAGACAGTGTTTAGGAGCACGTTTCAGAGCCTTAGGAGTGGTTTGGACCCCCCTTTTTGTGGTACTTTTTGTCAAACTGAAGTTGGTGTTTAGGGTTGTTGAGTGTACAGGGCCTAAGTGTGAGAGGCCAAAAATGTTCCCCCAGAAAGTGTTTAGGAGCACGTTTCAGAGCCTTAGGAGTGGTTTGGACCCCCCTTTTTGTGGTACTTTTTGTCAAACTGAAGTTGGTGTTTAGGGTTGTTGAGTGTACAGGGCCTAAGTGTGAGAGGCCAAAAATGTTCCCCCAGAAAGTGTTTAGGAGCACGTTTCAGAGCCTTAGGAGTGGTTTGGACCCCCCTCTTTGTGGTACTTTTTGTCAAACTGAAGTTGGTGTTTAGGGTTGTCAAGAGTGTACAGGGCTTGGAGTTTTAACCATTTTGAGGCCTTTCTGAAAAATGACTTTTTTTGGCCAATTTTGACGCCTTACTATACTATGACCATTTTTATGACATTTTGAGGCCCAAAAAAATTGGACTTTTTTTTGGCCGATTTTGACGCCTTACTATACTATGACCATTTTTATGACGTTTTGAGGATGTGACATTTTTCACCGATCCTAAGAGAGCAAGATAGAGACATGCGACCTTGTCCTACCCCCCCCTTTGTGGGTACCCCGAGTCCAACGGTACCACTCTTAAGTCACTAGGACTTAGGGTTCCACAATTATGAGCATTTGAAGTTCCCCCATAAAAGTGAGTTGGGAGAGTGAAAATTTGGGGTTTTAACAAGGGTCAGTTTTGACCGATCCTCAGGGAGCAAGATAGAGACATGAGGCCTTGTCCTACCCCCCCATTTGTGGGTACCCCGAGTCCAACGGTACCACTCTTAAGTCACTAGGACTTAGGGTTCCACATTTATGAGCATTTGAAGTTCCCCCATAAAAGTGAGTTGGGAGAGTGAAAATTTTCCAAAGTGTGAGATGCCAAAAATGTTCCCCCAGACAGTGTTTAGGAGCACGTTTCAGAGCCTTAGGAGTGGTTTGGACCCCCCTTTTTGTGGTACTTTTTGTCAAACTGAAGTTGGTGTTTAGGGTTGTTGAGTGTACAGGGCCTAAGTGTGAGAGGCCAAAAATGTTCCCCCAGAAAGTGTTTAGGAGCACGTTTCAGAGCCTTAGGAGTGGTTTGGACCCCCCTTTTTGTGGTACTTTTTGTCAAACTGAAGTTGGTGTTTAGGGTTGTTGAGTGTACAGGGCCTAAGTGTGAGAGGCCAAAAATGTTCCCCCAGAAAGTGTTTAGGAGCACGTTTCAGAGCCTTAGGAGTGGTTTGGACCCCCCTTTTTGTGGTACTTTTTGTCAAACTGAAGTTGGTGTTTAGGGTTGTCAAGAGTGTACAGGGCTTGGAGTTTTAACCATTTTGAGGCCTTTCTGAAAAATGACTTTTTTTGGCCAATTTTGACGCCTTACTATACTATGACCATTTTTAGGACATTTTGAGGCCCAAAAAAATTGGACTTTTTTTGGCCGATTTTGACGCCTTACTATACTATGACCATTTTTATGACATTTTGAGGATGTGACATTTTTCACCGATCCTAAGAGAGCAAGATAGAGACATGCGACCTTGTCCTACCCCCCCATTTGTGTGTACCCCGAGTCCAACGGTACCACCCTTGAGTCTCTAGCACATAGGGTTCCGGAGTTATGAGCATTTGAAGTTCCCCCATAAAAGTGAGTTGGGAGAGTGAAAATTTGGGTTTTTAACAAGGGTCAGTTTTGACCGATCCTCAGGGAGCAAGATAGAGACATGAGGCCTTGTCCTACCCCCCCATTTGTGGGTACCCCGAGTCCAACGGTACCACTCTTAAGTCACTAGGACTTAGGGTTCCACAGTTATGAGCATTTGAAGTTCCCCCATAAAAGTGAGTTGGGAGAGTGAAAATTTTCCAAAGTGTGAGATGCCAAAATTGTTCCCCCAGAAAGTGTTTAGGAGCACGTTTCAGAGCCTTAGGAGTGGTTTGGACCCCCCTTTTTGTGGTACTTTTTGTCAAACTGAAGTTGGTGTTTAGGGTTGTTGAGTGTACAGGGCCTAAGTGTGAGAGGCCAAAAATGTTCCCCCAGAAAGTGTTTAGGAGCACGTTTCAGAGCCTTAGGAGTGGTTTGGACCCCCCTCTTTGTGGTACTTTTTGTCAAACTGAAGTTGGTGTTTAGGGTTGTCAAGAGTGTACAGGGCTTGGAGTTTTAACCATTTTGAGGCCTTTCTGAAAAATGACTTTTTTTGGCCAATTTTGACGCCTTACTATACTATGACCATTTTTATGACATTTTGAGGCCCAAACAAATTTGACTTTTTTTGGCCGATTTTGACGCCTTACTATACTATGACCATTTTTATGACGTTTTGAGGATGTGACATTTTTCACCGATCCTAAGAGAGCAAGATAGAGACATGCGACCTTGTTCTACCCCCCCCATTTGTGTGTACCCCGAGTCCAACGGTACCACCCTTGAGTCTCTAGCACATAGGGTTCCGGAGTTATGAGCATTTGAAGTTCCCCCATAAAAGTGAGTTGGGAGAGTGAAAATTTGGGGTTTTAACAAGGGTCAGTTTTGACCGATCCTCAGGGAGCAAGATAGAGACATGAGGCCTTGTCCTACCCCCCCATTTGTGGGTACCCCGAGTCCAACGGTACCACTCTTAAGTCACTAGGACTTAGGGTTCCACAGTTATGAGCATTTGAAGTTCCCCCATAAAAGTGAGTTGGGAGAGTGAAAATTTTCCAAAGTGTGAGATGCCAAAAATGTTCCCCCAGACAGTGTTTAGGAGCACGTTTCAGAGCCTTAGGAGTGGTTTGGACCCCCCTTTTTGTGGTACTTTTTGTCAAACTGAAGTTGGTGTTTAGGGTTGTTGAGTGTACAGGGCCTAAGTGTGAGAGGCCAAAAATGTTCCCCCAGAAAGTGTTTAGGAGCACGTTTCAGAGCCTTAGGAGTGGTTTGGACCCCCCTCTTTGTGGTACTTTTTGTCAAACTGAAGTTGGTGTTTAGGGTTGTCAAGAGTGTACAGGGCTTGGAGTTTTAACCATTTTGAGGCCTTTCTGAAAAATGACTTTTTTTGGCCGATTTTGACGCCTTACTATACTATGACCATTTTTATGACGTTTTGAGGATGTGACATTTTTCACCGATCCTAAGAGAGCAAGATAGAGACATGCGACCTTGTCCTACCCCCCCATTTGTGTGTACCCCGAGTCCAACGGTACCACCCTTGAGTCTCTAGCACATAGGGTTCCGGAGTTATGAGCATTTGAAGTTCCCCCATAAAAGTGAGTTGGGAGAGTGAAAATTTGGGGTTTTAACAAGGGTCAGTTTTGACCGATCCTCAGGGAGCAAGATAGAGACATGAGGCCTTGTCCTACCCCCCCATTTGTGGGTACCCCGAGTCCAACGGTACCACTCTTAAGTCACTAGGACTTAGGGTTCCACAGTTATGAGCATTTGAAGTTCCCCCATAAAAGTGAGTTGGGAGAGTGAAAATTTTCCAAAGTGTGAGATGCCAAAAATGTTCCCCCAGACAGTGTTTAGGAGCACGTTTCAGAGCCTTAGGAGTGGTTTGGACCCCCCTTTTTGTGGTACTTTTTGTCAAACTGAAGTTGGTGTTTAGGGTTGTTGAGTGTACAGGGCCTGTGAGAGGCCAAAAATGTTCCCCCAGAAAGTGTTTAGGAGCACGTTTCAGAGCCTTAGGAGTGGTTTGGACCCCCCTTTTTGTGGTACTTTTTGTCAAACTGAAGTTGGTGTTTAGGGTTGTTGAGTGTACAGGGCCTAAGTGTGAGAGGCCAAAAATGTTCCCCCAGAAAGTGTTTAGGAGCACGTTTCAGAGCCTTAGGAGTGGTTTGGACCCCCCTTTTTGTGGTACTTTTTGTCAAACTGAAGTTGGTGTTTAGGGTTGTCAAGATGTACAGGGCTTGGAGTTTTAACCATTTTGAGGCCTTTCTGAAAAATGACTTTTTTTGGCCAATTTTGACGCCTTACTATACTATGACCATTTTCATGACATTTTGAGGCCCAAAAAAATTGGACTTTTTTTGGCCGATTTTGACGCCTTACTATACTATGACCATTTTTATGACATTTTGAGGATGTGACATTTTTCACCGATCCTAAGAGAGCAAGATAGAGACATGCGACCTTGTCCTACCCCCCCATTTGTGTGTACCCCGAGTCCAACGGTACCACCCTTGAGTCTCTAGCACATAGGGTTCCGGAGTTATGAGCATTTGAAGTTCCCCCATAAAAGTGAGTTGGGAGAGTGAAAATTTTCCAGTGTGAGATGCCAAAAATGTTCCCCCAGACAGTGTTTAGGAGCACGTTTCAGAGCCTTAGGAGTGGTTTGGACCCCCCTTTTTGTGGTACTTTTTGTCAAACTGAAGTTGGTGTTTAGGGTTGTCAAGAGTGTACAGGGCTTGGAGTTTTAACCATTTTGAGGCCTTTCTGAAAAATGACTTTTTTTGGCCAATTTTGACGCCTTACTATACTATGACCATTTTTATGACATTTTGAGGCCCAAAAAAATTGGACTTTTTTTTGGCCGATTTTGACGCCTTACTATACTATGACCATTTTTATGACGTTTTGAGGATGTGACATTTTTCACCGATCCTAAGAGAGCAAGATAGAGACATGCGACCTTGTCCTACCCCCCCATTTGTGTGTACCCCGAGTCCAACGGTACCACCCTTGAGTCTCTAGCACATAGGGTTCCGGAGTTATGAGCATTTGAAGTTCCCCCATAAAAGTGAGTTGGGAGAGTGAAAATTTGGGGTTTTAACAAGGGTCAGTTTTGACCGATCCTCAGGGAGCAAGATAGAGACATGAGGCCTTGTCCTACCCCCCCATTTGTGGGTACCCCGAGTCCAACGGTACCACTCTTAAGTCACTAGGACTTAGGGTTCCACAGTTATGAGCATTTGAAGTTCCCCCATAAAAGTGAGTTGGGAGAGTGAAAATTTTCCAAAGTGTGAGATGCCAAAAATGTTCCCCCAGACAGTGTTTAGGAGCACGTTTCAGAGCCTTAGGAGTGGTTTGGACCCCCCTTTTTGTGGTACTTTTTGTCAAACTGAAGTTGGTGTTTAGGGTTGTTGAGTGTACAGGGCCTAAGTGTGAGAGGCCAAAAATGTTCCCCCAGAAAGTGTTTAGGAGCACGTTTCAGAGCCTTAGGAGTGGTTTGGACCCCCCTTTTTGTGGTACTTTTTGTCAAACTGAAGTTGGTGTTTAGGGTTGTTGAGTGTACAGGGCCTAAGTGTGAGAGGCCAAAAATGTTCCCCCAGAAAGTGTTTAGGAGCACGTTTCAGAGCCTTAGGAGTGGTTTGGACCCCCCTTTTTGTGGTACTTTTTGTCAAACTGAAGTTGGTGTTTAGGGTTGTTGAGTGTACAGGGCCTAAGTGTGAGAGGCCAAAAATGTTCCCCCAGAAAGTGTTTAGGAGCACGTTTCAGAGCCTTAGGAGTGGTTTGGACCCCCCTTTTTGTGGTACTTTTTGTCAAACTGAAGTTGGTGTTTAGGGTTGTCAAGATGTACAGGGCTTGGAGTTTTAACCATTTTGAGGCCTTTCTGAAAAATGACTTTTTTTGGCCAATTTTGACGCCTTACTATACTATGACCATTTTCATGACATTTTGAGGCCCAAAAAAATTGGACTTTTTTTTGGCCGATTTTGACGCCTTACTATACTATGACCATTTTTATGACATTTTGAGGATGTGACATTTTTCACCGATCCTAAGAGAGCAAGATAGAGACATGCGACCTTGTCCTACCCCCCCATTTGTGTGTACCCCGAGTCCAACGGTACCACCCTTGAGTCTCTAGCACATAGGGTTCCGGAGTTATGAGCATTTGAAGTTCCCCCATAAAAGTGAGTTGGGAGAGGGAAAATTTGGGGTTTTAACAAGGGTCAGTTTTGACCGATCCTCAGGGAGCAAGATAGAGACATGAGGCCTTGTCCTACCCCCCCATTTGTGTGTACCCCGAGTCCAACGGTACCACTCTTAAGTCACTAGGACTTAGGGTTCCACAGTTATGAGCATTTGAAGTTCCCCCATAAAAGTGAGTTGGGAGAGTGAAAATTTTCCAAAGTGTGAGATGCCAAAAATGTTCCCCCAGACAGTGTTTAGGAGCACGTTTCAGAGCCTTAGGAGTGGTTTGGACCCCCCTTTTTGTGGTACTTTTTGTCAAACTGAAGTTGGTGTTTAGGGTTGTTGAGTGTACAGGGCCTAAGTGTGAGAGGCCAAAAATGTTCCCCCAGAAAGTGTTTAGGAGCACGTTTCAGAGCCTTAGGAGTGGTTTGGACCCCCCTTTTTGTGGTACTTTTTGTCAAACTGAAGTTGGTGTTTAGGGTTGTCAAGAGTGTACAGGGCTTGGAGTTTTAACCATTTTGAGGCCTTTCTGAAAAATGACTTTTTTTGGCCAATTTTGACGCCTTACTATACTATGACCATTTTTATGACATTTTGAGGCCCAAAAAAATTGGACTTTTTTTGGCCGATTTTGACGCCTTACTATACTATGACCATTTTTATGACGTTTTGAGGATGACATTTTTCACCGATCCTAAGAGAGCAAGATAGAGACATGCGACCTTGTCCTACCCCCCCATTTGTGTGTACCCCGAGTCCAACGGTACCACCCTTGAGTCTCTAGCACATAGGGTTCCGGAGTTATGAGCATTTGAAGTTCCCCCATAAAAGTGAGTTGGGAGAGTGAAAATTTGGGGTTTTAACAAGGGTCAGTTTTGACCGATCCTCAGGGAGCAAGATAGAGACATGAGGCCTTGTCCTACCCCCCCATTTGTGGGTACCCCGAGTCCAACGGTACCACTCTTAAGTCACTAGGACTTAGGGTTCCACAGTTATGAGCATTTGAAGTTCCCCCATAAAAGTGAGTTGGGAGAGTGAAAATTTTCCAAAGTGTGAGATGCCAAAAATGTTCCCCCAGACAGTGTTTAGGAGCACGTTTCAGAGCCTTAGGAGTGGTTTGGACCCCCCTTTTTGTGGTACTTTTTGTCAAACTGAAGTTGGTGTTTAGGGTTGTCAAGATGTACAGGGCTTGGAGTTTTAACCATTTTGAGGCCTTTCTGAAAAATGACTTTTTTTGGCCAATTTTGACGCCTTACTATACTATGACCATTTTCATGACATTTTGAGGCCCAAAAAAATTGGACTTTTTTTTGGCCGATTTTGACGCCTTACTATACTATGACCATTTTTATGACATTTTGAGGATGTGACATTTTTCACCGATCCTAAGAGAGCAAGATAGAGACATGCGACCTTGTCCTACCCCCCCATTTGTGTGTACCCCGAGTCCAACGGTACCACCCTTGAGTCTCTAGCACATAGGGTTCCGGAGTTATGAGCATTTGAAGTTCCCCCATAAAAGTGAGTTGGGAGAGGGAAAATTTGGGGTTTTAACAAGGGTCAGTTTTGACCGATCCTCAGGGAGCAAGATAGAGACATGAGGCCTTGTCCTACCCCCCCATTTGTGGGTACCCCGAGTCCAACGGTACCACTCTTAAGTCACTAGGACTTAGGGTTCCACAGTTATGAGCATTTGAAGTTCCCCCATAAAAGTGAGTTGGGAGAGTGAAAATTTTCCAAAGTGTGAGATGCCAAAAATGTTCCCCCAGACAGTGTTTAGGAGCACGTTTCAGAGCCTTAGGAGTGGTTTGGACCCCCCTTTTTGTGGTACTTTTTGTCAAACTGAAGTTGGTGTTTAGGGTTGTTGAGTGTACAGGGCCTAAGTGTGAGAGGCCAAAAATGTTCCCCCAGAAAGTGTTTAGGAGCACGTTTCAGAGCCTTAGGAGTGGTTTGGACCCCCCTTTTTGTGGTACTTTTTGTCAAACTGAAGTTGGTGTTTAGGGTTGTCAAGAGTGTACAGGGCTTGGAGTTTTAACCATTTTGAGGCCTTTCTGAAAAATGACTTTTTTTGGCCAATTTTGACGCCTTACTATACTATGACCATTTTTATGACATTTTGAGGCCCAAAAAAATTGGACTTTTTTTTGGCCGATTTTGACGCCTTACTATACTATGACCATTTTTATGACGTTTTGAGGATGTGACATTTTTCACCGATCCTAAGAGAGCAAGATAGAGACATGCGACCTTGTCCTACCCCCCCATTTGTGTGTACCCCGAGTCCAACGGTACCACCCTTGAGTCTCTAGCACATAGGGTTCCGGAGTTATGAGCATTTGAAGTTCCCCCATAAAAGTGAGTTGGGAGAGTGAAAATTTGGGGTTTTAACAAGGGTCAGTTTTGACCGATCCTCAGGGAGCAAGATAGAGACATGAGGCCTTGTCCTACCCCCCCCCCCCCCCCCCCTTTGTGGGTACCCCGAGTCCAACGGTACCACTCTTAAGTCACTAGGACTTAGGGTTCCACAATTATGAGCATTTGAAGTTCCCCCATAAAAGTGAGTTGGGAGAGTGAAAATTTGGGGTTTTAACAAGGGTCAGTTTTGACCGATCCTCAGGGAGCAAGATAGAGACATGAGGCCTTGTCCTACCCCCCCATTTGTGGGTACCCCGAGTCCAACGGTACCACTCTTAAGTCACTGGGACTTAGGGTTCCACATTTATGAGCATTTGAAGTTCCCCCATAAAAGTGAGTTGGGAGAGTGAAAATTTTCCAAAGTGTGAGATGCCAAAAATGTTCCCCCAGACAGTGTTTAGGAGCACGTTTCAGAGCCTTAGGAGTGGTTTGGACCCCCCTTTTTGTGGTACTTTTTGTCAAACTGAAGTTGGTGTTTAGGGTTGTTGAGTGTACAGGGCCTAAGTGTGAGAGGCCAAAAATGTTCCCCCAGAAAGTGTTTAGGAGCATGTTTCAGAGCCTTAGGAGTGGTTTGGACCCCCCTTTTTGTGGTACTTTTTGTCAAACTGAAGTTGGTGTTTAGGGTTGTTGAGTGTACAGGGCCTAAGTGTGAGAGGCCAAAAATGTTCCCCCAGAAAGTGTTTAGGAGCACGTTTCAGAGCCTTAGGAGTGGTTTGGGCCCCCCTTTTTGTGGTACTTTTTGTCAAACTGAAGTTGGTGTTTAGGGTTGTCAAGAGTGTACAGGGCTTGGAGTTTTAACCATTTTGAGGCCTTTCTGAAAAATGACTTTTTTTGGCCAATTTTGACGCCTTACTATACTATGACCATTTTTAGGACATTTTGAGGCCCAAAAAAATTGGACTTTTTTTGGCCGATTTTGACGCCTTACTATACTATGACCATTTTTATGACATTTTGAGGATGTGACATTTTTCACCGATCCTAAGAGAGCAAGATAGAGACATGCGACCTTGTCCTACCCCCCCATTTGTGTGTACCCCGAGTCCAACGGTACCACCCTTGAGTCTCTAGCACATAGGGTTCCGGAGTTATGAGCATTTGAAGTTCCCCCATAAAAGTGAGTTGGGAGAGTGAAAATTTGGGTTTTTAACAAGGGTCAGTTTTGACCGATCCTCAGGGAGCAAGATAGAGACATGAGGCCTTGTCCTACCCCCCCATTTGTGGGTACCCCGAGTCCAACGGTACCACTCTTAAGTCACTAGGACTTAGGGTTCCACAGTTATGAGCATTTGAAGTTCCCCCATAAAAGTGAGTTGGGAGAGTGAAAATTTTCCAAAGTGTGAGATGCCAAAAATGTTCCCCCAGACAGTGTTTAGGAGCACGTTTCAGAGCCTTAGGAGTGGTTTGGACCCCCCTTTTTGTGGTACTTTTTGTCAAACTGAAGTTGGTGTTTAGGGTTGTTGAGTGTACAGGGCCTAAGTGTGAGAGGCCAAAAATGTTCCCCCAGAAAGTGTTTAGGAGCACGTTTCAGAGCCTTAGGAGTGGTTTGGACCCCCCTTTTTGTGGTACTTTTTGTCAAACTGAAGTTGGTGTTTAGGGTTGTTGAGTGTACAGGGCCTAAGTGTGAGAGGCCAAAAATGTTCCCCCAGAAAGTGTTTAGGAGCACGTTTCAGAGCCTTAGGAGTGGTTTGGACCCCCCTCTTTGTGGTACTTTTTGTCAAACTGAAGTTGGTGTTTAGGGTTGTCAAGAGTGTACAGGGCTTGGAGTTTTAACCATTTTGAGGCCTTTCTGAAAAATGACTTTTTTTGGCCAATTTTGACGCCTTACTATACTATGACCATTTTCATGACATTTTGAGGCCCAAAAAAATTGGACTTTTTTTGGCCGATTTTGACGCCTTACTATACTATGACCATTTTTATGACATTTTGAGGATGTGACATTTTTCACCGATCCTAAGAGAGCAAGATAGAGACATGCGACCTTGTCCTACCCCCCCATTTGTGTGTACCCCGAGTCCAACGGTACCACCCTTGAGTCTCTAGCACATAGGGTTCCGGAGTTATGAGCATTTGAAGTTCCCCCATAAAAGTGAGTTGGGAGAGTGAAAATTTGGGGTTTTAACAAGGGTCAGTTTTGACCGATCCTCAGGGAGCAAGATAGAGACATGAGGCCTTGTCCTACCCCCCCATTTGTGGGTACCCCGAGTCCAACGGTACCACTCTTAAGTCACTAGGACTTAGGGTTCCACAGTTATGAGCATTTGAAGTTCCCCCATAAAAGTGAGTTGGGAGAGTGAAAATTTTCCAAAGTGTGAGATGCCAAAAATGTTCCCCCAGACAGTGTTTAGGAGCACGTTTCAGAGCCTTAGGAGTGGTTTGGACCCCCCTTTTTGTGGTACTTTTTGTCAAACTGAAGTTGGTGTTTAGGGTTGTTGAGTGTACAGGGCCTAAGTGTGAGAGGCCAAAAATGTTCCCCCAGAAAGTGTTTAGGAGCACGTTTCAGAGCCTTAGGAGTGGTTTGGACCCCCCTTTTTGTGGTACTTTTTGTCAAACTGAAGTTGGTGTTTAGGGTTGTCAAGAGTGTACAGGGCTTGGAGTTTTAACCATTTTGAGGCCTTTCTGAAAAATGACTTTTTTTGGCCAATTTTGACGCCTTACTATACTATGACCATTTTTATGACATTTTGAGGCCCAAAAAAATTGGACTTTTTTTTGGCCGATTTTGACGCCTTACTATACTATGACCATTTTTATGACGTTTTGAGGATGTGACATTTTTCACCGATCCTAAGAGAGCAAGATAGAGACATGCGACCTTGTCCTACCCCCCCATTTGTGTGTACCCCGAGTCCAACGGTACCACCCTTGAGTCTCTAGCACATAGGGTTCCGGAGTTATGAGCATTTGAAGTTCCCCCATAAAAGTGAGTTGGGAGAGTGAAAATTTGGGGTTTTAACAAGGGTCAGTTTTGACCGATCCTCAGGGAGCAAGATAGAGACATGAGGCCTTGTCCTACCCCCCCATTTGTGGGTACCCCGAGTCCAACGGTACCACTCTTAAGTCACTAGGACTTAGGGTTCCACAGTTATGAGCATTTGAAGTTCCCCCATAAAAGTGAGTTGGGAGAGTGAAAATTTTCCAAAGTGTGAGATGCCAAAAATGTTCCCCCAGACAGTGTTTAGGAGCACGTTTCAGAGCCTTAGGAGTGGTTTGGACCCCCCTTTTTGTGGTACTTTTTGTCAAACTGAAGTTGGTGTTTAGGGTTGTTGAGTGTACAGGGCCTAAGTGTGAGAGGCCAAAAATGTTCCCCCAGAAAGTGTTTAGGAGCACGTTTCAGAGCCTTAGGAGTGGTTTGGACCCCCCTTTTTGTGGTACTTTTTGTCAAACTGAAGTTGGTGTTTAGGGTTGTTGAGTGTACAGGGCCTAAGTGTGAGAGGCCAAAAATGTTCCCCCAGAAAGTGTTTAGGAGCACGTTTCAGAGCCTTAGGAGTGGTTTGGACCCCCCTTTTTGTGGTACTTTTTGTCAAACTGAAGTTGGTGTTTAGGGTTGTCAAGAGTGTACAGGGCTTGGAGTTTTAACCATTTTGAGGCCTTTCTGAAAAATGACTTTTTTTGGCCAATTTTGACGCCTTACTATACTATGACCATTTTTAGGACATTTTGAGGCCCAAAAAAATTGGACTTTTTTTGGCCGATTTTGACGCCTTACTATACTATGACCATTTTTATGACATTTTGAGGATGTGACATTTTTCACCGATCCTAAGAGAGCAAGATAGAGACATGCGACCTTGTCCTACCCCCCCATTTGTGTGTACCCCGAGTCCAACGGTACCACCCTTGAGTCTCTAGCACATAGGGTTCCGGAGTTATGAGCATTTGAAGTTCCCCCATAAAAGTGAGTTGGGAGAGTGAAAATTTGGGTTTTTAACAAGGGTCAGTTTTGACCGATCCTCAGGGAGCAAGATAGAGACATGAGGCCTTGTCCTACCCCCCCATTTGTGGGTACCCCGAGTCCAACGGTACCACTCTTAAGTCACTAGGACTTAGGGTTCCACAGTTATGAGCATTTGAAGTTCCCCCATAAAAGTGAGTTGGGAGAGTGAAAATTTTCCAAAGTGTGAGATGCCAAAATTGTTCCCCCAGAAAGTGTTTAGGAGCACGTTTCAGAGCCTTAGGAGTGGTTTGGACCCCCCTTTTTGTGGTACTTTTTGTCAAACTGAAGTTGGTGTTTAGGGTTGTTGAGTGTACAGGGCCTAAGTGTGAGAGGCCAAAAATGTTCCCCCAGAAAGTGTTTAGGAGCACGTTTCAGAGCCTTAGGAGTGGTTTGGACCCCCCTCTTTGTGGTACTTTTTGTCAAACTGAAGTTGGTGTTTAGGGTTGTCAAGAGTGTACAGGGCTTGGAGTTTTAACCATTTTGAGGCCTTTCTGAAAAATGACTTTTTTTGGCCAATTTTGACGCCTTACTATACTATGACCATTTTTATGACATTTTGAGGCCCAAACAAATTTGACTTTTTTTGGCCGATTTTGACGCCTTACTATACTATGACCATTTTTATGACGTTTTGAGGATGTGACATTTTTCACCGATCCTAAGAGAGCAAGATAGAGACATGCGACCTTGTTCTACCCCCCCATTTGTGTGTACCCCGAGTCCAACGGTACCACCCTTGAGTCTCTAGCACATAGGGTTCCGGAGTTATGAGCATTTGAAGTTCCCCCATAAAAGTGAGTTGGGAGAGTGAAAATTTGGGGTTTTAACAAGGGTCAGTTTTGACCGATCCTCAGGGAGCAAGATAGAGACATGAGGCCTTGTCCTACCCCCCCATTTGTGGGTACCCCGAGTCCAACGGTACCACTCTTAAGTCACTAGGACTTAGGGTTCCACAGTTATGAGCATTTGAAGTTCCCCCATAAAAGTGAGTTGGGAGAGTGAAAATTTTCCAAAGTGTGAGATGCCAAAAATGTTCCCCCAGACAGTGTTTAGGAGCACGTTTCAGAGCCTTAGGAGTGGTTTGGACCCCCCTTTTTGTGGTACTTTTTGTCAAACTGAAGTTGGTGTTTAGGGTTGTTGAGTGTACAGGGCCTAAGTGTGAGAGGCCAAAAATGTTCCCCCAGAAAGTGTTTAGGAGCACGTTTCAGAGCCTTAGGAGTGGTTTGGACCCCCCTCTTTGTGGTACTTTTTGTCAAACTGAAGTTGGTGTTTAGGGTTGTCAAGAGTGTACAGGGCTTGGAGTTTTAACCATTTTGAGGCCTTTCTGAAAAATGACTTTTTTTGGCCAATTTTGACGCCTTACTATACTATGACCATTTTTATGACATTTTGAGGCCCAAAAAAATTGGACTTTTTTTTGGCCGATTTTGACGCCTTACTATACTATGACCATTTTTATGACGTTTTGAGGATGTGACATTTTTCACCGATCCTAAGAGAGCAAGATAGAGACATGCGACCTTGTCCTACCCCCCCATTTGTGTGTACCCCGAGTCCAACGGTACCACCCTTGAGTCTCTAGCACATAGGGTTCCGGAGTTATGAGCATTTGAAGTTCCCCCATAAAAGTGAGTTGGGAGAGTGAAAATTTGGGGTTTTAACAAGGGTCAGTTTTGACCGATCCTCAGGGAGCAAGATAGAGACATGAGGCCTTGTCCTACCCCCCCATTTGTGGGTACCCCGAGTCCAACGGTACCACTCTTAAGTCACTAGGACTTAGGGTTCCACAGTTATGAGCATTTGAAGTTCCCCCATAAAAGTGAGTTGGGAGAGTGAAAATTTTCCAAAGTGTGAGATGCCAAAAATGTTCCCCCAGACAGTGTTTAGGAGCACGTTTCAGAGCCTTAGGAGTGGTTTGGACCCCCCTTTTTGTGGTACTTTTTGTCAAACTGAAGTTGGTGTTTAGGGTTGTTGAGTGTACAGGGCCTAAGTGTGAGAGGCCAAAAATGTTCCCCCAGAAAGTGTTTAGGAGCACGTTTCAGAGCCTTAGGAGTGGTTTGGACCCCCCTTTTTGTGGTACTTTTTGTCAAACTGAAGTTGGTGTTTAGGGTTGTTGAGTGTACAGGGCCTAAGTGTGAGAGGCCAAAAATGTTCCCCCAGAAAGTGTTTAGGAGCACGTTTCAGAGCCTTAGGAGTGGTTTGGACCCCCCTCTTTGTGGTACTTTTTGTCAAACTGAAGTTGGTGTTTAGGGTTGTCAAGAGTGTACAGGGCTTGGAGTTTTAACCATTTTGAGGCCTTTCTGAAAAATGACTTTTTTTGGCCAATTTTGACGCCTTACTATACTATGACCATTTTTATGACATTTTGAGGCCCAAAAAAATTGGACTTTTTTTTGGCCGATTTTGACGCCTTACTATACTATGACCATTTTTATGACGTTTTGAGGATGTGACATTTTTCACCGATCCTAAGAGAGCAAGATAGAGACATGCGACCTTGTCCTACCCCCCCCTTTGTGGGTACCCCGAGTCCAACGGTACCACTCTTAAGTCACTAGGACTTAGGGTTCCACAATTATGAGCATTTGAAGTTCCCCCATAAAAGTGAGTTGGGAGAGTGAAAATTTGGGGTTTTAACAAGGGTCAGTTTTGACCGATCCTCAGGGAGCAAGATAGAGACATGAGGCCTTGTCCTACCCCCCCATTTGTGGGTACCCCGAGTCCAACGGTACCACTCTTAAGTCACTAGGACTTAGGGTTCCACATTTATGAGCATTTGAAGTTCCCCCATAAAAGTGAGTTGGGAGAGTGAAAATTTTCCAAAGTGTGAGATGCCAAAAATGTTCCCCCAGACAGTGTTTAGGAGCACGTTTCAGAGCCTTAGGAGTGGTTTGGACCCCCCTTTTTGTGGTACTTTTTGTCAAACTGAAGTTGGTGTTTAGGGTTGTTGAGTGTACAGGGCCTAAGTGTGAGAGGCCAAAAATGTTCCCCCAGAAAGTGTTTAGGAGCACGTTTCAGAGCCTTAGGAGTGGTTTGGACCCCCCTTTTTGTGGTACTTTTTGTCAAACTGAAGTTGGTGTTTAGGGTTGTTGAGTGTACAGGGCCTAAGTGTGAGAGGCCAAAAATGTTCCCCCAGAAAGTGTTTAGGAGCACGTTTCAGAGCCTTAGGAGTGGTTTGGACCCCCCTTTTTGTGGTACTTTTTGTCAAACTGAAGTTGGTGTTTAGGGTTGTCAAGAGTGTACAGGGCTTGGAGTTTTAACCATTTTGAGGCCTTTCTGAAAAATGACTTTTTTTGGCCAATTTTGACGCCTTACTATACTATGACCATTTTTAGGACATTTTGAGGCCCAAAAAAATTGGACTTTTTTTGGCCGATTTTGACGCCTTACTATACTATGACCATTTTTATGACATTTTGAGGATGTGACATTTTTCACCGATCCTAAGAGAGCAAGATAGAGACATGCGACCTTGTCCTACCCCCCCATTTGTGTGTACCCCGAGTCCAACGGTACCACCCTTGAGTCTCTAGCACATAGGGTTCCGGAGTTATGAGCATTTGAAGTTCCCCCATAAAAGTGAGTTGGGAGAGTGAAAATTTGGGTTTTTAACAAGGGTCAGTTTTGACCGATCCTCAGGGAGCAAGATAGAGACATGAGGCCTTGTCCTACCCCCCCCATTTGTGGGTACCCCGAGTCCAACGGTACCACTCTTAAGTCACTAGGACTTAGGGTTCCACAGTTATGAGCATTTGAAGTTCCCCCATAAAAGTGAGTTGGGAGAGTGAAAATTTTCCAAAGTGTGAGATGCCAAAATTGTTCCCCCAGAAAGTGTTTAGGAGCACGTTTCAGAGCCTTAGGAGTGGTTTGGACCCCCCTTTTTGTGGTACTTTTTGTCAAACTGAAGTTGGTGTTTAGGGTTGTTGAGTGTACAGGGCCTAAGTGTGAGAGGCCAAAAATGTTCCCCCAGAAAGTGTTTAGGAGCACGTTTCAGAGCCTTAGGAGTGGTTTGGACCCCCCTCTTTGTGGTACTTTTTGTCAAACTGAAGTTGGTGTTTAGGGTTGTCAAGAGTGTACAGGGCTTGGAGTTTTAACCATTTTGAGGCCTTTCTGAAAAATGACTTTTTTTGGCCAATTTTGACGCCTTACTATACTATGACCATTTTTATGACATTTTGAGGCCCAAACAAATTTGACTTTTTTTGGCCGATTTTGACGCCTTACTATACTATGACCATTTTTATGACGTTTTGAGGATGTGACATTTTTCACCGATCCTAAGAGAGCAAGATAGAGACATGCGACCTTGTTCTACCCCCCCATTTGTGTGTACCCCGAGTCCAACGGTACCACCCTTGAGTCTCTAGCACATAGGGTTCCGGAGTTATGAGCATTTGAAGTTCCCCCATAAAAGTGAGTTGGGAGAGTGAAAATTTGGGGTTTTAACAAGGGTCAGTTTTGACCGATCCTCAGGGAGCAAGATAGAGACATGAGGCCTTGTCCTACCCCCCCATTTGTGGGTACCCCGAGTCCAACGGTACCACTCTTAAGTCACTAGGACTTAGGGTTCCACAGTTATGAGCATTTGAAGTTCCCCCATAAAAGTGAGTTGGGAGAGTGAAAATTTTCCAAAGTGTGAGATGCCAAAAATGTTCCCCCAGACAGTGTTTAGGAGCACGTTTCAGAGCCTTAGGAGTGGTTTGGACCCCCCTTTTTGTGGTACTTTTTGTCAAACTGAAGTTGGTGTTTAGGGTTGTTGAGTGTACAGGGCCTAAGTGTGAGAGGCCAAAAATGTTCCCCCAGAAAGTGTTTAGGAGCACGTTTCAGAGCCTTAGGAGTGGTTTGGACCCCCCTCTTTGTGGTACTTTTTGTCAAACTGAAGTTGGTGTTTAGGGTTGTCAAGAGTGTACAGGGCTTGGAGTTTTAACCATTTTGAGGCCTTTCTGAAAAATGACTTTTTTTGGCCAATTTTGACGCCTTACTATACTATGACCATTTTTATGACATTTTGAGGCCCAAAAAAATTGGACTTTTTTTTGGCCGATTTTGACGCCTTACTATACTATGACCATTTTTATGACGTTTTGAGGATGTGACATTTTTCACCGATCCTAAGAGAGCAAGATAGAGACATGCGACCTTGTCCTACCCCCCCCTTTGTGGGTACCCCGAGTCCAACGGTACCACTCTTAAGTCACTAGGACTTAGGGTTCCACAATTATGAGCATTTGAAGTTCCCCCATAAAAGTGAGTTGGGAGAGTGAAAATTTGGGGTTTTAACAAGGGTCAGTTTTGACCGATCCTCAGGGAGCAAGATAGAGACATGAGGCCTTGTCCTACCCCCCCATTTGTGGGTACCCCGAGTCCAACGGTACCACTCTTAAGTCACTAGGACTTAGGGTTCCACATTTATGAGCATTTGAAGTTCCCCCATAAAAGTGAGTTGGGAGAGTGAAAATTTTCCAAAGTGTGAGATGCCAAAAATGTTCCCCCAGACAGTGTTTAGGAGCACGTTTCAGAGCCTTAGGAGTGGTTTGGACCCCCCTTTTTGTGGTACTTTTTGTCAAACTGAAGTTGGTGTTTAGGGTTGTTGAGTGTACAGGGCCTAAGTGTGAGAGGCCAAAAATGTTCCCCCAGAAAGTGTTTAGGAGCACGTTTCAGAGCCTTAGGAGTGGTTTGGACCCCCCTTTTTGTGGTACTTTTTGTCAAACTGAAGTTGGTGTTTAGGGTTGTTGAGTGTACAGGGCCTAAGTGTGAGAGGCCAAAAATGTTCCCCCAGAAAGTGTTTAGGAGCACGTTTCAGAGCCTTAGGAGTGGTTTGGACCCCCCTTTTTGTGGTACTTTTTGTCAAACTGAAGTTGGTGTTTAGGGTTGTCAAGAGTGTACAGGGCTTGGAGTTTTAACCATTTTGAGGCCTTTCTGAAAAATGACTTTTTTTGGCCAATTTTGACGCCTTACTATACTATGACCATTTTTAGGACATTTTGAGGCCCAAAAAAATTGGACTTTTTTTGGCCGATTTTGACGCCTTACTATACTATGACCATTTTTATGACATTTTGAGGATGTGACATTTTTCACCGATCCTAAGAGAGCAAGATAGAGACATGCGACCTTGTCCTACCCCCCCATTTGTGTGTACCCCGAGTCCAACGGTACCACCCTTGAGTCTCTAGCACATAGGGTTCCGGAGTTATGAGCATTTGAAGTTCCCCCATAAAAGTGAGTTGGGAGAGTGAAAATTTGGGTTTTTAACAAGGGTCAGTTTTGACCGATCCTCAGGGAGCAAGATAGAGACATGAGGCCTTGTCCTACCCCCCCCATTTGTGGGTACCCCGAGTCCAACGGTACCACTCTTAAGTCACTAGGACTTAGGGTTCCACAGTTATGAGCATTTGAAGTTCCCCCATAAAAGTGAGTTGGGAGAGTGAAAATTTTCCAAAGTGTGAGATGCCAAAATTGTTCCCCCAGAAAGTGTTTAGGAGCACGTTTCAGAGCCTTAGGAGTGGTTTGGACCCCCCTTTTTGTGGTACTTTTTGTCAAACTGAAGTTGGTGTTTAGGGTTGTTGAGTGTACAGGGCCTAAGTGTGAGAGGCCAAAAATGTTCCCCCAGAAAGTGTTTAGGAGCACGTTTCAGAGCCTTAGGAGTGGTTTGGACCCCCCTCTTTGTGGTACTTTTTGTCAAACTGAAGTTGGTGTTTAGGGTTGTCAAGAGTGTACAGGGCTTGGAGTTTTAACCATTTTGAGGCCTTTCTGAAAAATGACTTTTTTTGGCCAATTTTGACGCCTTACTATACTATGACCATTTTTATGACATTTTGAGGCCCAAACAAATTTGACTTTTTTTGGCCGATTTTGACGCCTTACTATACTATGACCATTTTTATGACGTTTTGAGGATGTGACATTTTTCACCGATCCTAAGAGAGCAAGATAGAGACATGCGACCTTGTTCTACCCCCCCATTTGTGTGTACCCCGAGTCCAACGGTACCACCCTTGAGTCTCTAGCACATAGGGTTCCGGAGTTATGAGCATTTGAAGTTCCCCCATAAAAGTGAGTTGGGAGAGTGAAAATTTGGGGTTTTAACAAGGGTCAGTTTTGACCGATCCTCAGGGAGCAAGATAGAGACATGAGGCCTTGTCCTACCCCCCCATTTGTGGGTACCCCGAGTCCAACGGTACCACTCTTAAGTCACTAGGACTTAGGGTTCCACAGTTATGAGCATTTGAAGTTCCCCCATAAAAGTGAGTTGGGAGAGTGAAAATTTTCCAAAGTGTGAGATGCCAAAAATGTTCCCCCAGACAGTGTTTAGGAGCACGTTTCAGAGCCTTAGGAGTGGTTTGGACCCCCCTTTTTGTGGTACTTTTTGTCAAACTGAAGTTGGTGTTTAGGGTTGTTGAGTGTACAGGGCCTAAGTGTGAGAGGCCAAAAATGTTCCCCCAGAAAGTGTTTAGGAGCACGTTTCAGAGCCTTAGGAGTGGTTTGGACCCCCCTCTTTGTGGTACTTTTTGTCAAACTGAAGTTGGTGTTTAGGGTTGTCAAGAGTGTACAGGGCTTGGAGTTTTAACCATTTTGAGGCCTTTCTGAAAAATGACTTTTTTTGGCCAATTTTGACGCCTTACTATACTATGACCATTTTTATGACATTTTGAGGCCCAAAAAAATTGGACTTTTTTTTGGCCGATTTTGACGCCTTACTATACTATGACCATTTTTATGACGTTTTGAGGATGTGACATTTTTCACCGATCCTAAGAGAGCAAGATAGAGACATGCGACCTTGTCCTACCCCCCCATTTGTGTGTACCCCGAGTCCAACGGTACCACCCTTGAGTCTCTAGCACATAGGGTTCCGGAGTTATGAGCATTTGAAGTTCCCCCATAAAAGTGAGTTGGGAGAGTGAAAATTTGGGGTTTTAACAAGGGTCAGTTTTGACCGATCCTCAGGGAGCAAGATAGAGACATGAGGCCTTGTCCTACCCCCCCATTTGTGGGTACCCCGAGTCCAACGGTACCACTCTTAAGTCACTAGGACTTAGGGTTCCACAGTTATGAGCATTTGAAGTTCCCCCATAAAAGTGAGTTGGGAGAGTGAAAATTTTCCAAAGTGTGAGATGCCAAAAATGTTCCCCCAGACAGTGTTTAGGAGCACGTTTCAGAGCCTTAGGAGTGGTTTGGACCCCCCTTTTTGTGGTACTTTTTGTCAAACTGAAGTTGGTGTTTAGGGTTGTTGAGTGTACAGGGCCTGTGAGAGGCCAAAAATGTTCCCCCAGAAAGTGTTTAGGAGCACGTTTCAGAGCCTTAGGAGTGGTTTGGACCCCCCTTTTTGTGGTACTTTTTGTCAAACTGAAGTTGGTGTTTAGGGTTGTTGAGTGTACAGGGCCTAAGTGTGAGAGGCCAAAAATGTTCCCCCAGAAAGTGTTTAGGAGCACGTTTCAGAGCCTTAGGAGTGGTTTGGACCCCCCTTTTTGTGGTACTTTTTGTCAAACTGAAGTTGGTGTTTAGGGTTGTCAAGATGTACAGGGCTTGGAGTTTTAACCATTTTGAGGCCTTTCTGAAAAATGACTTTTTTTGGCCAATTTTGACGCCTTACTATACTATGACCATTTTCATGACATTTTGAGGCCCAAAAAAATTGGACTTTTTTTGGCCGATTTTGACGCCTTACTATACTATGACCATTTTTATGACATTTTGAGGATGTGACATTTTTCACCGATCCTAAGAGAGCAAGATAGAGACATGCGACCTTGTCCTACCCCCCCATTTGTGTGTACCCCGAGTCCAACGGTACCACCCTTGAGTCTCTAGCACATAGGGTTCCGGAGTTATGAGCATTTGAAGTTCCCCCATAAAAGTGAGTTGGGAGAGTGAAAATTTGGGGTTTTAACAAGGGTCAGTTTTGACCGATCCTCAGGGAGCAAGATAGAGACATGAGGCCTTGTCCTACCCCCCCATTTGTGGGTACCCCGAGTCCAACGGTACCACTCTTAAGTCACTAGGACTTAGGGTTCCACAGTTATGAGCATTTGAAGTTCCCCCATAAAAGTGAGTTGGGAGAGTGAAAATTTTCCAAAGTGTGAGATGCCAAAAATGTTCCCCCAGACAGTGTTTAGGAGCACGTTTCAGAGCCTTAGGAGTGGTTTGGACCCCCCTTTTTGTGGTACTTTTTGTCAAACTGAAGTTGGTGTTTAGGGTTGTTGAGTGTACAGGGCCTAAGTGTGAGAGGCCAAAAATGTTCCCCCAGAAAGTGTTTAGGAGCACGTTTCAGAGCCTTAGGAGTGGTTTGGACCCCCCTTTTTGTGGTACTTTTTGTCAAACTGAAGTTGGTGTTTAGGGTTGTTGAGTGTACAGGGCCTAAGTGTGAGAGGCCAAAAATGTTCCCCCAGAAAGTGTTTAGGAGCACGTTTCAGAGCCTTAGGAGTGGTTTGGGCCCCCCTTTTTGTGGTACTTTTTGTCAAACTGAAGTTGGTGTTTAGGGTTGTCAAGAGTGTACAGGGCTTGGAGTTTTAACCATTTTGAGGCCTTTCTGAAAAATGACTTTTTTTGGCCAATTTTGACGCCTTACTATACTATGACCATTTTTAGGACATTTTGAGGCCCAAAAAAATTGGACTTTTTTTGGCCGATTTTGACGCCTTACTATACTATGACCATTTTTATGACATTTTGAGGATGTGACATTTTTCACCGATCCTAAGAGAGCAAGATAGAGACATGCGACCTTGTCCTACCCCCCCATTTGTGTGTACCCCGAGTCCAACGGTACCACCCTTGAGTCTCTAGCACATAGGGTTCCGGAGTTATGAGCATTTGAAGTTCCCCCATAAAAGTGAGTTGGGAGAGTGAAAATTTGGGTTTTTAACAAGGGTCAGTTTTGACCGATCCTCAGGGAGCAAGATAGAGACATGAGGCCTTGTCCTACCCCCCCATTTGTGGGTACCCCGAGTCCAACGGTACCACTCTTAAGTCACTAGGACTTAGGGTTCCACAGTTATGAGCATTTGAAGTTCCCCCATATAAGTGAGTTGGGAGAGTGAAAATTTTCCAAAGTGTGAGATGCCAAAATTGTTCCCCCAGAAAGTGTTTAGGAGCACGTTTCAGAGCCTTAGGAGTGGTTTGGACCCCCCTTTTTGTGGTACTTTTTGTCAAACTGAAGTTGGTGTTTAGGGTTGTCAAGAGTGTACAGGGCTTGGAGTTTTAACCATTTTGAGGCCTTTCTGAAAAATGACTTTTTTTGGCCAATTTTGACGCCTTACTATACTATGACCATTTTTATGACATTTTGAGGCCCAAAAAAATTGGACTTTTTTTTGGCCGATTTTGACGCCTTACTATACTATGACCATTTTTATGACGTTTTGAGGATGTGACATTTTTCACCGATCCTAAGAGAGCAAGATAGAGACATGCGACCTTGTCCTACCCCCCCATTTGTGTGTACCCCGAGTCCAACGGTACCACCCTTGAGTCTCTAGCACATAGGGTTCCGGAGTTATGAGCATTTGAAGTTCCCCCATAAAAGTGAGTTGGGAGAGTGAAAATTTGGGGTTTTAACAAGGGTCAGTTTTGACCGATCCTCAGGGAGCAAGATAGAGACATGAGGCCTTGTCCTACCCCCCCATTTGTGGGTACCCCGAGTCCAACGGTACCACTCTTAAGTCACTAGGACTTAGGGTTCCACAGTTATGAGCATTTGAAGTTCCCCCATAAAAGTGAGTTGGGAGAGTGAAAATTTTCCAAAGTGTGAGATGCCAAAAATGTTCCCCCAGACAGTGTTTAGGAGCACGTTTCAGAGCCTTAGGAGTGGTTTGGACCCCCCTTTTTGTGGTACTTTTTGTCAAACTGAAGTTGGTGTTTAGGGTTGTTGAGTGTACAGGGCCTAAGTGTGAGAGGCCAAAAATGTTCCCCCAGAAAGTGTTTAGGAGCACGTTTCAGAGCCTTAGGAGTGGTTTGGACCCCCCTTTTTGTGGTACTTTTTGTCAAACTGAAGTTGGTGTTTAGGGTTGTTGAGTGTACAGGGCCTAAGTGTGAGAGGCCAAAAATGTTCCCCCAGAAAGTGTTTAGGAGCACGTTTCAGAGCCTTAGGAGTGGTTTGGACCCCCCTCTTTGTGGTACTTTTTGTCAAACTGAAGTTGGTGTTTAGGGTTGTCAAGAGTGTACAGGGCTTGGAGTTTTAACCATTTTGAGGCCTTTCTGAAAAATGACTTTTTTTGGCCAATTTTGACGCCTTACTATACTATGACCATTTTTATGACATTTTGAGGCCCAAAAAAATTGGACTTTTTTTTGGCCGATTTTGACGCCTTACTATACTATGACCATTTTTATGACGTTTTGAGGATGTGACATTTTTCACCGATCCTAAGAGAGCAAGATAGAGACATGCGACCTTGTCCTACCCCCCCCCTTTGTGGGTACCCCGAGTCCAACGGTACCACTCTTAAGTCACTAGGACTTAGGGTTCCACAATTATGAGCATTTGAAGTTCCCCCATAAAAGTGAGTTGGGAGAGTGAAAATTTGGGGTTTTAACAAGGGTCAGTTTTGACCGATCCTCAGGGAGCAAGATAGAGACATGAGGCCTTGTCCTACCCCCCCATTTGTGGGTACCCCGAGTCCAACGGTACCACTCTTAAGTCACTAGGACTTAGGGTTCCACATTTATGAGCATTTGAAGTTCCCCCATAAAAGTGAGTTGGGAGAGTGAAAATTTTCCAAAGTGTGAGATGCCAAAAATGTTCCCCCAGACAGTGTTTAGGAGCACGTTTCAGAGCCTTAGGAGTGGTTTGGACCCCCCTTTTTGTGGTACTTTTTGTCAAACTGAAGTTGGTGTTTAGGGTTGTTGAGTGTACAGGGCCTAAGTGTGAGAGGCCAAAAATGTTCCCCCAGAAAGTGTTTAGGAGCACGTTTCAGAGCCTTAGGAGTGGTTTGGACCCCCCTTTTTGTGGTACTTTTTGTCAAACTGAAGTTGGTGTTTAGGGTTGTTGAGTGTACAGGGCCTAAGTGTGAGAGGCCAAAAATGTTCCCCCAGAAAGTGTTTAGGAGCACGTTTCAGAGCCTTAGGAGTGGTTTGGACCCCCCTTTTTGTGGTACTTTTTGTCAAACTGAAGTTGGTGTTTAGGGTTGTCAAGAGTGTACAGGGCTTGGAGTTTTAACCATTTTGAGGCCTTTCTGAAAAATGACTTTTTTTGGCCAATTTTGACGCCTTACTATACTATGACCATTTTTAGGACATTTTGAGGCCCAAAAAAATTGGACTTTTTTTGGCCGATTTTGACGCCTTACTATACTATGACCATTTTTATGACATTTTGAGGATGTGACATTTTTCACCGATCCTAAGAGAGCAAGATAGAGACATGCGACCTTGTCCTACCCCCCCATTTGTGTGTACCCCGAGTCCAACGGTACCACCCTTGAGTCTCTAGCACATAGGGTTCCGGAGTTATGAGCATTTGAAGTTCCCCCATAAAAGTGAGTTGGGAGAGTGAAAATTTGGGTTTTTAACAAGGGTCAGTTTTGACCGATCCTCAGGGAGCAAGATAGAGACATGAGGCCTTGTCCTACCCCCCCATTTGTGGGTACCCCGAGTCCAACGGTACCACTCTTAAGTCACTAGGACTTAGGGTTCCACAGTTATGAGCATTTGAAGTTCCCCCATAAAAGTGAGTTGGGAGAGTGAAAATTTTCCAAAGTGTGAGATGCCAAAATTGTTCCCCCAGAAAGTGTTTAGGAGCACGTTTCAGAGCCTTAGGAGTGGTTTGGACCCCCCTTTTTGTGGTACTTTTTGTCAAACTGAAGTTGGTGTTTAGGGTTGTTGAGTGTACAGGGCCTAAGTGTGAGAGGCCAAAAATGTTCCCCCAGAAAGTGTTTAGGAGCACGTTTCAGAGCCTTAGGAGTGGTTTGGACCCCCCTCTTTGTGGTACTTTTTGTCAAACTGAAGTTGGTGTTTAGGGTTGTCAAGAGTGTACAGGGCTTGGAGTTTTAACCATTTTGAGGCCTTTCTGAAAAATGACTTTTTTTGGCCAATTTTGACGCCTTACTATACTATGACCATTTTTATGACATTTTGAGGCCCAAACAAATTTGACTTTTTTTGGCCGATTTTGACGCCTTACTATACTATGACCATTTTTATGACGTTTTGAGGATGTGACATTTTTCACCGATCCTAAGAGAGCAAGATAGAGACATGCGACCTTGTTCTACCCCCCCATTTGTGTGTACCCCGAGTCCAACGGTACCACCCTTGAGTCTCTAGCACATAGGGTTCCGGAGTTATGAGCATTTGAAGTTCCCCCATAAAAGTGAGTTGGGAGAGTGAAAATTTGGGGTTTTAACAAGGGTCAGTTTTGACCGATCCTCAGGGAGCAAGATAGAGACATGAGGCCTTGTCCTACCCCCCCATTTGTGGGTACCCCGAGTCCAACGGTACCACTCTTAAGTCACTAGGACTTAGGGTTCCACAGTTATGAGCATTTGAAGTTCCCCCATAAAAGTGAGTTGGGAGAGTGAAAATTTTCCAAAGTGTGAGATGCCAAAAATGTTCCCCCAGACAGTGTTTAGGAGCACGTTTCAGAGCCTTAGGAGTGGTTTGGACCCCCCTTTTTGTGGTACTTTTTGTCAAACTGAAGTTGGTGTTTAGGGTTGTTGAGTGTACAGGGCCTAAGTGTGAGAGGCCAAAAATGTTCCCCCAGAAAGTGTTTAGGAGCACGTTTCAGAGCCTTAGGAGTGGTTTGGACCCCCCTTTTTGTGGTACTTTTTGTCAAACTGAAGTTGGTGTTTAGGGTTGTTGAGTGTACAGGGCCTAAGTGTGAGAGGCCAAAAATGTTCCCCCAGAAAGTGTTTAGGAGCACGTTTCAGAGCCTTAGGAGTGGTTTGGACCCCCCTCTTTGTGGTACTTTTTGTCAAACTGAAGTTGGTGTTTAGGGTTTTCAAGAGTGTACAGGGCTTGGAGTTTTAACCATTTTGAGGCCTTTCTGAAAAATGACTTTTTTTGGCCAATTTTGACGCCTTACTATACTATGACCATTTTTATGACATTTTGAGGCCCAAAAAAATTGGACTTTTTTTTGGCCGATTTTGACGCCTTACTATACTATGACCATTTTTATGACGTTTTGAGGATGTGACATTTTTCACCGATCCTAAGAGAGCAAGATAGAGACATGCGACCTTGTCCTACCCCCCCATTTGTGTGTACCCCGAGTCCAACGGTACCACCCTTGAGTCTCTAGCACATAGGGTTCCGGAGTTATGAGCATTTGAAGTTCCCCCATAAAAGTGAGTTGGGAGAGTGAAAATTTGGGGTTTTAACAAGGGTCAGTTTTGACCGATCCTCAGGGAGCAAGATAGAGACATGAGGCCTTGTCCTACCCCCCCCCCCCCCCCCCTTTGTGGGTACCC
This sequence comes from Toxotes jaculatrix, assembly GCF_017976425.1. Lineage (NCBI taxonomy): Eukaryota > Metazoa > Chordata > Actinopteri > Toxotidae > Toxotes > Toxotes jaculatrix. Next base: position 162,334 of record NC_054398.1, on the reverse strand, counting down.
CGAGTCCAACGGTACCACTCTTAAGTCACTAGGACTTAGGGTTCCACAATTATGAGCATTTGAAGTTCCCCCATAAAAGTGAGTTGGGAGAGTGAAAATTTGGGGTTTTAACAAGGGTCAGTTTTGACCGATCCTCAGGGAGCAAGATAGAGACATGAGGCCTTGTCCTACCCCCCCATTTGTGGGTACCCCGAGTCCAACGGTACCACTCTTAAGTCACTGGGACTTAGGGTTCCACATTTATGAGCATTTGAAGTTCCCCCATAAAAGTGAGTTGGGAGAGTGAAAATTTTCCAAAGTGTGAGATGCCAAAAATGTTCCCCCAGACAGTGTTTAGGAGCACGTTTCAGAGCCTTAGGAGTGGTTTGGACCCCCCTTTTTGTGGTACTTTTTGTCAAACTGAAGTTGGTGTTTAGGGTTGTTGAGTGTACAGGGCCTAAGTGTGAGAGGCCAAAAATGTTCCCCCAGAAAGTGTTTAGGAGCACGTTTCAGAGCCTTAGGAGTGGTTTGGACCCCCCTTTTTGTGGTACTTTTTGTCAAACTGAAGTTGGTGTTTAGGGTTGTTGAGTGTACAGGGCCTAAGTGTGAGAGGCCAAAAATGTTCCCCCAGAAAGTGTTTAGGAGCACGTTTCAGAGCCTTAGGAGTGGTTTGGGCCCCCCTTTTTGTGGTACTTTTTGTCAAACTGAAGTTGGTGTTTAGGGTTGTCAAGAGTGTACAGGGCTTGGAGTTTTAACCATTTTGAGGCCTTTCTGAAAAATGACTTTTTTTGGCCAATTTTGACGCCTTACTATACTATGACCATTTTTAGGACATTTTGAGGCCCAAAAAAATTGGACTTTTTTTGGCCGATTTTGACGCCTTACTATACTATGACCATTTTTATGACATTTTGAGGATGTGACATTTTTCACCGATCCTAAGAGAGCAAGATAGAGACATGCGACCTTGTCCTACCCCCCCATTTGTGTGTACCCCGAGTCCAACGGTACCACCCTTGAGTCTCTAGCACATAGGGTTCCGGAGTTATGAGCATTTGAAGTTCCCCCATAAAAGTGAGTTGGGAGAGTGAAAATTTGGGTTTTTAACAAGGGTCAGTTTTGACCGATCCTCAGGGAGCAAGATAGAGACATGAGGCCTTGTCCTACCCCCCCATTTGTGGGTACCCCGAGTCCAACGGTACCACTCTTAAGTCACTAGGACTTAGGGTTCCACAGTTATGAGCATTTGAAGTTCCCCCATAAAAGTGAGTTGGGAGAGTGAAAATTTTCCAAAGTGTGAGATGCCAAAAATGTTCCCCCAGACAGTGTTTAGGAGCACGTTTCAGAGCCTTAGGAGTGGTTTGGACCCCCCTTTTTGTGGTACTTTTTGTCAAACTGAAGTTGGTGTTTAGGGTTGTTGAGTGTACAGGGCCTAAGTGTGAGAGGCCAAAAATGTTCCCCCAGAAAGTGTTTAGGAGCACGTTTCAGAGCCTTAGGAGTGGTTTGGACCCCCCTTTTTGTGGTACTTTTTGTCAAACTGAAGTTGGTGTTTAGGGTTGTTGAGTGTACAGGGCCTAAGTGTGAGAGGCCAAAAATGTTCCCCCAGAAAGTGTTTAGGAGCACGTTTCAGAGCCTTAGGAGTGGTTTGGACCCCCCTCTTTGTGGTACTTTTTGTCAAACTGAAGTTGGTGTTTAGGGTTGTCAAGAGTGTACAGGGCTTGGAGTTTTAACCATTTTGAGGCCTTTCTGAAAAATGACTTTTTTTGGCCAATTTTGACACCTTACTATACTATGACCATTTTCATGACATTTTGAGGCCCAAAAAAATTGGACTTTTTTTGGCCGATTTTGACGCCTTACTATACTATGACCATTTTTATGACATTTTGAGGATGTGACATTTTTCACCGATCCTAAGAGAGCAAGATAGAGACATGCGACCTTGTCCTACCCCCCCATTTGTGTGTACCCCGAGTCCAACGGTACCACCCTTGAGTCTCTAGCACATAGGGTTCCGGAGTTATGAGCATTTGAAGTTCCCCCATAAAAGTGAGTTGGGAGAGTGAAAATTTGGGGTTTTAACAAGGGTCAGTTTTGACCGATCCTCAGGGAGCAAGATAGAGACATGAGGCCTTGTCCTACCCCCCCATTTGTGGGTACCCCGAGTCCAACGGTACCACTCTTAAGTCACTAGGACTTAGGGTTCCACAGTTATGAGCATTTGAAGTTCCCCCATAAAAGTGAGTTGGGAGAGTGAAAATTTTCCAAAGTGTGAGATGCCAAAAATGTTCCCCCAGACAGTGTTTAGGAGCACGTTTCAGAGCCTTAGGAGTGGTTTGGACCCCCCTTTTTGTGGTACTTTTTGTCAAACTGAAGTTGGTGTTTAGGGTTGTTGAGTGTACAGGGCCTAAGTGTGAGAGGCCAAAAATGTTCCCCCAGAAAGTGTTTAGGAGCACGTTTCAGAGCCTTAGGAGTGGTTTGGACCCCCCTTTTTGTGGTACTTTTTGTCAAACTGAAGTTGGTGTTTAGGGTTGTCAAGAGTGTACAGGGCTTGGAGTTTTAACCATTTTGAGGCCTTTCTGAAAAATGACTTTTTTTGGCCAATTTTGACGCCTTACTATACTATGACCATTTTTATGACATTTTGAGGCCCAAAAAAATTGGACTTTTTTTTGGCCGATTTTGACGCCTTACTATACTATGACCATTTTTATGACGTTTTGAGGATGTGACATTTTTCACCGATCCTAAGAGAGCAAGATAGAGACATGCGACCTTGTCCTACCCCCCCATTTGTGTGTACCCCGAGTCCAACGGTACCACCCTTGAGTCTCTAGCACATAGGGTTCCGGAGTTATGAGCATTTGAAGTTCCCCCATAAAAGTGAGTTGGGAGAGTGAAAATTTGGGGTTTTAACAAGGGTCAGTTTTGACCGATCCTCAGGGAGCAAGATAGAGACATGAGGCCTTGTCCTACCCCCCCATTTGTGGGTACCCCGAGTCCAACGGTACCACTCTTAAGTCACTAGGACTTAGGGTTCCACAGTTATGAGCATTTGAAGTTCCCCCATAAAAGTGAGTTGGGAGAGTGAAAATTTTCCAAAGTGTGAGATGCCAAAAATGTTCCCCCAGACAGTGTTTAGGAGCACGTTTCAGAGCCTTAGGAGTGGTTTGGACCCCCCTTTTTGTGGTACTTTTTGTCAAACTGAAGTTGGTGTTTAGGGTTGTTGAGTGTACAGGGCCTAAGTGTGAGAGGCCAAAAATGTTCCCCCAGAAAGTGTTTAGGAGCACGTTTCAGAGCCTTAGGAGTGGTTTGGACCCCCCTTTTTGTGGTACTTTTTGTCAAACTGAAGTTGGTGTTTAGGGTTGTTGAGTGTACAGGGCCTAAGTGTGAGAGGCCAAAAATGTTCCCCCAGAAAGTGTTTAGGAGCACGTTTCAGAGCCTTAGGAGTGGTTTGGACCCCCCTCTTTGTGGTACTTTTTGTCAAACTGAAGTTGGTGTTTAGGGTTGTCAAGAGTGTACAGGGCTTGGAGTTTTAACCATTTTGAGGCCTTTCTGAAAAATGACTTTTTTTGGCCAATTTTGACGCCTTACTATACTATGACCATTTTTATGACATTTTGAGGCCCAAAAAAATTGGACTTTTTTTTGGCCGATTTTGACGCCTTACTATACTATGACCATTTTTATGACGTTTTGAGGATGTGACATTTTTCACCGATCCTAAGAGAGCAAGATAGAGACATGCGACCTTGTCCTACCCCCCCCTTTGTGGGTACCCCGAGTCCAACGGTACCACTCTTAAGTCACTAGGACTTAGGGTTCCACAATTATGAGCATTTGAAGTTCCCCCATAAAAGTGAGTTGGGAGAGTGAAAATTTGGGGTTTTAACAAGGGTCAGTTTTGACCGATCCTCAGGGAGCAAGATAGAGACATGAGGCCTTGTCCTACCCCCCCATTTGTGGGTACCCCGAGTCCAACGGTACCACTCTTAAGTCACTAGGACTTAGGGTTCCACATTTATGAGCATTTGAAGTTCCCCCATAAAAGTGAGTTGGGAGAGTGAAAATTTTCCAAAGTGTGAGATGCCAAAAATGTTCCCCCAGACAGTGTTTAGGAGCACGTTTCAGAGCCTTAGGAGTGGTTTGGACCCCCCTTTTTGTGGTACTTTTTGTCAAACTGAAGTTGGTGTTTAGGGTTGTTGAGTGTACAGGGCCTAAGTGTGAGAGGCCAAAAATGTTCCCCCAGAAAGTGTTTAGGAGCACGTTTCAGAGCCTTAGGAGTGGTTTGGACCCCCCTTTTTGTGGTACTTTTTGTCAAACTGAAGTTGGTGTTTAGGGTTGTTGAGTGTACAGGGCCTAAGTGTGAGAGGCCAAAAATGTTCCCCCAGAAAGTGTTTAGGAGCACGTTTCAGAGCCTTAGGAGTGGTTTGGACCCCCCTTTTTGTGGTACTTTTTGTCAAACTGAAGTTGGTGTTTAGGGTTGTCAAGAGTGTACAGGGCTTGGAGTTTTAACCATTTTGAGGCCTTTCTGAAAAATGACTTTTTTTGGCCAATTTTGACGCCTTACTATACTATGACCATTTTTATGACATTTTGAGGCCCAAAAAAATTGGACTTTTTTTTGGCCGATTTTGACGCCTTACTATACTATGACCATTTTTATGACGTTTTGAGGATGTGACATTTTTCACCGATCCTAAGAGAGCAAGATAGAGACATGCGACCTTGTCCTACCCCCCCATTTGTGTGTACCCCGAGTCCAACGGTACCACCCTTGAGTCTCTAGCACATAGGGTTCCGGAGTTATGAGCATTTGAAGTTCCCCCATAAAAGTGAGTTGGGAGAGTGAAAATTTGGGGTTTTAACAAGGGTCAGTTTTGACCGATCCTCAGGGAGCAAGATAGAGACATGAGGCCTTGTCCTACCCCCCCATTTGTGGGTACCCCGAGTCCAACGGTACCACTCTTAAGTCACTAGGACTTAGGGTTCCACAGTTATGAGCATTTGAAGTTCCCCCATAAAAGTGAGTTGGGAGAGTGAAAATTTTCCAAAGTGTGAGATGCCAAAAATGTTCCCCCAGACAGTGTTTAGGAGCACGTTTCAGAGCCTTAGGAGTGGTTTGGACCCCCCTTTTTGTGGTACTTTTTGTCAAACTGAAGTTGGTGTTTAGGGTTGTTGAGTGTACAGGGCCTAAGTGTGAGAGGCCAAAAATGTTCCCCCAGAAAGTGTTTAGGAGCACGTTTCAGAGCCTTAGGAGTGGTTTGGACCCCCCTTTTTGTGGTACTTTTTGTCAAACTGAAGTTGGTGTTTAGGGTTGTTGAGTGTACAGGGCCTAAGTGTGAGAGGCCAAAAATGTTCCCCCAGAAAGTGTTTAGGAGCACGTTTCAGAGCCTTAGGAGTGGTTTGGACCCCCCTCTTTGTGGTACTTTTTGTCAAACTGAAGTTGGTGTTTAGGGTTGTCAAGAGTGTACAGGGCTTGGAGTTTTAACCATTTTGAGGCCTTTCTGAAAAATGACTTTTTTTGGCCAATTTTGACGCCTTACTATACTATGACCATTTTTATGACATTTTGAGGCCCAAAAAAATTGGACTTTTTTTTGGCCGATTTTGACGCCTTACTATACTATGACCATTTTTATGACGTTTTGAGGATGTGACATTTTTCACCGATCCTAAGAGAGCAAGATAGAGACATGCGACCTTGTCCTACCCCCCCCTTTGTGGGTACCCCGAGTCCAACGGTACCACTCTTAAGTCACTAGGACTTAGGGTTCCACAATTATGAGCATTTGAAGTTCCCCCATAAAAGTGAGTTGGGAGAGTGAAAATTTGGGGTTTTAACAAGGGTCAGTTTTGACCGATCCTCAGGGAGCAAGATAGAGACATGAGGCCTTGTCCTACCCCCCCATTTGTGGGTACCCCGAGTCCAACGGTACCACTCTTAAGTCACTAGGACTTAGGGTTCCACATTTATGAGCATTTGAAGTTCCCCCATAAAAGTGAGTTGGGAGAGTGAAAATTTTCCAAAGTGTGAGATGCCAAAAATGTTCCCCCAGACAGTGTTTAGGAGCACGTTTCAGAGCCTTAGGAGTGGTTTGGACCCCCCTTTTTGTGGTACTTTTTGTCAAACTGAAGTTGGTGTTTAGGGTTGTTGAGTGTACAGGGCCTAAGTGTGAGAGGCCAAAAATGTTCCCCCAGAAAGTGTTTAGGAGCACGTTTCAGAGCCTTAGGAGTGGTTTGGACCCCCCTTTTTGTGGTACTTTTTGTCAAACTGAAGTTGGTGTTTAGGGTTGTTGAGTGTACAGGGCCTAAGTGTGAGAGGCCAAAAATGTTCCCCCAGAAAGTGTTTAGGAGCACGTTTCAGAGCCTTAGGAGTGGTTTGGACCCCCCTTTTTGTGGTACTTTTTGTCAAACTGAAGTTGGTGTTTAGGGTTGTCAAGAGTGTACAGGGCTTGGAGTTTTAACCATTTTGAGGCCTTTCTGAAAAATGACTTTTTTTGGCCAATTTTGACGCCTTACTATACTATGACCATTTTTAGGACATTTTGAGGCCCAAAAAAATTGGACTTTTTTTGGCCGATTTTGACGCCTTACTATACTATGACCATTTTTATGACATTTTGAGGATGTGACATTTTTCACCGATCCTAAGAGAGCAAGATAGAGACATGCGACCTTGTCCTACCCCCCCATTTGTGTGTACCCCGAGTCCAACGGTACCACCCTTGAGTCTCTAGCACATAGGGTTCCGGAGTTATGAGCATTTGAAGTTCCCCCATAAAAGTGAGTTGGGAGAGTGAAAATTTGGGTTTTTAACAAGGGTCAGTTTTGACCGATCCTCAGGGAGCAAGATAGAGACATGAGGCCTTGTCCTACCCCCCCATTTGTGGGTACCCCGAGTCCAACGGTACCACTCTTAAGTCACTAGGACTTAGGGTTCCACAGTTATGAGCATTTGAAGTTCCCCCATAAAAGTGAGTTGGGAGAGTGAAAATTTTCCAAAGTGTGAGATGCCAAAATTGTTCCCCCAGAAAGTGTTTAGGAGCACGTTTCAGAGCCTTAGGAGTGGTTTGGACCCCCCTTTTTGTGGTACTTTTTGTCAAACTGAAGTTGGTGTTTAGGGTTGTTGAGTGTACAGGGCCTAAGTGTGAGAGGCCAAAAATGTTCCCCCAGAAAGTGTTTAGGAGCACGTTTCAGAGCCTTAGGAGTGGTTTGGACCCCCCTCTTTGTGGTACTTTTTGTCAAACTGAAGTTGGTGTTTAGGGTTGTCAAGAGTGTACAGGGCTTGGAGTTTTAACCATTTTGAGGCCTTTCTGAAAAATGACTTTTTTTGGCCAATTTTGACGCCTTACTATACTATGACCATTTTTAGGACATTTTGAGGCCCAAAAAAATTGGACTTTTTTTGGCCGATTTTGACGCCTTACTATACTATGACCATTTTTATGACATTTTGAGGATGTGACATTTTTCACCGATCCTAAGAGAGCAAGATAGAGACATGCGACCTTGTCCTACCCCCCCATTTGTGTGTACCCCGAGTCCAACGGTACCACCCTTGAGTCTCTAGCACATAGGGTTCCGGAGTTATGAGCATTTGAAGTTCCCCCATAAAAGTGAGTTGGGAGAGTGAAAATTTGGGTTTTTTAACAAGGGTCAGTTTTGACCGATCCTCAGGGAGCAAGATAGAGACATGAGGCCTTGTCCTACCCCCCCATTTGTGGGTACCCCCGAGTCCAACGGTACCACTCTTAAGTCACTAGGACTTAGGGTTCCACAGTTATGAGCATTTGAAGTTCCCCCATAAAAGTGAGTTGGGAGAGTGAAAATTTTCCAAAGTGTGAGATGCCAAAATTGTTCCCCCAGAAAGTGTTTAGGAGCACGTTTCAGAGCCTTAGGAGTGGTTTGGACCCCCCTTTTTGTGGTACTTTTTGTCAAACTGAAGTTGGTGTTTAGGGTTGTTGAGTGTACAGGGCCTAAGTGTGAGAGGCCAAAAATGTTCCCCCAGAAAGTGTTTAGGAGCACGTTTCAGAGCCTTAGGAGTGGTTTGGACCCCCCTCTTTGTGGTACTTTTTGTCAAACTGAAGTTGGTGTTTAGGGTTGTCAAGAGTGTACAGGGCTTGGAGTTTTAACCATTTTGAGGCCTTTCTGAAAAATGACTTTTTTTGGCCAATTTTGACGCCTTACTATACTATGACCATTTTTATGACATTTTGAGGCCCAAACAAATTTGACTTTTTTTGGCCGATTTTGACGCCTTACTATACTATGACCATTTTTATGACGTTTTGAGGATGTGACATTTTTCACCGATCCTAAGAGAGCAAGATAGAGACATGCGACCTTGTTCTACCCCCCCATTTGTGTGTACCCCGAGTCCAACGGTACCACCCTTGAGTCTCTAGCACATAGGGTTCCGGAGTTATGAGCATTTGAAGTTCCCCCATAAAAGTGAGTTGGGAGAGTGAAAATTTGGGGTTTTAACAAGGGTCAGTTTTGACCGATCCTCAGGGAGCAAGATAGAGACATGAGGCCTTGTCCTACCCCCCCATTTGTGGGTACCCCGAGTCCAACGGTACCACTCTTAAGTCACTAGGACTTAGGGTTCCACAGTTATGAGCATTTGAAGTTCCCCCATAAAAGTGAGTTGGGAGAGTGAAAATTTTCCAAAGTGTGAGATGCCAAAAATGTTCCCCCAGACAGTGTTTAGGAGCACGTTTCAGAGCCTTAGGAGTGGTTTGGACCCCCCTTTTTGTGGTACTTTTTGTCAAACTGAAGTTGGTGTTTAGGGTTGTTGAGTGTACAGGGCCTAAGTGTGAGAGGCCAAAAATGTTCCCCCAGAAAGTGTTTAGGAGCACGTTTCAGAGCCTTAGGAGTGGTTTGGACCCCCCTCTTTGTGGTACTTTTTGTCAAACTGAAGTTGGTGTTTAGGGTTGTCAAGAGTGTACAGGGCTTGGAGTTTTAACCATTTTGAGGCCTTTCTGAAAAATGACTTTTTTTGGCCAATTTTGACGCCTTACTATACTATGACCATTTTTATGACATTTTGAGGCCCAAAAAAATTGGACTTTTTTTTGGCCGATTTTGACGCCTTACTATACTATGACCATTTTTATGACGTTTTGAGGATGTGACATTTTTCACCGATCCTAAGAGAGCAAGATAGAGACATGCGACCTTGTCCTACCCCCCCATTTGTGTGTACCCCGAGTCCAACGGTACCACCCTTGAGTCTCTAGCACATAGGGTTCCGGAGTTATGAGCATTTGAAGTTCCCCCATAAAAGTGAGTTGGGAGAGTGAAAATTTGGGGTTTTAACAAGGGTCAGTTTTGACCGATCCTCAGGGAGCAAGATAGAGACATGAGGCCTTGTCCTACCCCCCCATTTGTGGGTACCCCGAGTCCAACGGTACCACTCTTAAGTCACTAGGACTTAGGGTTCCACAGTTATGAGCATTTGAAGTTCCCCCATAAAAGTGAGTTGGGAGAGTGAAAATTTTCCAAAGTGTGAGATGCCAAAAATGTTCCCCCAGACAGTGTTTAGGAGCACGTTTCAGAGCCTTAGGAGTGGTTTGGACCCCCCTTTTTGTGGTACTTTTTGTCAAACTGAAGTTGGTGTTTAGGGTTGTTGAGTGTACAGGGCCTAAGTGTGAGAGGCCAAAAATGTTCCCCCAGAAAGTGTTTAGGAGCACGTTTCAGAGCCTTAGGAGTGGTTTGGACCCCCCTTTTTGTGGTACTTTTTGTCAAACTGAAGTTGGTGTTTAGGGTTGTTGAGTGTACAGGGCCTAAGTGTGAGAGGCCAAAAATGTTCCCCCAGAAAGTGTTTAGGAGCACGTTTCAGAGCCTTAGGAGTGGTTTGGACCCCCCTCTTTGTGGTACTTTTTGTCAAACTGAAGTTGGTGTTTAGGGTTGTCAAGAGTGTACAGGGCTTGGAGTTTTAACCATTTTGAGGCCTTTCTGAAAAATGACTTTTTTTGGCCAATTTTGACGCCTTACTATACTATGACCATTTTTATGACATTTTGAGGCCCAAAAAAATTGGACTTTTTTTTGGCCGATTTTGACGCCTTACTATACTATGACCATTTTTATGACGTTTTGAGGATGTGACATTTTTCACCGATCCTAAGAGAGCAAGATAGAGACATGCGACCTTGTCCTACCCCCCCCTTTGTGGGTACCCCGAGTCCAACGGTACCACTCTTAAGTCACTAGGACTTAGGGTTCCACAATTATGAGCATTTGAAGTTCCCCCATAAAAGTGAGTTGGGAGAGTGAAAATTTGGGGTTTTAACAAGGGTCAGTTTTGACCGATCCTCAGGGAGCAAGATAGAGACATGAGGCCTTGTCCTACCCCCCCATTTGTGGGTACCCCGAGTCCAACGGTACCACTCTTAAGTCACTAGGACTTAGGGTTCCACAGTTATGAGCATTTGAAGTTCCCCCATATAAGTGAGTTGAGAGAGTGAAAATTTTCCAAAGTGTGAGATGCCAAAATTGTTCCCCCAGAAAGTGTTTAGGAGCACGTTTCAGAGCCTTAGGAGTGGTTTGGACCCCCCTTTTTGTGGTACTTTTTGTCAAACTGAAGTTGGTGTTTAGGGTTGTTGAGTGTACAGGGCCTAAGTGTGAGAGGCCAAAAATGTTCCCCCAGAAAGTGTTTAGGAGCACGTTTCAGAGCCTTAGGAGTGGTTTGGACCCCCCTCTTTGTGGTACTTTTTGTCAAACTGAAGTTGGTGTTTAGGGTTGTCAAGAGTGTACAGGGCTTGGAGTTTTAACCATTTTGAGGCCTTTCTGAAAAATGACTTTTTTTGGCCAATTTTGACGCCTTACTATACTATGACCATTTTTATGACATTTTGAGGCCCAAACAAATTTGACTTTTTTTGGCCGATTTTGACGCCTTACTATACTATGACCATTTTTATGACGTTTTGAGGATGTGACATTTTTCACCGATCCTAAGAGAGCAAGATAGAGACATGCGACCTTGTTCTACCCCCCCATTTGTGTGTACCCCGAGTCCAACGGTACCACCCTTGAGTCTCTAGCACATAGGGTTCCGGAGTTATGAGCATTTGAAGTTCCCCCATAAAAGTGAGTTGGGAGAGTGAAAATTTGGGGTTTTAACAAGGGTCAGTTTTGACCGATCCTCAGGGAGCAAGATAGAGACATGAGGCCTTGTCCTACCCCCCCATTTGTGGGTACCCCCGAGTCCAACGGTACCACTCTTAAGTCACTAGGACTTAGGGTTCCACAGTTATGAGCATTTGAAGTTCCCCCATAAAAGTGAGTTGGGAGAGTGAAAATTTTCCAAAGTGTGAGATGCCAAAAATGTTCCCCCAGACAGTGTTTAGGAGCACGTTTCAGAGCCTTAGGAGTGGTTTGGACCCCCCTTTTTGTGGTACTTTTTGTCAAACTGAAGTTGGTGTTTAGGGTTGTTGAGTGTACAGGGCCTAAGTGTGAGAGGCCAAAAATGTTCCCCCAGAAAGTGTTTAGGAGCACGTTTCAGAGCCTTAGGAGTGGTTTGGACCCCCCTCTTTGTGGTACTTTTTGTCAAACTGAAGTTGGTGTTTAGGGTTGTCAAGAGTGTACAGGGCTTGGAGTTTTAACCATTTTGAGGCCTTTCTGAAAAATGACTTTTTTTGGCCAATTTTGACGCCTTACTATACTATGACCATTTTTATGACATTTTGAGGCCCAAAAAAATTGGACTTTTTTTTGGCCGATTTTGACGCCTTACTATACTATGACCATTTTTATGACGTTTTGAGGATGTGACATTTTTCACCGATCCTAAGAGAGCAAGATAGAGACATGCGACCTTGTCCTACCCCCCCATTTGTGTGTACCCCGAGTCCAACGGTACCACCCTTGAGTCTCTAGCACATAGGGTTCCGGAGTTATGAGCATTTGAAGTTCCCCCATAAAAGTGAGTTGGGAGAGTGAAAATTTGGGGTTTTAACAAGGGTCAGTTTTGACCGATCCTCAGGGAGCAAGATAGAGACATGAGGCCTTGTCCTACCCCCCCATTTGTGGGTACCCCGAGTCCAACGGTACCACTCTTAAGTCACTAGGACTTAGGGTTCCACAGTTATGAGCATTTGAAGTTCCCCCATAAAAGTGAGTTGGGAGAGTGAAAATTTTCCAAAGTGTGAGATGCCAAAAATGTTCCCCCAGACAGTGTTTAGGAGCACGTTTCAGAGCCTTAGGAGTGGTTTGGACCCCCCTTTTTGTGGTACTTTTTGTCAAACTGAAGTTGGTGTTTAGGGTTGTTGAGTGTACAGGGCCTGTGAGAGGCCAAAAATGTTCCCCCAGAAAGTGTTTAGGAGCACGTTTCAGAGCCTTAGGAGTGGTTTGGACCCCCCTTTTTGTGGTACTTTTTGTCAAACTGAAGTTGGTGTTTAGGGTTGTTGAGTGTACAGGGCCTAAGTGTGAGAGGCCAAAAATGTTCCCCCAGAAAGTGTTTAGGAGCACGTTTCAGAGCCTTAGGAGTGGTTTGGACCCCCCTTTTTGTGGTACTTTTTGTCAAACTGAAGTTGGTGTTTAGGGTTGTCAAGATGTACAGGGCTTGGAGTTTTAACCATTTTGAGGCCTTTCTGAAAAATGACTTTTTTTGGCCAATTTTGACGCCTTACTATACTATGACCATTTTCATGACATTTTGAGGCCCAAAAAAATTGGACTTTTTTTGGCCGATTTTGACGCCTTACTATACTATGACCATTTTTATGACATTTTGAGGATGTGACATTTTTCACCGATCCTAAGAGAGCAAGATAGAGACATGCGACCTTGTCCTACCCCCCCATTTGTGTGTACCCCGAGTCCAACGGTACCACCCTTGAGTCTCTAGCACATAGGGTTCCGGAGTTATGAGCATTTGAAGTTCCCCCATAAAAGTGAGTTGGGAGAGTGAAAATTTGGGGTTTTAACAAGGGTCAGTTTTGACCGATCCTCAGGGAGCAAGATAGAGACATGAGGCCTTGTCCTACCCCCCCATTTGTGGGTACCCCGAGTCCAACGGTACCACTCTTAAGTCACTAGGACTTAGGGTTCCACAGTTATGAGCATTTGAAGTTCCCCCATAAAAGTGAGTTGGGAGAGTGAAAATTTTCCAAAGTGTGAGATGCCAAAAATGTTCCCCCAGACAGTGTTTAGGAGCACGTTTCAGAGCCTTAGGAGTGGTTTGGACCCCCCTTTTTGTGGTACTTTTTGTCAAACTGAAGTTGGTGTTTAGGGTTGTTGAGTGTACAGGGCCTAAGTGTGAGAGGCCAAAAATGTTCCCCCAGAAAGTGTTTAGGAGCACGTTTCAGAGCCTTAGGAGTGGTTTGGACCCCCCTTTTTGTGGTACTTTTTGTCAAACTGAAGTTGGTGTTTAGGGTTGTTGAGTGTACAGGGCCTAAGTGTGAGAGGCCAAAAATGTTCCCCCAGAAAGTGTTTAGGAGCACGTTTCAGAGCCTTAGGAGTGGTTTGGGCCCCCCTTTTTGTGGTACTTTTTGTCAAACTGAAGTTGGTGTTTAGGGTTGTCAAGAGTGTACAGGGCTTGGAGTTTTAACCATTTTGAGGCCTTTCTGAAAAATGACTTTTTTTGGCCAATTTTGACGCCTTACTATACTATGACCATTTTTAGGACATTTTGAGGCCCAAAAAAATTGGACTTTTTTTGGCCGATTTTGACGCCTTACTATACTATGACCATTTTTATGACATTTTGAGGATGTGACATTTTTCACCGATCCTAAGAGAGCAAGATAGAGACATGCGACCTTGTCCTACCCCCCCATTTGTGTGTACCCCGAGTCCAACGGTACCACCCTTGAGTCTCTAGCACATAGGGTTCCGGAGTTATGAGCATTTGAAGTTCCCCCATAAAAGTGAGTTGGGAGAGTGAAAATTTGGGTTTTTAACAAGGGTCAGTTTTGACCGATCCTCAGGGAGCAAGATAGAGACATGAGGCCTTGTCCTACCCCCCCATTTGTGGGTACCCCGAGTCCAACGGTACCACTCTTAAGTCACTAGGACTTAGGGTTCCACAGTTATGAGCATTTGAAGTTCCCCCATATAAGTGAGTTGGGAGAGTGAAAATTTTCCAAAGTGTGAGATGCCAAAATTGTTCCCCCAGAAAGTGTTTAGGAGCACGTTTCAGAGCCTTAGGAGTGGTTTGGACCCCCCTTTTTGTGGTACTTTTTGTCAAACTGAAGTTGGTGTTTAGGGTTGTTGAGTGTACAGGGCCTAAGTGTGAGAGGCCAAAAATGTTCCCCCAGAAAGTGTTTAGGAGCACGTTTCAGAGCCTTAGGAGTGGTTTGGACCCCCCTTTTTGTGGTACTTTTTGTCAAACTGAAGTTGGTGTTTAGGGTTGTCAAGAGTGTACAGGGCTTGGAGTTTTAACCATTTTGAGGCCTTTCTGAAAAATGACTTTTTTTGGCCAATTTTGACGCCTTACTATACTATGACCATTTTTATGACATTTTGAGGCCCAAAAAAATTGGACTTTTTTTGGCCGATTTTGACGCCTTACTATACTATGACCATTTTTATGACGTTTTGAGGATGACATTTTTCACCGATCCTAAGAGAGCAAGATAGAGACATGCGACCTTGTCCTACCCCCCCATTTGTGTGTACCCCGAGTCCAACGGTACCACCCTTGAGTCTCTAGCACATAGGGTTCCGGAGTTATGAGCATTTGAAGTTCCCCCATAAAAGTGAGTTGGGAGAGTGAAAATTTGGGGTTTTAACAAGGGTCAGTTTTGACCGATCCTCAGGGAGCAAGATAGAGACATGAGGCCTTGTCCTACCCCCCCATTTGTGGGTACCCCGAGTCCAACGGTACCACTCTTAAGTCACTAGGACTTAGGGTTCCACAGTTATGAGCATTTGAAGTTCCCCCATATAAGTGAGTTGGGAGAGTGAAAATTTTCCAAAGTGTGAGATGCCAAAATTGTTCCCCCAGAAAGTGTTTAGGAGCACGTTTCAGAGCCTTAGGAGTGGTTTGGACCCCCCCTTTTGTGGTACTTTTTGTCAAACTGAAGTTGGTGTTTAGGGTTGTTGAGTGTACAGGGCCTAAGTGTGAGAGGCCAAAAATGTTCCCCCAGAAAGTGTTTAGGAGCACGTTTCAGAGCCTTAGGAGTGGTTTGGACCCCCCTTTTTGTGGTACTTTTTGTCAAACTGAAGTTGGTGTTTAGGGTTGTTGAGTGTACAGGGCCTAAGTGTGAGAGGCCAAAAATGTTCCCCCAGAAAGTGTTTAGGAGCACGTTTCAGAGCCTTAGGAGTGGTTTGGACCCCCCTTTTTGTGGTACTTTTTGTCAAACTGAAGTTGGTGTTTAGGGTTGTTGAGTGTACAGGGCCTAAGTGTGAGAGGCCAAAAATGTTCCCCCAGAAAGTGTTTAGGAGCACGTTTCAGAGCCTTAGGAGTGGTTTGGACCCCCCTTTTTGTGGTACTTTTTGTCAAACTGAAGTTGGTGTTTAGGGTTGTCAAGATGTACAGGGCTTGGAGTTTTAACCATTTTGAGGCCTTTCTGAAAAATGACTTTTTTTGGCCAATTTTGACGCCTTACTATACTATGACCATTTTCATGACATTTTGAGGCCCAAAAAAATTGGACTTTTTTTGGCCGATTTTGACGCCTTACTATACTATGACCATTTTTATGACATTTTGAGGATGTGACATTTTTCACCGATCCTAAGAGAGCAAGATAGAGACATGCGACCTTGTCCTACCCCCCCATTTGTGTGTACCCCGAGTCCAACGGTACCACCCTTGAGTCTCTAGCACATAGGGTTCCGGAGTTATGAGCATTTGAAGTTCCCCCATAAAAGTGAGTTGGGAGAGTGAAAATTTGGGTTTTTAACAAGGGTCAGTTTTGACCGATCCTCAGGGAGCAAGATAGAGACATGAGGCCTTGTCCTACCCCCCCATTTGTGGGTACCCCGAGTCCAACGGTACCACTCTTAAGTCACTAGGACTTAGGGTTCCACAGTTATGAGCATTTGAAGTTCCCCCATATAAGTGAGTTGGGAGAGTGAAAATTTTCCAAAGTGTGAGATGCCAAAATTGTTCCCCCAGAAAGTGTTTAGGAGCACGTTTCAGAGCCTTAGGAGTGGTTTGGACCCCCCTTTTTGTGGTACTTTTTGTCAAACTGAAGTTGGTGTTTAGGGTTGTTGAGTGTACAGGGCCTAAGTGTGAGAGGCCAAAAATGTTCCCCCAGAAAGTGTTTAGGAGCACGTTTCAGAGCCTTAGGAGTGGTTTGGACCCCCCTTTTTGTGGTACTTTTTGTCAAACTGAAGTTGGTGTTTAGGGTTGTCAAGAGTGTACAGGGCTTGGAGTTTTAACCATTTTGAGGCCTTTCTGAAAAATGACTTTTTTTGGCCAATTTTGACGCCTTACTATACTATGACCATTTTTATGACATTTTGAGGCCCAAAAAAATTGGACTTTTTTTGGCCGATTTTGACGCCTTACTATACTATGACCATTTTTATGACGTTTTGAGGATGACATTTTTCACCGATCCTAAGAGAGCAAGATAGAGACATGCGACCTTGTCCTACCCCCCCATTTGTGTGTACCCCGAGTCCAACGGTACCACCCTTGAGTCTCTAGCACATAGGGTTCCGGAGTTATGAGCATTTGAAGTTCCCCCATAAAAGTGAGTTGGGAGAGTGAAAATTTGGGGTTTTAACAAGGGTCAGTTTTGACCGATCCTCAGGGAGCAAGATAGAGACATGAGGCCTTGTCCTACCCCCCCATTTGTGGGTACCCCGAGTCCAACGGTACCACTCTTAAGTCACTAGGACTTAGGGTTCCACAGTTATGAGCATTTGAAGTTCCCCCATAAAAGTGAGTTGGGAGAGTGAAAATTTTCCAAAGTGTGAGATGCCAAAAATGTTCCCCCAGACAGTGTTTAGGAGCACGTTTCAGAGCCTTAGGAGTGGTTTGGACCCCCCTTTTTGTGGTACTTTTTGTCAAACTGAAGTTGGTGTTTAGGGTTGTTGAGTGTACAGGGCCTAAGTGTGAGAGGCCAAAAATGTTCCCCCAGAAAGTGTTTAGGAGCACGTTTCAGAGCCTTAGGAGTGGTTTGGACCCCCCTTTTTGTGGTACTTTTTGTCAAACTGAAGTTGGTGTTTAGGGTTGTTGAGTGTACAGGGCCTAAGTGTGAGAGGCCAAAAATGTTCCCCCAGAAAGTGTTTAGGAGCACGTTTCAGAGCCTTAGGAGTGGTTTGGGCCCCCCTTTTTGTGGTACTTTTTGTCAAACTGAAGTTGGTGTTTAGGGTTGTCAAGAGTGTACAGGGCTTGGAGTTTTAACCATTTTGAGGCCTTTCTGAAAAATGACTTTTTTTGGCCAATTTTGACGCCTTACTATACTATGACCATTTTTAGGACATTTTGAGGCCCAAAAAAATTGGACTTTTTTTGGCCGATTTTGACGCCTTACTATACTATGACCATTTTTATGACATTTTGAGGATGTGACATTTTTCACCGATCCTAAGAGAGCAAGATAGAGACATGCGACCTTGTCCTACCCCCCCATTTGTGTGTACCCCGAGTCCAACGGTACCACCCTTGAGTCTCTAGCACATAGGGTTCCGGAGTTATGAGCATTTGAAGTTCCCCCATAAAAGTGAGTTGGGAGAGTGAAAATTTGGGTTTTTAACAAGGGTCAGTTTTGACCGATCCTCAGGGAGCAAGATAGAGACATGAGGCCTTGTCCTACCCCCCCATTTGTGGGTACCCCGAGTCCAACGGTACCACTCTTAAGTCACTAGGACTTAGGGTTCCACAGTTATGAGCATTTGAAGTTCCCCCATATAAGTGAGTTGGGAGAGTGAAAATTTTCCAAAGTGTGAGATGCCAAAATTGTTCCCCCAGAAAGTGTTTAGGAGCACGTTTCAGAGCCTTAGGAGTGGTTTGGACCCCCCTTTTTGTGGTACTTTTTGTCAAACTGAAGTTGGTGTTTAGGGTTGTTGAGTGTACAGGGCCTAAGTGTGAGAGGCCAAAAATGTTCCCCCAGAAAGTGTTTAGGAGCACGTTTCAGAGCCTTAGGAGTGGTTTGGACCCCCCTTTTTGTGGTACTTTTTGTCAAACTGAAGTTGGTGTTTAGGGTTGTCAAGAGTGTACAGGGCTTGGAGTTTTAACCATTTTGAGGCCTTTCTGAAAAATGACTTTTTTTGGCCAATTTTGACGCCTTACTATACTATGACCATTTTTATGACATTTTGAGGCCCAAAAAAATTGGACTTTTTTTGGCCGATTTTGACGCCTTACTATACTATGACCATTTTTATGACGTTTTGAGGATGACATTTTTCACCGATCCTAAGAGAGCAAGATAGAGACATGCGACCTTGTCCTACCCCCCCATTTGTGTGTACCCCGAGTCCAACGGTACCACCCTTGAGTCTCTAGCACATAGGGTTCCGGAGTTATGAGCATTTGAAGTTCCCCCATAAAAGTGAGTTGGGAGAGTGAAAATTTGGGGTTTTAACAAGGGTCAGTTTTGACCGATCCTCAGGGAGCAAGATAGAGACATGAGGCCTTGTCCTACCCCCCCATTTGTGGGTACCCCGAGTCCAACGGTACCACTCTTAAGTCACTAGGACTTAGGGTTCCACAGTTATGAGCATTTGAAGTTCCCCCATATAAGTGAGTTGGGAGAGTGAAAATTTTCCAAAGTGTGAGATGCCAAAATTGTTCCCCCAGAAAGTGTTTAGGAGCACGTTTCAGAGCCTTAGGAGTGGTTTGGACCCCCCCTTTTGTGGTACTTTTTGTCAAACTGAAGTTGGTGTTTAGGGTTGTTGAGTGTACAGGGCCTAAGTGTGAGAGGCCAAAAATGTTCCCCCAGAAAGTGTTTAGGAGCACGTTTCAGAGCCTTAGGAGTGGTTTGGACCCCCCTTTTTGTGGTACTTTTTGTCAAACTGAAGTTGGTGTTTAGGGTTGTTGAGTGTACAGGGCCTAAGTGTGAGAGGCCAAAAATGTTCCCCCAGAAAGTGTTTAGGAGCACGTTTCAGAGCCTTAGGAGTGGTTTGGACCCCCCTTTTTGTGGTACTTTTTGTCAAACTGAAGTTGGTGTTTAGGGTTGTTGAGTGTACAGGGCCTAAGTGTGAGAGGCCAAAAATGTTCCCCCAGAAAGTGTTTAGGAGCACGTTTCAGAGCCTTAGGAGTGGTTTGGACCCCCCTTTTTGTGGTACTTTTTGTCAAACTGAAGTTGGTGTTTAGGGTTGTCAAGATGTACAGGGCTTGGAGTTTTAACCATTTTGAGGCCTTTCTGAAAAATGACTTTTTTTGGCCAATTTTGACGCCTTACTATACTATGACCATTTTCATGACATTTTGAGGCCCAAAAAAATTGGACTTTTTTTGGCCGATTTTGACGCCTTACTATACTATGACCATTTTTATGACATTTTGAGGATGTGACATTTTTCACCGATCCTAAGAGAGCAAGATAGAGACATGCGACCTTGTCCTACCCCCCCATTTGTGTGTACCCCGAGTCCAACGGTACCACCCTTGAGTCTCTAGCACATAGGGTTCCGGAGTTATGAGCATTTGAAGTTCCCCCATAAAAGTGAGTTGGGAGAGTGAAAATTTGGGTTTTTAACAAGGGTCAGTTTTGACCGATCCTCAGGGAGCAAGATAGAGACATGAGGCCTTGTCCTACCCCCCCATTTGTGGGTACCCCGAGTCCAACGGTACCACTCTTAAGTCACTAGGACTTAGGGTTCCACAGTTATGAGCATTTGAAGTTCCCCCATATAAGTGAGTTGGGAGAGTGAAAATTTTCCAAAGTGTGAGATGCCAAAATTGTTCCCCCAGAAAGTGTTTAGGAGCACGTTTCAGAGCCTTAGGAGTGGTTTGGACCCCCCTTTTTGTGGTACTTTTTGTCAAACTGAAGTTGGTGTTTAGGGTTGTTGAGTGTACAGGGCCTAAGTGTGAGAGGCCAAAAATGTTCCCCCAGAAAGTGTTTAGGAGCACGTTTCAGAGCCTTAGGAGTGGTTTGGACCCCCCTTTTTGTGGTACTTTTTGTCAAACTGAAGTTGGTGTTTAGGGTTGTCAAGAGTGTACAGGGCTTGGAGTTTTAACCATTTTGAGGCCTTTCTGAAAAATGACTTTTTTTGGCCAATTTTGACGCCTTACTATACTATGACCATTTTTATGACATTTTGAGGCCCAAAAAAATTGGACTTTTTTTGGCCGATTTTGACGCCTTACTATACTATGACCATTTTTATGACGTTTTGAGGATGACATTTTTCACCGATCCTAAGAGAGCAAGATAGAGACATGCGACCTTGTCCTACCCCCCCATTTGTGTGTACCCCGAGTCCAACGGTACCACCCTTGAGTCTCTAGCACATAGGGTTCCGGAGTTATGAGCATTTGAAGTTCCCCCATAAAAGTGAGTTGGGAGAGTGAAAATTTGGGGTTTTAACAAGGGTCAGTTTTGACCGATCCTCAGGGAGCAAGATAGAGACATGAGGCCTTGTCCTACCCCCCCCACTTGTGGGTACCCCGAGTCCAACGGTACCACTCTTAAGTCACTAGGACTTAGGGTTCCACAGTTATGAGCATTTGAAGTTCCCCCATATAAGTGAGTTGGGAGAGTGAAAATTTTCCAAAGTGTGAGATGCCAAAATTGTTCCCCCAGAAAGTGTTTAGGAGCACGTTTCAGAGCCTTAGGAGTGGTTTGGACCCCCCCTTTTGTGGTACTTTTTGTCAAACTGAAGTTGGTGTTTAGGGTTGTTGAGTGTACAGGGCCTAAGTGTGAGAGGCCAAAAATGTTCCCCCAGAAAGTGTTTAGGAGCACGTTTCAGAGCCTTAGGAGTGGTTTGGACCCCCCTTTTTGTGGTACTTTTTGTCAAACTGAAGTTGGTGTTTAGGGTTGTTGAGTGTACAGGGCCTAAGTGTGAGAGGCCAAAAATGTTCCCCCAGAAAGTGTTTAGGAGCACGTTTCAGAGCCTTAGGAGTGGTTTGGACCCCCCTTTTTGTGGTACTTTTTGTCAAACTGAAGTTGGTGTTTAGGGTTGTCAAGATGTACAGGGCTTGGAGTTTTAACCATTTTGAGGCCTTTCTGAAAAATGACTTTTTTTGGCCAATTTTGACGCCTTACTATACTATGACCATTTTCATGACATTTTGAGGCCCAAAAAAATTGGACTTTTTTTGGCCGATTTTGACGCCTTACTATACTATGACCATTTTTATGACATTTTGAGGATGTGACATTTTTCACCGATCCTAAGAGAGCAAGATAGAGACATGCGACCTTGTCCTACCCCCCCATTTGTGTGTACCCCGAGTCCAACGGTACCACCCTTGAGTCTCTAGCACATAGGGTTCCGGAGTTATGAGCATTTGAAGTTCCCCCATAAAAGTGAGTTGGGAGAGTGAAAATTTGGGTTTTTAACAAGGGTCAGTTTTGACCGATCCTCAGGGAGCAAGATAGAGACATGAGGCCTTGTCCTACCCCCCCCATTTGTGGGTACCCCGAGTCCAACGGTACCACTCTTAAGTCACTAGAACTTAGGGTTCCACAGTTATGAGCATTTGAAGTTCCCCCATAAAAGTGAGTTGGGAGAGTGAAAATTTTCCAAAGTGTGAGATGCCAAAAATGTTCCCCCAGACAGTGTTTAGGAGCACGTTTCAGAGCCTTAGGAGTGGTTTGGACCCCCCTTTTTGTGGTACTTTTTGTCAAACTGAAGTTGGTGTTTAGGGTTGTTGAGTGTACAGGGCCTAAGTGTGAGAGGCCAAAAATGTTCCCCCAGAAAGTGTTTAGGAGCACGTTTCAGAGCCTTAGGAGTGGTTTGGACCCCCCTTTTTGTGGTACTTTTTGTCAAACTGAAGTTGGTGTTTAGGGTTGTTGAGTGTACAGGGCCTAAGTGTGAGAGGCCAAAAATGTTCCCCCAGAAAGTGTTTAGGAGCACGTTTCAGAGCCTTAGGAGTGGTTTGGACCCCCCTTTTTGTGGTACTTTTTGTCAAACTGAAGTTGGTGTTTAGGGTTGTCAAGAGTGTACAGGGCTTGGAGTTTTAACCATTTTGAGGCCTTTCTGAAAAATGACTTTTTTTGGCCAATTTTGACGCCTTACTATACTATGACCATTTTTAGGACATTTTGAGGCCCAAAAAAATTGGACTTTTTTTGGCCGATTTTGACGCCTTACTATACTATGACCATTTTTATGACATTTTGAGGATGACATTTTTCACCGATCCTAAGAGAGCAAGATAGAGACATGCGACCTTGTCCTACCCCCCCATTTGTGTGTACCCCGAGTCCAACGGTACCACCCTTGAGTCTCTAGCACATAGGGTTCCGGAGTTATGAGCATTTGAAGTTCCCCCATAAAAGTGAGTTGGGAGAGTGAAAATTTGGGGTTTTAACAAGGGTCAGTTTTGACCGATCCTCAGGGAGCAAGATAGAGACATGAGGCCTTGTCCTACCCCCCCATTTGTGGGTACCCCGAGTCCAACGGTACCACTCTTAAGTCACTAGGACTTAGGGTTCCACAGTTATGAGCATTTGAAGTTCCCCCATAAAAGTGAGTTGGGAGAGTGAAAATTTTCCAAAGTGTGAGATGCCAAAAATGTTCCCCCAGACAGTGTTTAGGAGCACGTTTCAGAGCCTTAGGAGTGGTTTGGACCCCCCTTTTTGTGGTACTTTTTGTCAAACTGAAGTTGGTGTTTAGGGTTGTTGAGTGTACAGGGCCTAAGTGTGAGAGGCCAAAAATGTTCCCCCAGAAAGTGTTTAGGAGCACGTTTCAGAGCCTTAGGAGTGGTTTGGACCCCCCTTTTTGTGGTACTTTTTGTCAAACTGAAGTTGGTGTTTAGGGTTGTTGAGTGTACAGGGCCTAAGTGTGAGAGGCCAAAAATGTTCCCCCAGAAAGTGTTTAGGAGCACGTTTCAGAGCCTTAGGAGTGGTTTGGACCCCCCTCTTTGTGGTACTTTTTGTCAAACTGAAGTTGGTGTTTAGGGTTGTCAAGAGTGTACAGGGCTTGGAGTTTTAACCATTTTGAGGCCTTTCTGAAAAATGACTTTTTTTGGCCAATTTTGACGCCTTACTATACTATGACCATTTTCATGACATTTTGAGGCCCAAAAAAATTGGACTTTTTTTTGGCCGATTTTGACGCCTTACTATACTATGACCATTTTTATGACGTTTTGAGGATGTGACATTTTTCACCGATCCTAAGAGAGCAAGATAGAGACATGCGACCTTGTCCTACCCCCCCATTTGTGTGTACCCCGAGTCCAACGGTACCACCCTTGAGTCTCTAGCACATAGGGTTCCGGAGTTATGAGCATTTGAAGTTCCCCCATAAAAGTGAGTTGGGAGAGTGAAAATTTGGGGTTTTAACAAGGGTCAGTTTTGACCGATCCTCAGGGAGCAAGATAGAGACATGAGGCCTTGTCCTACCCCCCCATTTGTGGGTACCCCGAGTCCAACGGTACCACTCTTAAGTCACTAGGACTTAGGGTTCCACAGTTATGAGCATTTGAAGTTCCCCCATATAAGTGAGTTGGGAGAGTGAAAATTTTCCAGTGTGAGATGCCAAAAATGTTCCCCCAGAAAGTGTTTAGGAGCACGTTTCAGAGCCTTAGGAGTGGTTTGGACCCCCCTTTTTGTGGTACTTTTTGTCAAACTGAAGTTGGTGTTTAGGGTTGTTGAGTGTACAGGGCCTGTGAGAGGCCAAAAATGTTCCCCCAGAAAGTGTTTAGGAGCACGTTTCAGAGCCTTAGGAGTGGTTTGGACCCCCCTTTTTGTGGTACTTTTTGTCAAACTGAAGTTGGTGTTTAGGGTTGTTGAGTGTACAGGGCCTAAGTGTGAGAGGCCAAAAATGTTCCCCCAGAAAGTGTTTAGGAGCACGTTTCAGAGCCTTAGGAGTGGTTTGGGCCCCCCTTTTTGTGGTACTTTTTGTCAAACTGAAGTTGGTGTTTAGGGTTGTCAAGAGTGTACAGGGCTTGGAGTTTTAACCATTTTGAGGCCTTTCTGAAAAATGACTTTTTTTGGCCAATTTTGACGCCTTACTATACTATGACCATTTTTAGGACATTTTGAGGCCCAAAAAAATTGGACTTTTTTTGGCCGATTTTGACGCCTTACTATACTATGACCATTTTTATGACATTTTGAGGATGTGACATTTTTCACCGATCCTAAGAGAGCAAGATAGAGACATGCGACCTTGTCCTACCCCCCCCATTTGTGTGTACCCCGAGTCCAACGGTACCACCCTTGAGTCTCTAGCACATAGGGTTCCGGAGTTATGAGCATTTGAAGTTCCCCCATAAAAGTGAGTTGGGAGAGTGAAAATTTGGGTTTTTAACAAGGGTCAGTTTTGACCGATCCTCAGGGAGCAAGATAGAGACATGAGGCCTTGTCCTACCCCCCCATTTGTGGGTACCCCGAGTCCAACGGTACCACTCTTAAGTCACTAGGACTTAGGGTTCCACAGTTATGAGCATTTGAAGTTCCCCCATATAAGTGAGTTGGGAGAGTGAAAATTTTCCAAAGTGTGAGATGCCAAAATTGTTCCCCCAGAAAGTGTTTAGGAGCACGTTTCAGAGCCTTAGGAGTGGTTTGGACCCCCCTTTTTGTGGTACTTTTTGTCAAACTGAAGTTGGTGTTTAGGGTTGTTGAGTGTACAGGGCCTAAGTGTGAGAGGCCAAAAATGTTCCCCCAGAAAGTGTTTAGGAGCACGTTTCAGAGCCTTAGGAGTGGTTTGGACCCCCCTTTTTGTGGTACTTTTTGTCAAACTGAAGTTGGTGTTTAGGGTTGTCAAGAGTGTACAGGGCTTGGAGTTTTAACCATTTTGAGGCCTTTCTGAAAAATGACTTTTTTTGGCCAATTTTGACGCCTTACTATACTATGACCATTTTTATGACATTTTGAGGCCCAAAAAAATTGGACTTTTTTTGGCCGATTTTGACGCCTTACTATACTATGACCATTTTTATGACGTTTTGAGGATGACATTTTTCACCGATCCTAAGAGAGCAAGATAGAGACATGCGACCTTGTCCTACCCCCCCATTTGTGTGTACCCCGAGTCCAACGGTACCACCCTTGAGTCTCTAGCACATAGGGTTCCGGAGTTATGAGCATTTGAAGTTCCCCCATAAAAGTGAGTTGGGAGAGTGAAAATTTGGGGTTTTAACAAGGGTCAGTTTTGACCGATCCTCAGGGAGCAAGATAGAGACATGAGGCCTTGTCCTACCCCCCCATTTGTGGGTACCCCGAGTCCAACGGTACCACTCTTAAGTCACTAGGACTTAGGGTTCCACAGTTATGAGCATTTGAAGTTCCCCCATAAAAGTGAGTTGGGAGAGTGAAAATTTTCCAAAGTGTGAGATGCCAAAAATGTTCCCCCAGACAGTGTTTAGGAGCACGTTTCAGAGCCTTAGGAGTGGTTTGGACCCCCCTTTTTGTGGTACTTTTTGTCAAACTGAAGTTGGTGTTTAGGGTTGTTGAGTGTACAGGGCCTAAGTGTGAGAGGCCAAAAATGTTCCCCCAGAAAGTGTTTAGGAGCACGTTTCAGAGCCTTAGGAGTGGTTTGGACCCCCCTTTTTGTGGTACTTTTTGTCAAACTGAAGTTGGTGTTTAGGGTTGTTGAGTGTACAGGGCCTAAGTGTGAGAGGCCAAAAATGTTCCCCCAGAAAGTGTTTAGGAGCACGTTTCAGAGCCTTAGGAGTGGTTTGGACCCCCCTCTTTGTGGTACTTTTTGTCAAACTGAAGTTGGTGTTTAGGGTTGTCAAGAGTGTACAGGGCTTGGAGTTTTAACCATTTTGAGGCCTTTCTGAAAAATGACTTTTTTTGGCCAATTTTGACGCCTTACTATACTATGACCATTTTTATGACATTTTGAGGCCCAAAAAAATTGGACTTTTTTTTGGCCGATTTTGACGCCTTACTATACTATGACCATTTTTATGACGTTTTGAGGATGTGACATTTTTCACCGATCCTAAGAGAGCAAGATAGAGACATGCGACCTTGTCCTACCCCCCCATTTGTGTGTACCCCGAGTCCAACGGTACCACCCTTGAGTCTCTAGCACATAGGGTTCCGGAGTTATGAGCATTTGAAGTTCCCCCATAAAAGTGAGTTGGGAGAGTGAAAATTTGGGGTTTTAACAAGGGTCAGTTTTGACCGATCCTCAGGGAGCAAGATAGAGACATGAGGCCTTGTCCTACCCCCCCATTTGTGGGTACCCCGAGTCCAACGGTACCACTCTTAAGTCACTAGGACTTAGGGTTCCACAGTTATGAGCATTTGAAGTTCCCCCATAAAAGTGAGTTGGGAGAGTGAAAATTTTCCAAAGTGTGAGATGCCAAAAATGTTCCCCCAGACAGTGTTTAGGAGCACGTTTCAGAGCCTTAGGAGTGGTTTGGACCCCCCTTTTTGTGGTACTTTTTGTCAAACTGAAGTTGGTGTTTAGGGTTGTTGAGTGTACAGGGCCTGTGAGAGGCCAAAAATGTTCCCCCAGAAAGTGTTTAGGAGCACGTTTCAGAGCCTTAGGAGTGGTTTGGACCCCCCTTTTTGTGGTACTTTTTGTCAAACTGAAGTTGGTGTTTAGGGTTGTTGAGTGTACAGGGCCTAAGTGTGAGAGGCCAAAAATGTTCCCCCAGAAAGTGTTTAGGAGCACGTTTCAGAGCCTTAGGAGTGGTTTGGACCCCCCTTTTTGTGGTACTTTTTGTCAAACTGAAGTTGGTGTTTAGGGTTGTCAAGATGTACAGGGCTTGGAGTTTTAACCATTTTGAGGCCTTTCTGAAAAATGACTTTTTTTGGCCAATTTTGACGCCTTACTATACTATGACCATTTTCATGACATTTTGAGGCCCAAAAAAATTGGACTTTTTTTGGCCGATTTTGACGCCTTACTATACTATGACCATTTTTATGACATTTTGAGGATGTGACATTTTTCACCGATCCTAAGAGAGCAAGATAGAGACATGCGACCTTGTCCTACCCCCCCATTTGTGTGTACCCCGAGTCCAACGGTACCACCCTTGAGTCTCTAGCACATAGGGTTCCGGAGTTATGAGCATTTGAAGTTCCCCCATAAAAGTGAGTTGGGAGAGTGAAAATTTGGGGTTTTAACAAGGGTCAGTTTTGACCGATCCTCAGGGAGCAAGATAGAGACATGAGGCCTTGTCCTACCCCCCCATTTGTGGGTACCCCGAGTCCAACGGTACCACTCTTAAGTCACTAGGACTTAGGGTTCCACAGTTATGAGCATTTGAAGTTCCCCCATAAAAGTGAGTTGGGAGAGTGAAAATTTTCCAAAGTGTGAGATGCCAAAAATGTTCCCCCAGACAGTGTTTAGGAGCACGTTTCAGAGCCTTAGGAGTGGTTTGGACCCCCCTTTTTGTGGTACTTTTTGTCAAACTGAAGTTGGTGTTTAGGGTTGTTGAGTGTACAGGGCCTAAGTGTGAGAGGCCAAAAATGTTCCCCCAGAAAGTGTTTAGGAGCACGTTTCAGAGCCTTAGGAGTGGTTTGGACCCCCCTTTTTGTGGTACTTTTTGTCAAACTGAAGTTGGTGTTTAGGGTTGTTGAGTGTACAGGGCCTAAGTGTGAGAGGCCAAAAATGTTCCCCCAGAAAGTGTTTAGGAGCACGTTTCAGAGCCTTAGGAGTGGTTTGGACCCCCCTTTTTGTGGTACTTTTTGTCAAACTGAAGTTGGTGTTTAGGGTTGTCAAGATGTACAGGGCTTGGAGTTTTAACCATTTTGAGGCCTTTCTGAAAAATGACTTTTTTTGGCCAATTTTGACGCCTTACTATACTATGACCATTTTCATGACATTTTGAGGCCCAAAAAAATTGGACTTTTTTTGGCCGATTTTGACGCCTTACTATACTATGACCATTTTTATGACATTTTGAGGATGTGACATTTTTCACCGATCCTAAGAGAGCAAGATAGAGACATGCGACCTTGTCCTACCCCCCCATTTGTGTGTACCCCGAGTCCAACGGTACCACCCTTGAGTCTCTAGCACATAGGGTTCCGGAGTTATGAGCATTTGAAGTTCCCCCATAAAAGTGAGTTGGGAGAGTGAAAATTTGGGGTTTTAACAAGGGTCAGTTTTGACCGATCCTCAGGGAGCAAGATAGAGACATGAGGCCTTGTCCTACCCCCCCATTTGTGGGTACCCCGAGTCCAACGGTACCACTCTTAAGTCACTAGGACTTAGGGTTCCACAGTTATGAGCATTTGAAGTTCCCCCATAAAAGTGAGTTGGGAGAGTGAAAATTTTCCAAAGTGTGAGATGCCAAAAATGTTCCCCCAGACAGTGTTTAGGAGCACGTTTCAGAGCCTTAGGAGTGGTTTGGACCCCCCTTTTTGTGGTACTTTTTGTCAAACTGAAGTTGGTGTTTAGGGTTGTTGAGTGTACAGGGCCTAAGTGTGAGAGGCCAAAAATGTTCCCCCAGAAAGTGTTTAGGAGCACGTTTCAGAGCCTTAGGAGTGGTTTGGACCCCCCTTTTTGTGGTACTTTTTGTCAAACTGAAGTTGGTGTTTAGGGTTGTTGAGTGTACAGGGCCTAAGTGTGAGAGGCCAAAAATGTTCCCCCAGAAAGTGTTTAGGAGCACGTTTCAGAGCCTTAGGAGTGGTTTGGGCCCCCCTTTTTGTGGTACTTTTTGTCAAACTGAAGTTGGTGTTTAGGGTTGTCAAGAGTGTACAGGGCTTGGAGTTTTAACCATTTTGAGGCCTTTCTGAAAAATGACTTTTTTTGGCCAATTTTGACGCCTTACTATACTATGACCATTTTTAGGACATTTTGAGGCCCAAAAAAATTGGACTTTTTTTGGCCGATTTTGACGCCTTACTATACTATGACCATTTTTATGACATTTTGAGGATGTGACATTTTTCACCGATCCTAAGAGAGCAAGATAGAGACATGCGACCTTGTCCTACCCCCCCATTTGTGTGTACCCCGAGTCCAACGGTACCACCCTTGAGTCTCTAGCACATAGGGTTCCGGAGTTATGAGCATTTGAAGTTCCCCCATAAAAGTGAGTTGGGAGAGTGAAAATTTGGGTTTTTAACAAGGGTCAGTTTTGACCGATCCTCAGGGAGCAAGATAGAGACATGAGGCCTTGTCCTACCCCCCCATTTGTGGGTACCCCGAGTCCAACGGTACCACTCTTAAGTCACTAGGACTTAGGGTTCCACAGTTATGAGCATTTGAAGTTCCCCCATATAAGTGAGTTGGGAGAGTGAAAATTTTCCAAAGTGTGAGATGCCAAAATTGTTCCCCCAGAAAGTGTTTAGGAGCACGTTTCAGAGCCTTAGGAGTGGTTTGGACCCCCCTTTTTGTGGTACTTTTTGTCAAACTGAAGTTGGTGTTTAGGGTTGTTGAGTGTACAGGGCCTAAGTGTGAGAGGCCAAAAATGTTCCCCCAGAAAGTGTTTAGGAGCACGTTTCAGAGCCTTAGGAGTGGTTTGGACCCCCCTTTTTGTGGTACTTTTTGTCAAACTGAAGTTGGTGTTTAGGGTTGTTGAGTGTACAGGGCCTAAGTGTGAGAGGCCAAAAATGTTCCCCCAGAAAGTGTTTAGGAGCACGTTTCAGAGCCTTAGGAGTGGTTTGGGCCCCCCTTTTTGTGGTACTTTTTGTCAAACTGAAGTTGGTGTTTAGGGTTGTCAAGAGTGTACAGGGCTTGGAGTTTTAACCATTTTGAGGCCTTTCTGAAAAATGACTTTTTTTGGCCAATTTTGACGCCTTACTATACTATGACCATTTTTAGGACATTTTGAGGCCCAAAAAAATTGGACTTTTTTTGGCCGATTTTGACGCCTTACTATACTATGACCATTTTTATGACATTTTGAGGATGTGACATTTTTCACCGATCCTAAGAGAGCAAGATAGAGACATGCGACCTTGTCCTACCCCCCCATTTGTGTGTACCCCGAGTCCAACGGTACCACCCTTGAGTCTCTAGCACATAGGGTTCCGGAGTTATGAGCATTTGAAGTTCCCCCATAAAAGTGAGTTGGGAGAGTGAAAATTTGGGTTTTTAACAAGGGTCAGTTTTGACCGATCCTCAGGGAGCAAGATAGAGACATGAGGCCTTGTCCTACCCCCCCATTTGTGGGTACCCCGAGTCCAACGGTACCACTCTTAAGTCACTAGGACTTAGGGTTCCACAGTTATGAGCATTTGAAGTTCCCCCATATAAGTGAGTTGGGAGAGTGAAAATTTTCCAAAGTGTGAGATGCCAAAATTGTTCCCCCAGAAAGTGTTTAGGAGCACGTTTCAGAGCCTTAGGAGTGGTTTGGACCCCCCTTTTTGTGGTACTTTTTGTCAAACTGAAGTTGGTGTTTAGGGTTGTTGAGTGTACAGGGCCTAAGTGTGAGAGGCCAAAAATGTTCCCCCAGAAAGTGTTTAGGAGCACGTTTCAGAGCCTTAGGAGTGGTTTGGACCCCCCTTTTTGTGGTACTTTTTGTCAAACTGAAGTTGGTGTTTAGGGTTGTCAAGAGTGTACAGGGCTTGGAGTTTTAACCATTTTGAGGCCTTTCTGAAAAATGACTTTTTTTGGCCAATTTTGACGCCTTACTATACTATGACCATTTTTATGACATTTTGAGGCCCAAAAAAATTGGACTTTTTTTGGCCGATTTTGACGCCTTACTATACTATGACCATTTTTATGACGTTTTGAGGATGACATTTTTCACCGATCCTAAGAGAGCAAGATAGAGACATGCGACCTTGTCCTACCCCCCCATTTGTGTGTACCCCGAGTCCAACGGTACCACCCTTGAGTCTCTAGCACATAGGGTTCCGGAGTTATGAGCATTTGAAGTTCCCCCATAAAAGTGAGTTGGGAGAGTGAAAATTTGGGGTTTTAACAAGGGTCAGTTTTGACCGATCCTCAGGGAGCAAGATAGAGACATGAGGCCTTGTCCTACCCCCCCATTTGTGGGTACCCCGAGTCCAACGGTACCACTCTTAAGTCACTAGGACTTAGGGTTCCACAGTTATGAGCATTTGAAGTTCCCCCATATAAGTGAGTTGGGAGAGTGAAAATTTTCCAAAGTGTGAGATGCCAAAATTGTTCCCCCAGAAAGTGTTTAGGAGCACGTTTCAGAGCCTTAGGAGTGGTTTGGACCCCCCCTTTTGTGGTACTTTTTGTCAAACTGAAGTTGGTGTTTAGGGTTGTTGAGTGTACAGGGCCTAAGTGTGAGAGGCCAAAAATGTTCCCCCAGAAAGTGTTTAGGAGCACGTTTCAGAGCCTTAGGAGTGGTTTGGACCCCCCTTTTTGTGGTACTTTTTGTCAAACTGAAGTTGGTGTTTAGGGTTGTTGAGTGTACAGGGCCTAAGTGTGAGAGGCCAAAAATGTTCCCCCAGAAAGTGTTTAGGAGCACGTTTCAGAGCCTTAGGAGTGGTTTGGACCCCCCTTTTTGTGGTACTTTTTGTCAAACTGAAGTTGGTGTTTAGGGTTGTTGAGTGTACAGGGCCTAAGTGTGAGAGGCCAAAAATGTTCCCCCAGAAAGTGTTTAGGAGCACGTTTCAGAGCCTTAGGAGTGGTTTGGACCCCCCTTTTTGTGGTACTTTTTGTCAAACTGAAGTTGGTGTTTAGGGTTGTCAAGAGTGTACAGGGCTTGGAGTTTTAACCATTTTGAGGCCTTTCTGAAAAATGACTTTTTTTGGCCAATTTTGACGCCTTACTATACTATGACCATTTTTATGACATTTTGAGGCCCAAAAAAATTGGACTTTTTTTGGCCGATTTTGACGCCTTACTATACTATGACCATTTTTATGACGTTTTGAGGATGTGACATTTTTCACCAATCCTAAGAGAGCAAGATAGAGACATGCGACCTTGTCCTACCCCCCCCATTTGTGTGTACCCCGAGTCCAACGGTACCACCCTTGAGTCTCTAGCACATAGGGTTCCGGAGTTATGAGCATTTGAAGTTCCCCCATAAAAGTGAGTTGGGAGAGTGAAAATTTGGGGTTTTAACAAGGGTCAGTTTTGACCGATCCTCAGGGAGCAAGATAGAGACATGAGGCCTTGTCCTACCCCCCCATTTGTGGGTACCCCGAGTCCAACGGTACCACTCTTAAGTCACTAGGACTTAGGGTTCCACAGTTATGAGCATTTGAAGTTCCCCCATAAAAGTGAGTTGGGAGAGTGAAAATTTTCCAAAGTGTGAGATGCCAAAAATGTTCCCCCAGACAGTGTTTAGGAGCACGTTTCAGAGCCTTAGGAGTGGTTTGGACCCCCCTTTTTGTGGTACTTTTTGTCAAACTGAAGTTGGTGTTTAGGGTTGTTGAGTGTACAGGGCCTAAGTGTGAGAGGCCAAAATTGTTCCCCCAGAAAGTGTTTAGGAGCACGTTTCAGAGCCTTAGGAGTGGTTTGGACCCCCCTTTTTGTGGTACTTTTTGTCAAACTGAAGTTGGTGTTTAGGGTTGTTGAGTGTACAGGGCCTAAGTGTGAGAGGCCAAAAATGTTCCCCCAGAAAGTGTTTAGGAGCACGTTTCAGAGCCTTAGGAGTGGTTTGGACCCCCCTTTTTGTGGTACTTTTTGTCAAACTGAAGTTGGTGTTTAGGGTTGTCAAGATGTACAGGGCTTGGAGTTTTAACCATTTTGAGGCCTTTCTGAAAAATGACTTTTTTTGGCCAATTTTGACGCCTTACTATACTATGACCATTTTCATGACATTTTGAGGCCCAAAAAAATTGGACTTTTTTTGGCCGATTTTGACGCCTTACTATACTATGACCATTTTTATGACATTTTGAGGATGTGACATTTTTCACCGATCCTAAGAGAGCAAGATAGAGACATGCGACCTTGTCCTACCCCCCCATTTGTGTGTACCCCGAGTCCAACGGTACCACCCTTGAGTCTCTAGCACATAGGGTTCCGGAGTTATGAGCATTTGAAGTTCCCCCATAAAAGTGAGTTGGGAGAGTGAAAATTTGGGTTTTTAACAAGGGTCAGTTTTGACCGATCCTCAGGGAGCAAGATAGAGACATGAGGCCTTGTCCTACCCCCCCATTTGTGGGTACCCCGAGTCCAACGGTACCACTCTTAAGTCACTAGGACTTAGGGTTCCACAGTTATGAGCATTTGAAGTTCCCCCATATAAGTGAGTTGGGAGAGTGAAAATTTTCCAAAGTGTGAGATGCCAAAATTGTTCCCCCAGAAAGTGTTTAGGAGCACGTTTCAGAGCCTTAGGAGTGGTTTGGACCCCCCTTTTTGTGGTACTTTTTGTCAAACTGAAGTTGGTGTTTAGGGTTGTTGAGTGTACAGGGCCTAAGTGTGAGAGGCCAAAAATGTTCCCCCAGAAAGTGTTTAGGAGCACGTTTCAGAGCCTTAGGAGTGGTTTGGACCCCCCTTTTTGTGGTACTTTTTGTCAAACTGAAGTTGGTGTTTAGGGTTGTCAAGAGTGTACAGGGCTTGGAGTTTTAACCATTTTGAGGCCTTTCTGAAAAATGACTTTTTTTGGCCAATTTTGACGCCTTACTATACTATGACCATTTTTATGACATTTTGAGGCCCAAAAAAATTGGACTTTTTTTGGCCGATTTTGACGCCTTACTATACTATGACCATTTTTATGACGTTTTGAGGATGACATTTTTCACCGATCCTAAGAGAGCAAGATAGAGACATGCGACCTTGTCCTACCCCCCCATTTGTGTGTACCCCGAGTCCAACGGTACCACCCTTGAGTCTCTAGCACATAGGGTTCCGGAGTTATGAGCATTTGAAGTTCCCCCATAAAAGTGAGTTGGGAGAGTGAAAATTTGGGGTTTTAACAAGGGTCAGTTTTGACCGATCCTCAGGGAGCAAGATAGAGACATGAGGCCTTGTCCTACCCCCCCCATTTGTGGGTACCCCGAGTCCAACGGTACCACTCTTAAGTCACTAGGACTTAGGGTTCCACAGTTATGAGCATTTGAAGTTCCCCCATAAAAGTGAGTTGGGAGAGTGAAAATTTTCCAAAGTGTGAGATGCCAAAAATGTTCCCCCAGACAGTGTTTAGGAGCACGTTTCAGAGCCTTAGGAGTGGTTTGGACCCCCCTTTTTGTGGTACTTTTTGTCAAACTGAAGTTGGTGTTTAGGGTTGTTGAGTGTACAGGGCCTAAGTGTGAGAGGCCAAAATTGTTCCCCCAGAAAGTGTTTAGGAGCACGTTTCAGAGCCTTAGGAGTGGTTTGGACCCCCCTTTTTGTGGTACTTTTTGTCAAACTGAAGTTGGTGTTTAGGGTTGTTGAGTGTACAGGGCCTAAGTGTGAGAGGCCAAAAATGTTCCCCCAGAAAGTGTTTAGGAGCACGTTTCAGAGCCTTAGGAGTGGTTTGGACCCCCCTTTTTGTGGTACTTTTTGTCAAACTGAAGTTGGTGTTTAGGGTTGTCAAGATGTACAGGGCTTGGAGTTTTAACCATTTTGAGGCCTTTCTGAAAAATGACTTTTTTTGGCCAATTTTGACGCCTTACTATACTATGACCATTTTCATGACATTTTGAGGCCCAAAAAAATTGGACTTTTTTTGGCCGATTTTGACGCCTTACTATACTATGACCATTTTTATGACATTTTGAGGATGTGACATTTTTCACCGATCCTAAGAGAGCAAGATAGAGACATGCGACCTTGTCCTACCCCCCCATTTGTGTGTACCCCGAGTCCAACGGTACCACCCTTGAGTCTCTAGCACATAGGGTTCCGGAGTTATGAGCATTTGAAGTTCCCCCATAAAAGTGAGTTGGGAGAGTGAAAATTTGGGTTTTTAACAAGGGTCAGTTTTGACCGATCCTCAGGGAGCAAGATAGAGACATGAGGCCTTGTCCTACCCCCCCATTTGTGGGTACCCCGAGTCCAACGGTACCACTCTTAAGTCACTAGGACTTAGGGTTCCACAGTTATGAGCATTTGAAGTTCCCCCATATAAGTGAGTTGGGAGAGTGAAAATTTTCCAAAGTGTGAGATGCCAAAATTGTTCCCCCAGAAAGTGTTTAGGAGCACGTTTCAGAGCCTTAGGAGTGGTTTGGACCCCCCTTTTTGTGGTACTTTTTGTCAAACTGAAGTTGGTGTTTAGGGTTGTTGAGTGTACAGGGCCTAAGTGTGAGAGGCCAAAAATGTTCCCCCAGAAAGTGTTTAGGAGCACGTTTCAGAGCCTTAGGAGTGGTTTGGACCCCCCTTTTTGTGGTACTTTTTGTCAAACTGAAGTTGGTGTTTAGGGTTGTCAAGAGTGTACAGGGCTTGGAGTTTTAACCATTTTGAGGCCTTTCTGAAAAATGACTTTTTTTGGCCAATTTTGACGCCTTACTATACTATGACCATTTTTATGACATTTTGAGGCCCAAAAAAATTGGACTTTTTTTGGCCGATTTTGACGCCTTACTATACTATGACCATTTTTATGACGTTTTGAGGATGACATTTTTCACCGATCCTAAGAGAGCAAGATAGAGACATGCGACCTTGTCCTACCCCCCCATTTGTGTGTACCCCGAGTCCAACGGTACCACCCTTGAGTCTCTAGCACATAGGGTTCCGGAGTTATGAGCATTTGAAGTTCCCCCATAAAAGTGAGTTGGGAGAGTGAAAATTTGGGGTTTTAACAAGGGTCAGTTTTGACCGATCCTCAGGGAGCAAGATAGAGACATGAGGCCTTGTCCTACCC
Organism: Toxotes jaculatrix; assembly: GCF_017976425.1. Classification (NCBI taxonomy): domain Eukaryota; kingdom Metazoa; phylum Chordata; class Actinopteri; family Toxotidae; genus Toxotes; species Toxotes jaculatrix. Next base: position 126,696 of record NC_054398.1, on the reverse strand, counting down.
CCCCCATTTGTGGGTACCCCGAGTCCAACGGTACCACTCTTAAGTCACTAGGACTTAGGGTTCCACAGTTATGAGCATTTGAAGTTCCCCCATAAAAGTGAGTTGGGAGAGTGAAAATTTTCCAAAGTGTGAGATGCCAAAAATGTTCCCCCAGACAGTGTTTAGGAGCACGTTTCAGAGCCTTAGGAGTGGTTTGGACCCCCCTTTTTGTGGTACTTTTTGTCAAACTGAAGTTGGTGTTTAGGGTTGTTGAGTGTACAGGGCCTAAGTGTGAGAGGCCAAAATTGTTCCCCCAGAAAGTGTTTAGGAGCACGTTTCAGAGCCTTAGGAGTGGTTTGGACCCCCCTTTTTGTGGTACTTTTTGTCAAACTGAAGTTGGTGTTTAGGGTTGTTGAGTGTACAGGGCCTAAGTGTGAGAGGCCAAAAATGTTCCCCCAGAAAGTGTTTAGGAGCACGTTTCAGAGCCTTAGGAGTGGTTTGGACCCCCCTTTTTGTGGTACTTTTTGTCAAACTGAAGTTGGTGTTTAGGGTTGTCAAGATGTACAGGGCTTGGAGTTTTAACCATTTTGAGGCCTTTCTGAAAAATGACTTTTTTTGGCCAATTTTGACGCCTTACTATACTATGACCATTTTCATGACATTTTGAGGCCCAAAAAAATTGGACTTTTTTTGGCCGATTTTGACGCCTTACTATACTATGACCATTTTTATGACATTTTGAGGATGTGACATTTTTCACCGATCCTAAGAGAGCAAGATAGAGACATGCGACCTTGTCCTACCCCCCCATTTGTGTGTACCCCGAGTCCAACGGTACCACCCTTGAGTCTCTAGCACATAGGGTTCCGGAGTTATGAGCATTTGAAGTTCCCCCATAAAAGTGAGTTGGGAGAGTGAAAATTTGGGTTTTTAACAAGGGTCAGTTTTGACCGATCCTCAGGGAGCAAGATAGAGACATGAGGCCTTGTCCTACCCCCCCATTTGTGGGTACCCCGAGTCCAACGGTACCACTCTTAAGTCACTAGGACTTAGGGTTCCACAGTTATGAGCATTTGAAGTTCCCCCATATAAGTGAGTTGGGAGAGTGAAAATTTTCCAAAGTGTGAGATGCCAAAATTGTTCCCCCAGAAAGTGTTTAGGAGCACGTTTCAGAGCCTTAGGAGTGGTTTGGACCCCCCTTTTTGTGGTACTTTTTGTCAAACTGAAGTTGGTGTTTAGGGTTGTTGAGTGTACAGGGCCTAAGTGTGAGAGGCCAAAAATGTTCCCCCAGAAAGTGTTTAGGAGCACGTTTCAGAGCCTTAGGAGTGGTTTGGACCCCCCTTTTTGTGGTACTTTTTGTCAAACTGAAGTTGGTGTTTAGGGTTGTCAAGAGTGTACAGGGCTTGGAGTTTTAACCATTTTGAGGCCTTTCTGAAAAATGACTTTTTTTGGCCAATTTTGACGCCTTACTATACTATGACCATTTTTATGACATTTTGAGGCCCAAAAAAATTGGACTTTTTTTGGCCGATTTTGACGCCTTACTATACTATGACCATTTTTATGACGTTTTGAGGATGACATTTTTCACCGATCCTAAGAGAGCAAGATAGAGACATGCGACCTTGTCCTACCCCCCCATTTGTGTGTACCCCGAGTCCAACGGTACCACCCTTGAGTCTCTAGCACATAGGGTTCCGGAGTTATGAGCATTTGAAGTTCCCCCATAAAAGTGAGTTGGGAGAGTGAAAATTTGGGGTTTTAACAAGGGTCAGTTTTGACCGATCCTCAGGGAGCAAGATAGAGACATGAGGCCTTGTCCTACCCCCCCCATTTGTGGGTACCCCGAGTCCAACGGTACCACTCTTAAGTCACTAGGACTTAGGGTTCCACAGTTATGAGCATTTGAAGTTCCCCCATATAAGTGAGTTGGGAGAGTGAAAATTTTCCAAAGTGTGAGATGCCAAAATTGTTCCCCCAGAAAGTGTTTAGGAGCACGTTTCAGAGCCTTAGGAGTGGTTTGGACCCCCCCTTTTGTGGTACTTTTTGTCAAACTGAAGTTGGTGTTTAGGGTTGTTGAGTGTACAGGGCCTAAGTGTGAGAGGCCAAAAATGTTCCCCCAGAAAGTGTTTAGGAGCACGTTTCAGAGCCTTAGGAGTGGTTTGGACCCCCCTTTTTGTGGTACTTTTTGTCAAACTGAAGTTGGTGTTTAGGGTTGTTGAGTGTACAGGGCCTAAGTGTGAGAGGCCAAAAATGTTCCCCCAGAAAGTGTTTAGGAGCACGTTTCAGAGCCTTAGGAGTGGTTTGGACCCCCCTTTTTGTGGTACTTTTTGTCAAACTGAAGTTGGTGTTTAGGGTTGTTGAGTGTACAGGGCCTAAGTGTGAGAGGCCAAAAATGTTCCCCCAGAAAGTGTTTAGGAGCACGTTTCAGAGCCTTAGGAGTGGTTTGGACCCCCCTTTTTGTGGTACTTTTTGTCAAACTGAAGTTGGTGTTTAGGGTTGTTGAGTGTACAGGGCCTAAGTGTGAGAGGCCAAAAATGTTCCCCCAGAAAGTGTTTAGGAGCACGTTTCAGAGCCTTAGGAGTGGTTTGGACCCCCCTTTTTGTGGTACTTTTTGTCAAACTGAAGTTGGTGTTTAGGGTTGTCAAGAGTGTACAGGGCTTGGAGTTTTAACCATTTTGAGGCCTTTCTGAAAAATGACTTTTTTTGGCCAATTTTGACGCCTTACTATACTATGACCATTTTTATGACATTTTGAGGCCCAAAAAAATTGGACTTTTTTTGGCCGATTTTGACGCCTTACTATACTATGACCATTTTTATGACGTTTTGAGGATGTGACATTTTTCACCGATCCTAAGAGAGCAAGATAGAGACATGCGACCTTGTCCTACCCCCCCCATTTGTGTGTACCCCGAGTCCAACGGTACCACCCTTGAGTCTCTAGCACATAGGGTTCCGGAGTTATGAGCATTTGAAGTTCCCCCATAAAAGTGAGTTGGGAGAGTGAAAATTTGGGGTTTTAACAAGGGTCAGTTTTGACCGATCCTCAGGGAGCAAGATAGAGACATGAGGCCTTGTCCTACCCCCCCATTTGTGGGTACCCCGAGTCCAACGGTACCACTCTTAAGTCACTAGGACTTAGGGTTCCACAGTTATGAGCATTTGAAGTTCCCCCATAAAAGTGAGTTGGGAGAGTGAAAATTTTCCAAAGTGTGAGATGCCAAAAATGTTCCCCCAGACAGTGTTTAGGAGCACGTTTCAGAGCCTTAGGAGTGGTTTGGACCCCCCTTTTTGTGGTACTTTTTGTCAAACTGAAGTTGGTGTTTAGGGTTGTTGAGTGTACAGGGCCTAAGTGTGAGAGGCCAAAAATGTTCCCCCAGAAAGTGTTTAGGAGCACGTTTCAGAGCCTTAGGAGTGGTTTGGACCCCCCTTTTTGTGGTACTTTTTGTCAAACTGAAGTTGGTGTTTAGGGTTGTTGAGTGTACAGGGCCTAAGTGTGAGAGGCCAAAAATGTTCCCCCAGAAAGTGTTTAGGAGCACGTTTCAGAGCCTTAGGAGTGGTTTGGACCCCCCTCTTTGTGGTACTTTTTGTCAAACTGAAGTTGGTGTTTAGGGTTGTCAAGAGTGTACAGGGCTTGGAGTTTTAACCATTTTGAGGCCTTTCTGAAAAATGACTTTTTTTGGCCAATTTTGACGCCTTACTATACTATGACCATTTTTATGACATTTTGAGGCCCAAACAAATTTGACTTTTTTTGGCCGATTTTGACGCCTTACTATACTATGACCATTTTTATGACGTTTTGAGGATGTGACATTTTTCACCGATCCTAAGAGAGCAAGATAGAGACATGCGACCTTGTTCTACCCCCCCATTTGTGTGTACCCCGAGTCCAACGGTACCACTCTTAAGTCACTAGGACTTAGGGTTCCACAGTTATGAGCATTTGAAGTTCCCCCATAAAAGTGAGTTGGGAGAGTGAAAATTTTCCAAAGTGTGAGATGCCAAAATTGTTCCCCCAGAAAGTGTTTAGGAGCACGTTTCAGAGCCTTAGGAGTGGTTTGGACCCCCCCTTTTGTGGTACTTTTTGTCAAACTGAAGTTGGTGTTTAGGGTTGTTGAGTGTACAGGGCCTAAGTGTGAGAGGCCAAAAATGTTCCCCCAGAAAGTGTTTAGGAGCACGTTTCAGAGCCTTAGGAGTGGTTTGGACCCCCCTTTTTGTGGTACTTTTTGTCAAACTGAAGTTGGTGTTAAGGGTTGTTGAGTGTACAGGGCCTAAGTGTGAGAGGCCAAAAATGTTCCCCCAGAAAGTGTTTAGGAGCACGTTTCAGAGCCTTAGGAGTGGTTTGGACCCCCCTTTTTGTGGTACTTTTTGTCAAACTGAAGTTGGTGTTTAGGGTTGTTGAGTGTACAGGGCCTAAGTGTGAGAGGCCAAAAATGTTCCCCCAGAAAGTGTTTAGGAGCACGTTTCAGAGCCTTAGGAGTGGTTTGGACCCCCCTTTTTGTGGTACTTTTTGTCAAACTGAAGTTGGTGTTTAGGGTTGTTGAGTGTACAGGGCCTAAGTGTGAGAGGCCAAAAATGTTCCCCCAGAAAGTGTTTAGGAGCACGTTTCAGAGCCTTAGGAGTGGTTTGGACCCCCCTTTTTGTGGTACTTTTTGTCAAACTGAAGTTGGTGTTTAGGGTTGTCAAGAGTGTACAGGGCTTGGAGTTTTAACCATTTTGAGGCCTTTCTGAAAAATGACTTTTTTTGGCCAATTTTGACGCCTTACTATACTATGACCATTTTTATGACATTTTGAGGCCCAAAAAAATTGGACTTTTTTTGGCCGATTTTGACGCCTTACTATACTATGACCATTTTTATGACGTTTTGAGGATGTGACATTTTTCACCGATCCTAAGAGAGCAAGATAGAGACATGCGACCTTGTCCTACCCCCCCCATTTGTGTGTACCCCGAGTCCAACGGTACCACCCTTGAGTCTCTAGCACATAGGGTTCCGGAGTTATGAGCATTTGAAGTTCCCCCATAAAAGTGAGTTGGGAGAGTGAAAATTTGGGGTTTTAACAAGGGTCAGTTTTGACCGATCCTCAGGGAGCAAGATAGAGACATGAGGCCTTGTCCTACCCCCCCATTTGTGGGTACCCCGAGTCCAACGGTACCACTCTTAAGTCACTAGGACTTAGGGTTCCACAGTTATGAGCATTTGAAGTTCCCCCATAAAAGTGAGTTGGGAGAGTGAAAATTTTCCAAAGTGTGAGATGCCAAAAATGTTCCCCCAGACAGTGTTTAGGAGCACGTTTCAGAGCCTTAGGAGTGGTTTGGACCCCCCTTTTTGTGGTACTTTTTGTCAAACTGAAGTTGGTGTTTAGGGTTGTTGAGTGTACAGGGCCTAAGTGTGAGAGGCCAAAAATGTTCCCCCAGAAAGTGTTTAGGAGCACGTTTCAGAGCCTTAGGAGTGGTTTGGACCCCCCTTTTTGTGGTACTTTTTGTCAAACTGAAGTTGGTGTTTAGGGTTGTTGAGTGTACAGGGCCTAAGTGTGAGAGGCCAAAAATGTTCCCCCAGAAAGTGTTTAGGAGCACGTTTCAGAGCCTTAGGAGTGGTTTGGACCCCCCTCTTTGTGGTACTTTTTGTCAAACTGAAGTTGGTGTTTAGGGTTGTCAAGAGTGTACAGGGCTTGGAGTTTTAACCATTTTGAGGCCTTTCTGAAAAATGACTTTTTTTGGCCAATTTTGACGCCTTACTATACTATGACCATTTTTATGACATTTTGAGGCCCAAACAAATTTGACTTTTTTTGGCCGATTTTGACGCCTTACTATACTATGACCATTTTTATGACGTTTTGAGGATGTGACATTTTTCACCGATCCTAAGAGAGCAAGATAGAGACATGCGACCTTGTTCTACCCCCCCATTTGTGTGTACCCCGAGTCCAACGGTACCACTCTTAAGTCACTAGGACTTAGGGTTCCACAGTTATGAGCATTTGAAGTTCCCCCATAAAAGTGAGTTGGGAGAGTGAAAATTTTCCAAAGTGTGAGATGCCAAAAATGTTCCCCCAGACAGTGTTTAGGAGCACGTTTCAGAGCCTTAGGAGTGGTTTGGACCCCCCTTTTTGTGGTACTTTTTGTCAAACTGAAGTTGGTGTTTAGGGTTGTTGAGTGTACAGGGCCTAAGTGTGAGAGGCCAAAAATGTTCCCCCAGAAAGTGTTTAGGAGCACGTTTCAGAGCCTTAGGAGTGGTTTGGACCCCCCTTTTTGTGGTACTTTTTGTCAAACTGAAGTTGGTGTTTAGGGTTGTCAAGAGTGTACAGGGCTTGGAGTTTTAACCATTTTGAGGCCTTTCTGAAAAATGACTTTTTTTGGCCAATTTTGACGCCTTACTATACTATGACCATTTTTATGACATTTTGAGGCCCAAAAAAATTGGACTTTTTTTGGCCGATTTTGACGCCTTACTATACTATGACCATTTTTATGACGTTTTGAGGATGACATTTTTCACCGATCCTAAGAGAGCAAGATAGAGACATGCGACCTTGTCCTACCCCCCCATTTGTGTGTACCCCGAGTCCAACGGTACCACCCTTGAGTCTCTAGCACATAGGGTTCCGGAGTTATGAGCATTTGAAGTTCCCCCATAAAAGTGAGTTGGGAGAGTGAAAATTTGGGGTTTTAACAAGGGTCAGTTTTGACCGATCCTCAGGGAGCAAGATAGAGACATGAGGCCTTGTCCTACCCCCCCCATTTGTGGGTACCCCGAGTCCAACGGTACCACTCTTAAGTCACTAGGACTTAGGGTTCCACAGTTATGAGCATTTGAAGTTCCCCCATAAAAGTGAGTTGGGAGAGTGAAAATTTTCCAAAGTGTGAGATGCCAAAAATGTTCCCCCAGACAGTGTTTAGGAGCACGTTTCAGAGCCTTAGGAGTGGTTTGGACCCCCCTTTTTGTGGTACTTTTTGTCAAACTGAAGTTGGTGTTTAGGGTTGTTGAGTGTACAGGGCCTAAGTGTGAGAGGCCAAAATTGTTCCCCCAGAAAGTGTTTAGGAGCACGTTTCAGAGCCTTAGGAGTGGTTTGGACCCCCCTTTTTGTGGTACTTTTTGTCAAACTGAAGTTGGTGTTTAGGGTTGTTGAGTGTACAGGGCCTAAGTGTGAGAGGCCAAAAATGTTCCCCCAGAAAGTGTTTAGGAGCACGTTTCAGAGCCTTAGGAGTGGTTTGGACCCCCCTTTTTGTGGTACTTTTTGTCAAACTGAAGTTGGTGTTTAGGGTTGTCAAGATGTACAGGGCTTGGAGTTTTAACCATTTTGAGGCCTTTCTGAAAAATGACTTTTTTTGGCCAATTTTGACGCCTTACTATACTATGACCATTTTCATGACATTTTGAGGCCCAAAAAAATTGGACTTTTTTTGGCCGATTTTGACGCCTTACTATACTATGACCATTTTTATGACATTTTGAGGATGTGACATTTTTCACCGATCCTAAGAGAGCAAGATAGAGACATGCGACCTTGTCCTACCCCCCCATTTGTGTGTACCCCGAGTCCAACGGTACCACCCTTGAGTCTCTAGCACATAGGGTTCCGGAGTTATGAGCATTTGAAGTTCCCCCATAAAAGTGAGTTGGGAGAGTGAAAATTTGGGTTTTTAACAAGGGTCAGTTTTGACCGATCCTCAGGGAGCAAGATAGAGACATGAGGCCTTGTCCTACCCCCCCATTTGTGGGTACCCCGAGTCCAACGGTACCACTCTTAAGTCACTAGGACTTAGGGTTCCACAGTTATGAGCATTTGAAGTTCCCCCATATAAGTGAGTTGGGAGAGTGAAAATTTTCCAAAGTGTGAGATGCCAAAATTGTTCCCCCAGAAAGTGTTTAGGAGCACGTTTCAGAGCCTTAGGAGTGGTTTGGACCCCCCTTTTTGTGGTACTTTTTGTCAAACTGAAGTTGGTGTTTAGGGTTGTTGAGTGTACAGGGCCTAAGTGTGAGAGGCCAAAAATGTTCCCCCAGAAAGTGTTTAGGAGCACGTTTCAGAGCCTTAGGAGTGGTTTGGACCCCCCTTTTTGTGGTACTTTTTGTCAAACTGAAGTTGGTGTTTAGGGTTGTCAAGAGTGTACAGGGCTTGGAGTTTTAACCATTTTGAGGCCTTTCTGAAAAATGACTTTTTTTGGCCAATTTTGACGCCTTACTATACTATGACCATTTTTATGACATTTTGAGGCCCAAAAAAATTGGACTTTTTTTGGCCGATTTTGACGCCTTACTATACTATGACCATTTTTATGACGTTTTGAGGATGACATTTTTCACCGATCCTAAGAGAGCAAGATAGAGACATGCGACCTTGTCCTACCCCCCCATTTGTGTGTACCCCGAGTCCAACGGTACCACCCTTGAGTCTCTAGCACATAGGGTTCCGGAGTTATGAGCATTTGAAGTTCCCCCATAAAAGTGAGTTGGGAGAGTGAAAATTTGGGGTTTTAACAAGGGTCAGTTTTGACCGATCCTCAGGGAGCAAGATAGAGACATGAGGCCTTGTCCTACCCCCCCCATTTGTGGGTACCCCGAGTCCAACGGTACCACTCTTAAGTCACTAGGACTTAGGGTTCCACAGTTATGAGCATTTGAAGTTCCCCCATATAAGTGAGTTGGGAGAGTGAAAATTTTCCAAAGTGTGAGATGCCAAAATTGTTCCCCCAGAAAGTGTTTAGGAGCACGTTTCAGAGCCTTAGGAGTGGTTTGGACCCCCCCTTTTGTGGTACTTTTTGTCAAACTGAAGTTGGTGTTTAGGGTTGTTGAGTGTACAGGGCCTAAGTGTGAGAGGCCAAAAATGTTCCCCCAGAAAGTGTTTAGGAGCACGTTTCAGAGCCTTAGGAGTGGTTTGGACCCCCCTTTTTGTGGTACTTTTTGTCAAACTGAAGTTGGTGTTTAGGGTTGTTGAGTGTACAGGGCCTAAGTGTGAGAGGCCAAAAATGTTCCCCCAGAAAGTGTTTAGGAGCACGTTTCAGAGCCTTAGGAGTGGTTTGGACCCCCCTTTTTGTGGTACTTTTTGTCAAACTGAAGTTGGTGTTTAGGGTTGTTGAGTGTACAGGGCCTAAGTGTGAGAGGCCAAAAATGTTCCCCCAGAAAGTGTTTAGGAGCACGTTTCAGAGCCTTAGGAGTGGTTTGGACCCCCCTTTTTGTGGTACTTTTTGTCAAACTGAAGTTGGTGTTTAGGGTTGTCAAGAGTGTACAGGGCTTGGAGTTTTAACCATTTTGAGGCCTTTCTGAAAAATGACTTTTTTTGGCCAATTTTGACGCCTTACTATACTATGACCATTTTTATGACATTTTGAGGCCCAAAAAAATTGGACTTTTTTTGGCCGATTTTGACGCCTTACTATACTATGACCATTTTTATGACGTTTTGAGGATGTGACATTTTTCACCGATCCTAAGAGAGCAAGATAGAGACATGCGACCTTGTCCTACCCCCCCCATTTGTGTGTACCCCGAGTCCAACGGTACCACCCTTGAGTCTCTAGCACATAGGGTTCCGGAGTTATGAGCATTTGAAGTTCCCCCATAAAAGTGAGTTGGGAGAGTGAAAATTTGGGGTTTTAACAAGGGTCAGTTTTGACCGATCCTCAGGGAGCAAGATAGAGACATGAGGCCTTGTCCTACCCCCCCATTTGTGGGTACCCCGAGTCCAACGGTACCACTCTTAAGTCACTAGGACTTAGGGTTCCACAGTTATGAGCATTTGAAGTTCCCCCATAAAAGTGAGTTGGGAGAGTGAAAATTTTCCAAAGTGTGAGATGCCAAAAATGTTCCCCCAGACAGTGTTTAGGAGCACGTTTCAGAGCCTTAGGAGTGGTTTGGACCCCCCTTTTTGTGGTACTTTTTGTCAAACTGAAGTTGGTGTTTAGGGTTGTTGAGTGTACAGGGCCTGTGAGAGGCCAAAAATGTTCCCCCAGAAAGTGTTTAGGAGCACGTTTCAGAGCCTTAGGAGTGGTTTGGACCCCCCTTTTTGTGGTACTTTTTGTCAAACTGAAGTTGGTGTTTAGGGTTGTTGAGTGTACAGGGCCTAAGTGTGAGAGGCCAAAAATGTTCCCCCAGAAAGTGTTTAGGAGCACGTTTCAGAGCCTTAGGAGTGGTTTGGACCCCCCTCTTTGTGGTACTTTTTGTCAAACTGAAGTTGGTGTTTAGGGTTGTCAAGAGTGTACAGGGCTTGGAGTTTTAACCATTTTGAGGCCTTTCTGAAAAATGACTTTTTTTGGCCAATTTTGACGCCTTACTATACTATGACCATTTTTATGACATTTTGAGGCCCAAACAAATTTGACTTTTTTTGGCCGATTTTGACGCCTTACTATACTATGACCATTTTTATGACGTTTTGAGGATGTGACATTTTTCACCGATCCTAAGAGAGCAAGATAGAGACATGCGACCTTGTTCTACCCCCCCATTTGTGTGTACCCCGAGTCCAACGGTACCACTCTTAAGTCACTAGGACTTAGGGTTCCACAGTTATGAGCATTTGAAGTTCCCCCATAAAAGTGAGTTGGGAGAGTGAAAATTTTCCAAAGTGTGAGATGCCAAAAATGTTCCCCCAGACAGTGTTTAGGAGCACGTTTCAGAGCCTTAGGAGTGGTTTGGACCCCCCTTTTTGTGGTACTTTTTGTCAAACTGAAGTTGGTGTTTAGGGTTGTTGAGTGTACAGGGCCTAAGTGTGAGAGGCCAAAAATGTTCCCCCAGAAAGTGTTTAGGAGCACGTTTCAGAGCCTTAGGAGTGGTTTGGACCCCCCTTTTTGTGGTACTTTTTGTCAAACTGAAGTTGGTGTTTAGGGTTGTTGAGTGTACAGGGCCTAAGTGTGAGAGGCCAAAAATGTTCCCCCAGAAAGTGTTTAGGAGCACGTTTCAGAGCCTTAGGAGTGGTTTGGACCCCCCTCTTTGTGGTACTTTTTGTCAAACTGAAGTTGGTGTTTAGGGTTGTCAAGAGTGTACAGGGCTTGGAGTTTTAACCATTTTGAGGCCTTTCTGAAAAATGACTTTTTTTGGCCAATTTTGACGCCTTACTATACTATGACCATTTTTATGACATTTTGAGGCCCAAAAAAATTGGACTTTTTTTTGGCCGATTTTGACGCCTTACTATACTATGACCATTTTTATGACGTTTTGAGGATGTGACATTTTTCACCGATCCTAAGAGAGCAAGATAGAGACATGCGACCTTGTCCTACCCCCCCATTTGTGTGTACCCCGAGTCCAACGGTACCACCCTTGAGTCTCTAGCACATAGGGTTCCGGAGTTATGAGCATTTGAAGTTCCCCCATAAAAGTGAGTTGGGAGAGTGAAAATTTGGGGTTTTAACAAGGGTCAGTTTTGACCGATCCTCAGGGAGCAAGATAGAGACATGAGGCCTTGTCCTACCCCCCCATTTGTGGGTACCCCGAGTCCAACGGTACCACTCTTAAGTCACTAGGACTTAGGGTTCCACAGTTATGAGCATTTGAAGTTCCCCCATAAAAGTGAGTTGGGAGAGTGAAAATTTTCCAAAGTGTGAGATGCCAAAAATGTTCCCCCAGACAGTGTTTAGGAGCACGTTTCAGAGCCTTAGGAGTGGTTTGGACCCCCCTTTTTGTGGTACTTTTTGTCAAACTGAAGTTGGTGTTTAGGGTTGTTGAGTGTACAGGGCCTAAGTGTGAGAGGCCAAAAATGTTCCCCCAGAAAGTGTTTAGGAGCACGTTTCAGAGCCTTAGGAGTGGTTTGGACCCCCCTTTTTGTGGTACTTTTTGTCAAACTGAAGTTGGTGTTTAGGGTTGTTGAGTGTACAGGGCCTAAGTGTGAGAGGCCAAAAATGTTCCCCCAGAAAGTGTTTAGGAGCACGTTTCAGAGCCTTAGGAGTGGTTTGGACCCCCCTTTTTGTGGTACTTTTTGTCAAACTGAAGTTGGTGTTTAGGGTTGTCAAGATGTACAGGGCTTGGAGTTTTAACCATTTTGAGGCCTTTCTGAAAAATGACTTTTTTTGGCCAATTTTGACGCCTTACTATACTATGACCATTTTCATGACATTTTGAGGCCCAAAAAAATTGGACTTTTTTTGGCCGATTTTGACGCCTTACTATACTATGACCATTTTTATGACATTTTGAGGATGTGACATTTTTCACCGATCCTAAGAGAGCAAGATAGAGACATGCGACCTTGTCCTACCCCCCCATTTGTGTGTACCCCGAGTCCAACGGTACCACCCTTGAGTCTCTAGCACATAGGGTTCCGGAGTTATGAGCATTTGAAGTTCCCCCATAAAAGTGAGTTGGGAGAGTGAAAATTTGGGGTTTTAACAAGGGTCAGTTTTGACCGATCCTCAGGGAGCAAGATAGAGACATGAGGCCTTGTCCTACCCCCCCATTTGTGGGTACCCCGAGTCCAACGGTACCACTCTTAAGTCACTAGGACTTAGGGTTCCACAGTTATGAGCATTTGAAGTTCCCCCATAAAAGTGAGTTGGGAGAGTGAAAATTTTCCAAAGTGTGAGATGCCAAAAATGTTCCCCCAGACAGTGTTTAGGAGCACGTTTCAGAGCCTTAGGAGTGGTTTGGACCCCCCTTTTTGTGGTACTTTTTGTCAAACTGAAGTTGGTGTTTAGGGTTGTTGAGTGTACAGGGCCTAAGTGTGAGAGGCCAAAAATGTTCCCCCAGAAAGTGTTTAGGAGCACGTTTCAGAGCCTTAGGAGTGGTTTGGACCCCCCTTTTTGTGGTACTTTTTGTCAAACTGAAGTTGGTGTTTAGGGTTGTTGAGTGTACAGGGCCTAAGTGTGAGAGGCCAAAAATGTTCCCCCAGAAAGTGTTTAGGAGCACGTTTCAGAGCCTTAGGAGTGGTTTGGACCCCCCTTTTTGTGGTACTTTTTGTCAAACTGAAGTTGGTGTTTAGGGTTGTTGAGTGTACAGGGCCTAAGTGTGAGAGGCCAAAAATGTTCCCCCAGAAAGTGTTTAGGAGCACGTTTCAGAGCCTTAGGAGTGGTTTGGACCCCCCTTTTTGTGGTACTTTTTGTCAAACTGAAGTTGGTGTTTAGGGTTGTTGAGTGTACAGGGCCTAAGTGTGAGAGGCCAAAAATGTTCCCCCAGAAAGTGTTTAGGAGCACGTTTCAGAGCCTTAGGAGTGGTTTGGACCCCCCTTTTTGTGGTACTTTTTGTCAAACTGAAGTTGGTGTTTAGGGTTGTTGAGTGTACAGGGCCTAAGTGTGAGAGGCCAAAAATGTTCCCCCAGAAAGTGTTTAGGAGCACGTTTCAGAGCCTTAGGAGTGGTTTGGACCCCCCTTTTTGTGGTACTTTTTGTCAAACTGAAGTTGGTGTTTAGGGTTGTCAAGATGTACAGGGCTTGGAGTTTTAACCATTTTGAGGCCTTTCTGAAAAATGACTTTTTTTGGCCAATTTTGACGCCTTACTATACTATGACCATTTTCATGACATTTTGAGGCCCAAAAAAATTGGACTTTTTTTGGCCGATTTTGACGCCTTACTATACTATGACCATTTTTATGACATTTTGAGGATGTGACATTTTTCACCGATCCTAAGAGAGCAAGATAGAGACATGCGACCTTGTCCTACCCCCCCATTTGTGTGTACCCCGAGTCCAACGGTACCACCCTTGAGTCTCTAGCACATAGGGTTCCGGAGTTATGAGCATTTGAAGTTCCCCCATAAAAGTGAGTTGGGAGAGTGAAAATTTGGGGTTTTAACAAGGGTCAGTTTTGACCGATCCTCAGGGAGCAAGATAGAGACATGAGGCCTTGTCCTACCCCCCCATTTGTGGGTACCCCGAGTCCAACGGTACCACTCTTAAGTCACTAGGACTTAGGGTTCCACAGTTATGAGCATTTGAAGTTCCCCCATAAAAGTGAGTTGGGAGAGTGAAAATTTTCCAAAGTGTGAGATGCCAAAAATGTTCCCCCAGACAGTGTTTAGGAGCACGTTTCAGAGCCTTAGGAGTGGTTTGGACCCCCCTTTTTGTGGTACTTTTTGTCAAACTGAAGTTGGTGTTTAGGGTTGTTGAGTGTACAGGGCCTAAGTGTGAGAGGCCAAAAATGTTCCCCCAGAAAGTGTTTAGGAGCACGTTTCAGAGCCTTAGGAGTGGTTTGGACCCCCCTTTTTGTGGTACTTTTTGTCAAACTGAAGTTGGTGTTTAGGGTTGTTGAGTGTACAGGGCCTAAGTGTGAGAGGCCAAAAATGTTCCCCCAGAAAGTGTTTAGGAGCACGTTTCAGAGCCTTAGGAGTGGTTTGGACCCCCCTTTTTGTGGTACTTTTTGTCAAACTGAAGTTAGTGTTTAGGGTTGTTGAGTGTACAGGGCCTAAGTGTGAGAGGCCAAAAATGTTCCCCCAGAAAGTGTTTAGGAGCACGTTTCAGAGCCTTAGGAGTGGTTTGGACCCCCCTCTTTGTGGTACTTTTTGTCAAACTGAAGTTGGTGTTTAGGGTTGTCAAGAGTGTACAGGGCTTGGAGTTTTAACCATTTTGAGGCCTTTCTGAAAAATGACTTTTTTTGGCCAATTTTGACGCCTTACTATACTATGACCATTTTTATGACATTTTGAGGCCCAAAAAAATTGGACTTTTTTTTGGCCGATTTTGACGCCTTACTATACTATGACCATTTTCATGACATTTTGAGGCCCAAAAAAATTGGACTTTTTTTGGCCGATTTTGACGCCTTACTATACTATGACCATTTTTATGACGTTTTGAGGATGACATTTTTCACCGATCCTAAGAGAGCAAGATAGAGACATGCGACCTTGTCCTACCCCCCCATTTGTGTGTACCCCGAGTCCAACGGTACCACCCTTGAGTCTCTAGCACATAGGGTTCCGGAGTTATGAGCATTTGAAGTTCCCCCATAAAAGTGAGTTGGGAGAGTGAAAATTTGGGGTTTTAACAAGGGTCAGTTTTGACCGATCCTCAGGGAGCAAGATAGAGACATGAGGCCTTGTCCTACCCCCCCCATTTGTGGGTACCCCGAGTCCAACGGTACCACTCTTAAGTCACTAGGACTTAGGGTTCCACAGTTATGAGCATTTGAAGTTCCCCCATAAAAGTGAGTTGGGAGAGTGAAAATTTTCCAAAGTGTGAGATGCCAAAAATGTTCCCCCAGACAGTGTTTAGGAGCACGTTTCAGAGCCTTAGGAGTGGTTTGGACCCCCCTTTTTGTGGTACTTTTTGTCAAACTGAAGTTGGTGTTTAGGGTTGTTGAGTGTACAGGGCCTAAGTGTGAGAGGCCAAAATTGTTCCCCCAGAAAGTGTTTAGGAGCACGTTTCAGAGCCTTAGGAGTGGTTTGGACCCCCCTTTTTGTGGTACTTTTTGTCAAACTGAAGTTGGTGTTTAGGGTTGTTGAGTGTACAGGGCCTAAGTGTGAGAGGCCAAAAATGTTCCCCCAGAAAGTGTTTAGGAGCACGTTTCAGAGCCTTAGGAGTGGTTTGGACCCCCCTTTTTGTGGTACTTTTTGTCAAACTGAAGTTGGTGTTTAGGGTTGTCAAGATGTACAGGGCTTGGAGTTTTAACCATTTTGAGGCCTTTCTGAAAAATGACTTTTTTTGGCCAATTTTGACGCCTTACTATACTATGACCATTTTCATGACATTTTGAGGCCCAAAAAAATTGGACTTTTTTTGGCCGATTTTGACGCCTTACTATACTATGACCATTTTTATGACGTTTTGAGGATGTGACATTTTTCACCGATCCTAAGAGAGCAAGATAGAGACATGCGACCTTGTCCTACCCCCCCCATTTGTGTGTACCCCGAGTCCAACGGTACCACCCTTGAGTCTCTAGCACATAGGGTTCCGGAGTTATGAGCATTTGAAGTTCCCCCATAAAAGTGAGTTGGGAGAGTGAAAATTTGGGGTTTTAACAAGGGTCAGTTTTGACCGATCCTCAGGGAGCAAGATAGAGACATGAGGCCTTGTCCTACCCCCCCATTTGTGGGTACCCCGAGTCCAACGGTACCACTCTTAAGTCACTAGGACTTAGGGTTCCACAGTTATGAGCATTTGAAGTTCCCCCATAAAAGTGAGTTGGGAGAGTGAAAATTTTCCAAAGTGTGAGATGCCAAAAATGTTCCCCCAGACAGTGTTTAGGAGCACGTTTCAGAGCCTTAGGAGTGGTTTGGACCCCCCTTTTTGTGGTACTTTTTGTCAAACTGAAGTTGGTGTTTAGGGTTGTTGAGTGTACAGGGCCTAAGTGTGAGAGGCCAAAAATGTTCCCCCAGAAAGTGTTTAGGAGCACGTTTCAGAGCCTTAGGAGTGGTTTGGACCCCCCTTTTTGTGGTACTTTTTGTCAAACTGAAGTTGGTGTTTAGGGTTGTTGAGTGTACAGGGCCTAAGTGTGAGAGGCCAAAAATGTTCCCCCAGAAAGTGTTTAGGAGCACGTTTCAGAGCCTTAGGAGTGGTTTGGACCCCCCTCTTTGTGGTACTTTTTGTCAAACTGAAGTTGGTGTTTAGGGTTGTCAAGAGTGTACAGGGCTTGGAGTTTTAACCATTTTGAGGCCTTTCTGAAAAATGACTTTTTTTGGCCAATTTTGACGCCTTACTATACTATGACCATTTTTATGACATTTTGAGGCCCAAACAAATTTGACTTTTTTTGGCCAATTTTGACGCCTTACTATACTATGACCATTTTTATGACATTTTGAGGATGTGACATTTTTCACCGATCCTAAGAGAGCAAGATAGAGACATGCGACCTTGTCCTACCCCCCCATTTGTGTGTACCCCGAGTCCAACGGTACCACTCTTAAGTCACTAGGACTTAGGGTTCCACAGTTATGAGCATTTGAAGTTCCCCCATAAAAGTGAGTTGGGAGAGTGAAAATTTTCCAAAGTGTGAGATGCCAAAAATGTTCCCCCAGACAGTGTTTAGGAGCACGTTTCAGAGCCTTAGGAGTGGTTTGGACCCCCCTTTTTGTGGTACTTTTTGTCAAACTGAAGTTGGTGTTTAGGGTTGTTGAGTGTACAGGGCCTAAGTGTGAGAGGCCAAAAATGTTCCCCCAGAAAGTGTTTAGGAGCACGTTTCAGAGCCTTAGGAGTGGTTTGGACCCCCCTTTTTGTGGTACTTTTTGTCAAACTGAAGTTGGTGTTTAGGGTTGTTGAGTGTACAGGGCCTAAGTGTGAGAGGCCAAAAATGTTCCCCCAGAAAGTGTTTAGGAGCACGTTTCAGAGCCTTAGGAGTGGTTTGGACCCCCCTTTTTGTGGTACTTTTTGTCAAACTGAAGTTGGTGTTTAGGGTTGTCAAGAGTGTACAGGGCTTGGAGTTTTAACCATTTTGAGGCCTTTCTGAAAAATGACTTTTTTTGGCCAATTTTGACGCCTTACTATACTATGACCATTTTTATGACATTTTGAGGCCCAAAAAAATTGGACTTTTTTTGGCCGATTTTGACGCCTTACTATACTATGACCATTTTTATGACGTTTTGAGGATGACATTTTTCACCGATCCTAAGAGAGCAAGATAGAGACATGCGACCTTGTCCTACCCCCCCCATTTGTGTGTACCCCGAGTCCAACGGTACCACCCTTGAGTCTCTAGCACATAGGGTTCCGGAGTTATGAGCATTTGAAGTTCCCCCATAAAAGTGAGTTGGGAGAGTGAAAATTTGGGGTTTTAACAAGGGTCAGTTTTGACCGATCCTCAGGGAGCAAGATAGAGACATGAGGCCTTGTCCTACCCCCCCCATTTGTGGGTACCCCGAGTCCAACGGTACCACTCTTAAGTCACTAGGACTTAGGGTTCCACAGTTATGAGCATTTGAAGTTCCCCCATATAAGTGAGTTGGGAGAGTGAAAATTTTCCAAAGTGTGAGATGCCAAAATTGTTCCCCCAGAAAGTGTTTAGGAGCACGTTTCAGAGCCTTAGGAGTGGTTTGGACCCCCCCTTTTGTGGTACTTTTTGTCAAACTGAAGTTGGTGTTTAGGGTTGTTGAGTGTACAGGGCCTAAGTGTGAGAGGCCAAAAATGTTCCCCCAGAAAGTGTTTAGGAGCACGTTTCAGAGCCTTAGGAGTGGTTTGGACCCCCCTTTTTGTGGTACTTTTTGTCAAACTGAAGTTGGTGTTTAGGGTTGTTGAGTGTACAGGGCCTAAGTGTGAGAGGCCAAAAATGTTCCCCCAGAAAGTGTTTAGGAGCACGTTTCAGAGCCTTAGGAGTGGTTTGGACCCCCCTCTTTGTGGTACTTTTTGTCAAACTGAAGTTGGTGTTTAGGGTTGTCAAGAGTGTACAGGGCTTGGAGTTTTAACCATTTTGAGGCCTTTCTGAAAAATGACTTTTTTTGGCCAATTTTGACGCCTTACTATACTATGACCATTTTTATGACATTTTGAGGCCCAAAAAAATTGGACTTTTTTTGGCCGATTTTGACGCCTTACTATACTATGACCATTTTTATGACGTTTTGAGGATGTGACATTTTTCACCGATCCTAAGAGAGCAAGATAGAGACATGCGACCTTGTTCTACCCCCCCATTTGTGTGTACCCCGAGTCCAACGGTACCACTCTTAAGTCACTAGGACTTAGGGTTCCACAGTTATGAGCATTTGAAGTTCCCCCATAAAAGTGAGTTGGGAGAGTGAAAATTTTCCAAAGTGTGAGATGCCAAAAATGTTCCCCCAGACAGTGTTTAGGAGCACGTTTCAGAGCCTTAGGAGTGGTTTGGACCCCCCTTTTTGTGGTACTTTTTGTCAAACTGAAGTTGGTGTTTAGGGTTGTTGAGTGTACAGGGCCTAAGTGTGAGAGGCCAAAAATGTTCCCCCAGAAAGTGTTTAGGAGCACGTTTCAGAGCCTTAGGAGTGGTTTGGACCCCCCTTTTTGTGGTACTTTTTGTCAAACTGAAGTTGGTGTTTAGGGTTGTTGAGTGTACAGGGCCTAAGTGTGAGAGGCCAAAAATGTTCCCCCAGAAAGTGTTTAGGAGCACGTTTCAGAGCCTTAGGAGTGGTTTGGACCCCCCTCTTTGTGGTACTTTTTGTCAAACTGAAGTTGGTGTTTAGGGTTGTCAAGAGTGTACAGGGCTTGGAGTTTTAACCATTTTGAGGCCTTTCTGAAAAATGACTTTTTTTGGCCAATTTTGACGCCTTACTATACTATGACCATTTTTATGACATTTTGAGGCCCAAAAAAATTGGACTTTTTTTTGGCCGATTTTGACGCCTTACTATACTATGACCATTTTTATGACGTTTTGAGGATGTGACATTTTTCACCGATCCTAAGAGAGCAAGATAGAGACATGCGACCTTGTCCTACCCCCCCATTTGTGTGTACCCCGAGTCCAACGGTACCACCCTTGAGTCTCTAGCACATAGGGTTCCGGAGTTATGAGCATTTGAAGTTCCCCCATAAAAGTGAGTTGGGAGAGTGAAAATTTGGGGTTTTAACAAGGGTCAGTTTTGACCGATCCTCAGGGAGCAAGATAGAGACATGAGGCCTTGTCCTACCCCCCCATTTGTGGGTACCCCGAGTCCAACGGTACCACTCTTAAGTCACTAGGACTTAGGGTTCCACAGTTATGAGCATTTGAAGTTCCCCCATAAAAGTGAGTTGGGAGAGTGAAAATTTTCCAAAGTGTGAGATGCCAAAAATGTTCCCCCAGACAGTGTTTAGGAGCACGTTTCAGAGCCTTAGGAGTGGTTTGGACCCCCCTTTTTGTGGTACTTTTTGTCAAACTGAAGTTGGTGTTTAGGGTTGTTGAGTGTACAGGGCCTGTGAGAGGCCAAAAATGTTCCCCCAGAAAGTGTTTAGGAGCACGTTTCAGAGCCTTAGGAGTGGTTTGGACCCCCCTTTTTGTGGTACTTTTTGTCAAACTGAAGTTGGTGTTTAGGGTTGTCAAGATGTACAGGGCTTGGAGTTTTAACCATTTTGAGGCCTTTCTGAAAAATGACTTTTTTTGGCCAATTTTGACGCCTTACTATACTATGACCATTTTCATGACATTTTGAGGCCCAAAAAAATTGGACTTTTTTTGGCCGATTTTGACGCCTTACTATACTATGACCATTTTTATGACATTTTGAGGATGTGACATTTTTCACCGATCCTAAGAGAGCAAGATAGAGACATGCGACCTTGTCCTACCCCCCCATTTGTGTGTACCCCGAGTCCAACGGTACCACCCTTGAGTCTCTAGCACATAGGGTTCCGGAGTTATGAGCATTTGAAGTTCCCCCATAAAAGTGAGTTGGGAGAGTGAAAATTTGGGGTTTTAACAAGGGTCAGTTTTGACCGATCCTCAGGGAGCAAGATAGAGACATGAGGCCTTGTCCTACCCCCCCATTTGTGGGTACCCCGAGTCCAACGGTACCACTCTTAAGTCACTAGGACTTAGGGTTCCACAGTTATGAGCATTTGAAGTTCCCCCATAAAAGTGAGTTGGGAGAGTGAAAATTTTCCAAAGTGTGAGATGCCAAAAATGTTCCCCCAGACAGTGTTTAGGAGCACGTTTCAGAGCCTTAGGAGTGGTTTGGACCCCCCTTTTTGTGGTACTTTTTGTCAAACTGAAGTTGGTGTTTAGGGTTGTTGAGTGTACAGGGCCTAAGTGTGAGAGGCCAAAAATGTTCCCCCAGAAAGTGTTTAGGAGCACGTTTCAGAGCCTTAGGAGTGGTTTGGACCCCCCTTTTTGTGGTACTTTTTGTCAAACTGAAGTTGGTGTTTAGGGTTGTTGAGTGTACAGGGCCTAAGTGTGAGAGGCCAAAAATGTTCCCCCAGAAAGTGTTTAGGAGCACGTTTCAGAGCCTTAGGAGTGGTTTGGACCCCCCTTTTTGTGGTACTTTTTGTCAAACTGAAGTTAGTGTTTAGGGTTGTTGAGTGTACAGGGCCTAAGTGTGAGAGGCCAAAAATGTTCCCCCAGAAAGTGTTTAGGAGCACGTTTCAGAGCCTTAGGAGTGGTTTGGACCCCCCTCTTTGTGGTACTTTTTGTCAAACTGAAGTTGGTGTTTAGGGTTGTCAAGAGTGTACAGGGCTTGGAGTTTTAACCATTTTGAGGCCTTTCTGAAAAATGACTTTTTTTGGCCAATTTTGACGCCTTACTATACTATGACCATTTTTATGACATTTTGAGGCCCAAAAAAATTGGACTTTTTTTTGGCCGATTTTGACGCCTTACTATACTATGACCATTTTCATGACATTTTGAGGCCCAAAAAAATTGGACTTTTTTTGGCCGATTTTGACGCCTTACTATACTATGACCATTTTTATGACGTTTTGAGGATGACATTTTTCACCGATCCTAAGAGAGCAAGATAGAGACATGCGACCTTGTCCTACCCCCCCATTTGTGTGTACCCCGAGTCCAACGGTACCACCCTTGAGTCTCTAGCACATAGGGTTCCGGAGTTATGAGCATTTGAAGTTCCCCCATAAAAGTGAGTTGGGAGAGTGAAAATTTGGGGTTTTAACAAGGGTCAGTTTTGACCGATCCTCAGGGAGCAAGATAGAGACATGAGGCCTTGTCCTACCCCCCCCATTTGTGGGTACCCCGAGTCCAACGGTACCACTCTTAAGTCACTAGGACTTAGGGTTCCACAGTTATGAGCATTTGAAGTTCCCCCATAAAAGTGAGTTGGGAGAGTGAAAATTTTCCAAAGTGTGAGATGCCAAAAATGTTCCCCCAGACAGTGTTTAGGAGCACGTTTCAGAGCCTTAGGAGTGGTTTGGACCCCCCTTTTTGTGGTACTTTTTGTCAAACTGAAGTTGGTGTTTAGGGTTGTTGAGTGTACAGGGCCTAAGTGTGAGAGGCCAAAATTGTTCCCCCAGAAAGTGTTTAGGAGCACGTTTCAGAGCCTTAGGAGTGGTTTGGACCCCCCTTTTTGTGGTACTTTTTGTCAAACTGAAGTTGGTGTTTAGGGTTGTTGAGTGTACAGGGCCTAAGTGTGAGAGGCCAAAAATGTTCCCCCAGAAAGTGTTTAGGAGCACGTTTCAGAGCCTTAGGAGTGGTTTGGACCCCCCTTTTTGTGGTACTTTTTGTCAAACTGAAGTTGGTGTTTAGGGTTGTCAAGATGTACAGGGCTTGGAGTTTTAACCATTTTGAGGCCTTTCTGAAAAATGACTTTTTTTGGCCAATTTTGACGCCTTACTATACTATGACCATTTTCATGACATTTTGAGGCCCAAAAAAATTGGACTTTTTTTGGCCGATTTTGACGCCTTACTATACTATGACCATTTTTATGACGTTTTGAGGATGTGACATTTTTCACCGATCCTAAGAGAGCAAGATAGAGACATGCGACCTTGTCCTACCCCCCCCATTTGTGTGTACCCCGAGTCCAACGGTACCACCCTTGAGTCTCTAGCACATAGGGTTCCGGAGTTATGAGCATTTGAAGTTCCCCCATAAAAGTGAGTTGGGAGAGTGAAAATTTGGGGTTTTAACAAGGGTCAGTTTTGACCGATCCTCAGGGAGCAAGATAGAGACATGAGGCCTTGTCCTACCCCCCCATTTGTGGGTACCCCGAGTCCAACGGTACCACTCTTAAGTCACTAGGACTTAGGGTTCCACAGTTATGAGCATTTGAAGTTCCCCCATAAAAGTGAGTTGGGAGAGTGAAAATTTTCCAAAGTGTGAGATGCCAAAAATGTTCCCCCAGACAGTGTTTAGGAGCACGTTTCAGAGCCTTAGGAGTGGTTTGGACCCCCCTTTTTGTGGTACTTTTTGTCAAACTGAAGTTGGTGTTTAGGGTTGTTGAGTGTACAGGGCCTAAGTGTGAGAGGCCAAAAATGTTCCCCCAGAAAGTGTTTAGGAGCACGTTTCAGAGCCTTAGGAGTGGTTTGGACCCCCCTTTTTGTGGTACTTTTTGTCAAACTGAAGTTGGTGTTTAGGGTTGTTGAGTGTACAGGGCCTAAGTGTGAGAGGCCAAAAATGTTCCCCCAGAAAGTGTTTAGGAGCACGTTTCAGAGCCTTAGGAGTGGTTTGGACCCCCCTCTTTGTGGTACTTTTTGTCAAACTGAAGTTGGTGTTTAGGGTTGTCAAGAGTGTACAGGGCTTGGAGTTTTAACCATTTTGAGGCCTTTCTGAAAAATGACTTTTTTTGGCCAATTTTGACGCCTTACTATACTATGACCATTTTTATGACATTTTGAGGCCCAAACAAATTTGACTTTTTTTGGCCAATTTTGACGCCTTACTATACTATGACCATTTTTATGACATTTTGAGGATGTGACATTTTTCACCGATCCTAAGAGAGCAAGATAGAGACATGCGACCTTGTCCTACCCCCCCATTTGTGTGTACCCCGAGTCCAACGGTACCACTCTTAAGTCACTAGGACTTAGGGTTCCACAGTTATGAGCATTTGAAGTTCCCCCATAAAAGTGAGTTGGGAGAGTGAAAATTTTCCAAAGTGTGAGATGCCAAAAATGTTCCCCCAGACAGTGTTTAGGAGCACGTTTCAGAGCCTTAGGAGTGGTTTGGACCCCCCTTTTTGTGGTACTTTTTGTCAAACTGAAGTTGGTGTTTAGGGTTGTTGAGTGTACAGGGCCTAAGTGTGAGAGGCCAAAAATGTTCCCCCAGAAAGTGTTTAGGAGCACGTTTCAGAGCCTTAGGAGTGGTTTGGACCCCCCTTTTTGTGGTACTTTTTGTCAAACTGAAGTTGGTGTTTAGGGTTGTTGAGTGTACAGGGCCTAAGTGTGAGAGGCCAAAAATGTTCCCCCAGAAAGTGTTTAGGAGCACGTTTCAGAGCCTTAGGAGTGGTTTGGACCCCCCTTTTTGTGGTACTTTTTGTCAAACTGAAGTTGGTGTTTAGGGTTGTCAAGAGTGTACAGGGCTTGGAGTTTTAACCATTTTGAGGCCTTTCTGAAAAATGA
The DNA here is from genome assembly GCF_017976425.1 of Toxotes jaculatrix. Lineage (NCBI taxonomy): Eukaryota > Metazoa > Chordata > Actinopteri > Toxotidae > Toxotes > Toxotes jaculatrix. The sequence continues at coordinate 102,862 of NC_054398.1, read as the reverse complement.
CTTTTTTTGGCCAATTTTGACGCCTTACTATACTATGACCATTTTTATGACATTTTGAGGCCCAAAAAAATTGGACTTTTTTTGGCCGATTTTGACGCCTTACTATACTATGACCATTTTTATGACGTTTTGAGGATGACATTTTTCACCGATCCTAAGAGAGCAAGATAGAGACATGCGACCTTGTCCTACCCCCCCATTTGTGTGTACCCCGAGTCCAACGGTACCACCCTTGAGTCTCTAGCACATAGGGTTCCGGAGTTATGAGCATTTGAAGTTCCCCCATAAAAGTGAGTTGGGAGAGTGAAAATTTGGGGTTTTAACAAGGGTCAGTTTTGACCGATCCTCAGGGAGCAAGATAGAGACATGAGGCCTTGTCCTACCCCCCCCATTTGTGGGTACCCCGAGTCCAACGGTACCACTCTTAAGTCACTAGGACTTAGGGTTCCACAGTTATGAGCATTTGAAGTTCCCCCATATAAGTGAGTTGGGAGAGTGAAAATTTTCCAAAGTGTGAGATGCCAAAATTGTTCCCCCAGAAAGTGTTTAGGAGCACGTTTCAGAGCCTTAGGAGTGGTTTGGACCCCCCCTTTTGTGGTACTTTTTGTCAAACTGAAGTTGGTGTTTAGGGTTGTTGAGTGTACAGGGCCTAAGTGTGAGAGGCCAAAAATGTTCCCCCAGAAAGTGTTTAGGAGCACGTTTCAGAGCCTTAGGAGTGGTTTGGACCCCCCTTTTTGTGGTACTTTTTGTCAAACTGAAGTTGGTGTTTAGGGTTGTTGAGTGTACAGGGCCTAAGTGTGAGAGGCCAAAAATGTTCCCCCAGAAAGTGTTTAGGAGCACGTTTCAGAGCCTTAGGAGTGGTTTGGACCCCCCTCTTTGTGGTACTTTTTGTCAAACTGAAGTTGGTGTTTAGGGTTGTCAAGAGTGTACAGGGCTTGGAGTTTTAACCATTTTGAGGCCTTTCTGAAAAATGACTTTTTTTGGCCAATTTTGACGCCTTACTATACTATGACCATTTTTATGACATTTTGAGGCCCAAAAAAATTGGACTTTTTTTGGCCGATTTTGACGCCTTACTATACTATGACCATTTTTATGACGTTTTGAGGATGTGACATTTTTCACCGATCCTAAGAGAGCAAGATAGAGACATGCGACCTTGTTCTACCCCCCCATTTGTGTGTACCCCGAGTCCAACGGTACCACTCTTAAGTCACTAGGACTTAGGGTTCCACAGTTATGAGCATTTGAAGTTCCCCCATAAAAGTGAGTTGGGAGAGTGAAAATTTTCCAAAGTGTGAGATGCCAAAAATGTTCCCCCAGACAGTGTTTAGGAGCACGTTTCAGAGCCTTAGGAGTGGTTTGGACCCCCCTTTTTGTGGTACTTTTTGTCAAACTGAAGTTGGTGTTTAGGGTTGTTGAGTGTACAGGGCCTAAGTGTGAGAGGCCAAAAATGTTCCCCCAGAAAGTGTTTAGGAGCACGTTTCAGAGCCTTAGGAGTGGTTTGGACCCCCCTTTTTGTGGTACTTTTTGTCAAACTGAAGTTGGTGTTTAGGGTTGTTGAGTGTACAGGGCCTAAGTGTGAGAGGCCAAAAATGTTCCCCCAGAAAGTGTTTAGGAGCACGTTTCAGAGCCTTAGGAGTGGTTTGGACCCCCCTCTTTGTGGTACTTTTTGTCAAACTGAAGTTGGTGTTTAGGGTTGTCAAGAGTGTACAGGGCTTGGAGTTTTAACCATTTTGAGGCCTTTCTGAAAAATGACTTTTTTTGGCCAATTTTGACGCCTTACTATACTATGACCATTTTTATGACATTTTGAGGCCCAAAAAAATTGGACTTTTTTTTGGCCGATTTTGACGCCTTACTATACTATGACCATTTTTATGACGTTTTGAGGATGTGACATTTTTCACCGATCCTAAGAGAGCAAGATAGAGACATGCGACCTTGTCCTACCCCCCCATTTGTGTGTACCCCGAGTCCAACGGTACCACCCTTGAGTCTCTAGCACATAGGGTTCCGGAGTTATGAGCATTTGAAGTTCCCCCATAAAAGTGAGTTGGGAGAGTGAAAATTTGGGGTTTTAACAAGGGTCAGTTTTGACCGATCCTCAGGGAGCAAGATAGAGACATGAGGCCTTGTCCTACCCCCCCATTTGTGGGTACCCCGAGTCCAACGGTACCACTCTTAAGTCACTAGGACTTAGGGTTCCACAGTTATGAGCATTTGAAGTTCCCCCATAAAAGTGAGTTGGGAGAGTGAAAATTTTCCAAAGTGTGAGATGCCAAAAATGTTCCCCCAGACAGTGTTTAGGAGCACGTTTCAGAGCCTTAGGAGTGGTTTGGACCCCCCTTTTTGTGGTACTTTTTGTCAAACTGAAGTTGGTGTTTAGGGTTGTTGAGTGTACAGGGCCTGTGAGAGGCCAAAAATGTTCCCCCAGAAAGTGTTTAGGAGCACGTTTCAGAGCCTTAGGAGTGGTTTGGACCCCCCTTTTTGTGGTACTTTTTGTCAAACTGAAGTTGGTGTTTAGGGTTGTCAAGATGTACAGGGCTTGGAGTTTTAACCATTTTGAGGCCTTTCTGAAAAATGACTTTTTTTGGCCAATTTTGACGCCTTACTATACTATGACCATTTTCATGACATTTTGAGGCCCAAAAAAATTGGACTTTTTTTGGCCGATTTTGACGCCTTACTATACTATGACCATTTTTATGACATTTTGAGGATGTGACATTTTTCACCGATCCTAAGAGAGCAAGATAGAGACATGCGACCTTGTCCTACCCCCCCATTTGTGTGTACCCCGAGTCCAACGGTACCACCCTTGAGTCTCTAGCACATAGGGTTCCGGAGTTATGAGCATTTGAAGTTCCCCCATAAAAGTGAGTTGGGAGAGTGAAAATTTGGGGTTTTAACAAGGGTCAGTTTTGACCGATCCTCAGGGAGCAAGATAGAGACATGAGGCCTTGTCCTACCCCCCCATTTGTGGGTACCCCGAGTCCAACGGTACCACTCTTAAGTCACTAGGACTTAGGGTTCCACAGTTATGAGCATTTGAAGTTCCCCCATAAAAGTGAGTTGGGAGAGTGAAAATTTTCCAAAGTGTGAGATGCCAAAAATGTTCCCCCAGACAGTGTTTAGGAGCACGTTTCAGAGCCTTAGGAGTGGTTTGGACCCCCCTTTTTGTGGTACTTTTTGTCAAACTGAAGTTGGTGTTTAGGGTTGTTGAGTGTACAGGGCCTAAGTGTGAGAGGCCAAAAATGTTCCCCCAGAAAGTGTTTAGGAGCACGTTTCAGAGCCTTAGGAGTGGTTTGGACCCCCCTTTTTGTGGTACTTTTTGTCAAACTGAAGTTGGTGTTTAGGGTTGTTGAGTGTACAGGGCCTAAGTGTGAGAGGCCAAAAATGTTCCCCCAGAAAGTGTTTAGGAGCACGTTTCAGAGCCTTAGGAGTGGTTTGGACCCCCCTTTTTGTGGTACTTTTTGTCAAACTGAAGTTAGTGTTTAGGGTTGTTGAGTGTACAGGGCCTAAGTGTGAGAGGCCAAAAATGTTCCCCCAGAAAGTGTTTAGGAGCACGTTTCAGAGCCTTAGGAGTGGTTTGGACCCCCCTCTTTGTGGTACTTTTTGTCAAACTGAAGTTGGTGTTTAGGGTTGTCAAGAGTGTACAGGGCTTGGAGTTTTAACCATTTTGAGGCCTTTCTGAAAAATGACTTTTTTTGGCCAATTTTGACGCCTTACTATACTATGACCATTTTTATGACATTTTGAGGCCCAAAAAAATTGGACTTTTTTTTGGCCGATTTTGACGCCTTACTATACTATGACCATTTTCATGACATTTTGAGGCCCAAAAAAATTGGACTTTTTTTGGCCGATTTTGACGCCTTACTATACTATGACCATTTTTATGACGTTTTGAGGATGACATTTTTCACCGATCCTAAGAGAGCAAGATAGAGACATGCGACCTTGTCCTACCCCCCCATTTGTGTGTACCCCGAGTCCAACGGTACCACCCTTGAGTCTCTAGCACATAGGGTTCCGGAGTTATGAGCATTTGAAGTTCCCCCATAAAAGTGAGTTGGGAGAGTGAAAATTTGGGGTTTTAACAAGGGTCAGTTTTGACCGATCCTCAGGGAGCAAGATAGAGACATGAGGCCTTGTCCTACCCCCCCCATTTGTGGGTACCCCGAGTCCAACGGTACCACTCTTAAGTCACTAGGACTTAGGGTTCCACAGTTATGAGCATTTGAAGTTCCCCCATAAAAGTGAGTTGGGAGAGTGAAAATTTTCCAAAGTGTGAGATGCCAAAAATGTTCCCCCAGACAGTGTTTAGGAGCACGTTTCAGAGCCTTAGGAGTGGTTTGGACCCCCCTTTTTGTGGTACTTTTTGTCAAACTGAAGTTGGTGTTTAGGGTTGTTGAGTGTACAGGGCCTAAGTGTGAGAGGCCAAAATTGTTCCCCCAGAAAGTGTTTAGGAGCACGTTTCAGAGCCTTAGGAGTGGTTTGGACCCCCCTTTTTGTGGTACTTTTTGTCAAACTGAAGTTGGTGTTTAGGGTTGTTGAGTGTACAGGGCCTAAGTGTGAGAGGCCAAAAATGTTCCCCCAGAAAGTGTTTAGGAGCACGTTTCAGAGCCTTAGGAGTGGTTTGGACCCCCCTTTTTGTGGTACTTTTTGTCAAACTGAAGTTGGTGTTTAGGGTTGTCAAGATGTACAGGGCTTGGAGTTTTAACCATTTTGAGGCCTTTCTGAAAAATGACTTTTTTTGGCCAATTTTGACGCCTTACTATACTATGACCATTTTCATGACATTTTGAGGCCCAAAAAAATTGGACTTTTTTTGGCCGATTTTGACGCCTTACTATACTATGACCATTTTTATGACATTTTGAGGATGTGACATTTTTCACCGATCCTAAGAGAGCAAGATAGAGACATGCGACCTTGTCCTACCCCCCCATTTGTGTGTACCCCGAGTCCAACGGTACCACCCTTGAGTCTCTAGCACATAGGGTTCCGGAGTTATGAGCATTTGAAGTTCCCCCATAAAAGTGAGTTGGGAGAGTGAAAATTTGGGTTTTTAACAAGGGTCAGTTTTGACCGATCCTCAGGGAGCAAGATAGAGACATGAGGCCTTGTCCTACCCCCCCATTTGTGGGTACCCCGAGTCCAACGGTACCACTCTTAAGTCACTAGGACTTAGGGTTCCACAGTTATGAGCATTTGAAGTTCCCCCATATAAGTGAGTTGGGAGAGTGAAAATTTTCCAAAGTGTGAGATGCCAAAATTGTTCCCCCAGAAAGTGTTTAGGAGCACGTTTCAGAGCCTTAGGAGTGGTTTGGACCCCCCTTTTTGTGGTACTTTTTGTCAAACTGAAGTTGGTGTTTAGGGTTGTTGAGTGTACAGGGCCTAAGTGTGAGAGGCCAAAAATGTTCCCCCAGAAAGTGTTTAGGAGCACGTTTCAGAGCCTTAGGAGTGGTTTGGACCCCCCTTTTTGTGGTACTTTTTGTCAAACTGAAGTTGGTGTTTAGGGTTGTCAAGAGTGTACAGGGCTTGGAGTTTTAACCATTTTGAGGCCTTTCTGAAAAATGACTTTTTTTGGCCAATTTTGACGCCTTACTATACTATGACCATTTTTATGACATTTTGAGGCCCAAAAAAATTGGACTTTTTTTGGCCGATTTTGACGCCTTACTATACTATGACCATTTTTATGACGTTTTGAGGATGACATTTTTCACCGATCCTAAGAGAGCAAGATAGAGACATGCGACCTTGTCCTACCCCCCCATTTGTGTGTACCCCGAGTCCAACGGTACCACCCTTGAGTCTCTAGCACATAGGGTTCCGGAGTTATGAGCATTTGAAGTTCCCCCATAAAAGTGAGTTGGGAGAGTGAAAATTTGGGGTTTTAACAAGGGTCAGTTTTGACCGATCCTCAGGGAGCAAGATAGAGACATGAGGCCTTGTCCTACCCCCCCCATTTGTGGGTACCCCGAGTCCAACGGTACCACTCTTAAGTCACTAGGACTTAGGGTTCCACAGTTATGAGCATTTGAAGTTCCCCCATATAAGTGAGTTGGGAGAGTGAAAATTTTCCAAAGTGTGAGATGCCAAAATTGTTCCCCCAGAAAGTGTTTAGGAGCACGTTTCAGAGCCTTAGGAGTGGTTTGGACCCCCCCTTTTGTGGTACTTTTTGTCAAACTGAAGTTGGTGTTTAGGGTTGTTGAGTGTACAGGGCCTAAGTGTGAGAGGCCAAAAATGTTCCCCCAGAAAGTGTTTAGGAGCACGTTTCAGAGCCTTAGGAGTGGTTTGGACCCCCCTTTTTGTGGTACTTTTTGTCAAACTGAAGTTGGTGTTTAGGGTTGTTGAGTGTACAGGGCCGAAGTGTGAGAGGCCAAAAATGTTCCCCCAGAAAGTGTTTAGGAGCACGTTTCAGAGCCTTAGGAGTGGTTTGGACCCCCCTTTTTGTGGTACTTTTTGTCAAACTGAAGTTGGTGTTTAGGGTTGTTGAGTGTACAGGGCCTAAGTGTGAGAGGCCAAAAATGTTCCCCCAGAAAGTGTTTAGGAGCACGTTTCAGAGCCTTAGGAGTGGTTTGGACCCCCCTTTTTGTGGTACTTTTTGTCAAACTGAAGTTGGTGTTTAGGGTTGTCAAGAGTGTACAGGGCTTGGAGTTTTAACCATTTTGAGGCCTTTCTGAAAAATGACTTTTTTTGGCCAATTTTGACGCCTTACTATACTATGACCATTTTTATGACATTTTGAGGCCCAAAAAAATTGGACTTTTTTTGGCCGATTTTGACGCCTTACTATACTATGACCATTTTTATGACGTTTTGAGGATGTGACATTTTTCACCGATCCTAAGAGAGCAAGATAGAGACATGCGACCTTGTCCTACCCCCCCCATTTGTGTGTACCCCGAGTCCAACGGTACCACCCTTGAGTCTCTAGCACATAGGGTTCCGGAGTTATGAGCATTTGAAGTTCCCCCATAAAAGTGAGTTGGGAGAGTGAAAATTTGGGGTTTTAACAAGGGTCAGTTTTGACCGATCCTCAGGGAGCAAGATAGAGACATGAGGCCTTGTCCTACCCCCCCATTTGTGGGTACCCCGAGTCCAACGGTACCACTCTTAAGTCACTAGGACTTAGGGTTCCACAGTTATGAGCATTTGAAGTTCCCCCATAAAAGTGAGTTGGGAGAGTGAAAATTTTCCAAAGTGTGAGATGCCAAAAATGTTCCCCCAGACAGTGTTTAGGAGCACGTTTCAGAGCCTTAGGAGTGGTTTGGACCCCCCTTTTTGTGGTACTTTTTGTCAAACTGAAGTTGGTGTTTAGGGTTGTTGAGTGTACAGGGCCTAAGTGTGAGAGGCCAAAAATGTTCCCCCAGAAAGTGTTTAGGAGCACGTTTCAGAGCCTTAGGAGTGGTTTGGACCCCCCTTTTTGTGGTACTTTTTGTCAAACTGAAGTTGGTGTTTAGGGTTGTTGAGTGTACAGGGCCTAAGTGTGAGAGGCCAAAAATGTTCCCCCAGAAAGTGTTTAGGAGCACGTTTCAGAGCCTTAGGAGTGGTTTGGACCCCCCTCTTTGTGGTACTTTTTGTCAAACTGAAGTTGGTGTTTAGGGTTGTCAAGAGTGTACAGGGCTTGGAGTTTTAACCATTTTGAGGCCTTTCTGAAAAATGACTTTTTTTGGCCAATTTTGACGCCTTACTATACTATGACCATTTTTATGACATTTTGAGGCCCAAACAAATTTGACTTTTTTTGGCCAATTTTGACGCCTTACTATACTATGACCATTTTTATGACATTTTGAGGATGTGACATTTTTCACCGATCCTAAGAGAGCAAGATAGAGACATGCGACCTTGTCCTACCCCCCCATTTGTGTGTACCCCGAGTCCAACGGTACCACTCTTAAGTCACTAGGACTTAGGGTTCCACAGTTATGAGCATTTGAAGTTCCCCCATAAAAGTGAGTTGGGAGAGTGAAAATTTTCCAAAGTGTGAGATGCCAAAAATGTTCCCCCAGACAGTGTTTAGGAGCACGTTTCAGAGCCTTAGGAGTGGTTTGGACCCCCCTTTTTGTGGTACTTTTTGTCAAACTGAAGTTGGTGTTTAGGGTTGTTGAGTGTACAGGGCCTAAGTGTGAGAGGCCAAAAATGTTCCCCCAGAAAGTGTTTAGGAGCACGTTTCAGAGCCTTAGGAGTGGTTTGGACCCCCCTTTTTGTGGTACTTTTTGTCAAACTGAAGTTGGTGTTTAGGGTTGTTGAGTGTACAGGGCCTAAGTGTGAGAGGCCAAAAATGTTCCCCCAGAAAGTGTTTAGGAGCACGTTTCAGAGCCTTAGGAGTGGTTTGGACCCCCCTCTTTGTGGTACTTTTTGTCAAACTGAAGTTGGTGTTTAGGGTTGTCAAGAGTGTACAGGGCTTGGAGTTTTAACCATTTTGAGGCCTTTCTGAAAAATGACTTTTTTTGGCCAATTTTGACGCCTTACTATACTATGACCATTTTTATGACATTTTGAGGCCCAAAAAAATTGGACTTTTTTTTGGCCGATTTTGACGCCTTACTATACTATGACCATTTTTATGACGTTTTGAGGATGTGACATTTTTCACCGATCCTAAGAGAGCAAGATAGAGACATGCGACCTTGTCCTACCCCCCCATTTGTGTGTACCCCGAGTCCAACGGTACCACCCTTGAGTCTCTAGCACATAGGGTTCCGGAGTTATGAGCATTTGAAGTTCCCCCATAAAAGTGAGTTGGGAGAGTGAAAATTTGGGGTTTTAACAAGGGTCAGTTTTGACCGATCCTCAGGGAGCAAGATAGAGACATGAGGCCTTGTCCTACCCCCCCATTTGTGGGTACCCCGAGTCCAACGGTACCACTCTTAAGTCACTAGGACTTAGGGTTCCACAGTTATGAGCATTTGAAGTTCCCCCATAAAAGTGAGTTGGGAGAGTGAAAATTTTCCAAAGTGTGAGATGCCAAAAATGTTCCCCCAGACAGTGTTTAGGAGCACGTTTCAGAGCCTTAGGAGTGGTTTGGACCCCCCTTTTTGTGGTACTTTTTGTCAAACTGAAGTTGGTGTTTAGGGTTGTTGAGTGTACAGGGCCTGTGAGAGGCCAAAAATGTTCCCCCAGAAAGTGTTTAGGAGCACGTTTCAGAGCCTTAGGAGTGGTTTGGACCCCCCTTTTTGTGGTACTTTTTGTCAAACTGAAGTTGGTGTTTAGGGTTGTTGAGTGTACAGGGCCTAAGTGTGAGAGGCCAAAAATGTTCCCCCAGAAAGTGTTTAGGAGCACGTTTCAGAGCCTTAGGAGTGGTTTGGACCCCCCTTTTTGTGGTACTTTTTGTCAAACTGAAGTTGGTGTTTAGGGTTGTCAAGATGTACAGGGCTTGGAGTTTTAACCATTTTGAGGCCTTTCTGAAAAATGACTTTTTTTGGCCAATTTTGACGCCTTACTATACTATGACCATTTTCATGACATTTTGAGGCCCAAAAAAATTGGACTTTTTTTGGCCGATTTTGACGCCTTACTATACTATGACCATTTTTATGACATTTTGAGGATGTGACATTTTTCACCGATCCTAAGAGAGCAAGATAGAGACATGCGACCTTGTCCTACCCCCCCATTTGTGTGTACCCCGAGTCCAACGGTACCACCCTTGAGTCTCTAGCACATAGGGTTCCGGAGTTATGAGCATTTGAAGTTCCCCCATAAAAGTGAGTTGGGAGAGTGAAAATTTGGGTTTTTAACAAGGGTCAGTTTTGACCGATCCTCAGGGAGCAAGATAGAGACATGAGGCCTTGTCCTACCCCCCCATTTGTGGGTACCCCGAGTCCAACGGTACCACTCTTAAGTCACTAGGACTTAGGGTTCCACAGTTATGAGCATTTGAAGTTCCCCCATATAAGTGAGTTGGGAGAGTGAAAATTTTCCAAAGTGTGAGATGCCAAAATTGTTCCCCCAGAAAGTGTTTAGGAGCACGTTTCAGAGCCTTAGGAGTGGTTTGGACCCCCCTTTTTGTGGTACTTTTTGTCAAACTGAAGTTGGTGTTTAGGGTTGTTGAGTGTACAGGGCCTAAGTGTGAGAGGCCAAAAATGTTCCCCCAGAAAGTGTTTAGGAGCACGTTTCAGAGCCTTAGGAGTGGTTTGGACCCCCCTTTTTGTGGTACTTTTTGTCAAACTGAAGTTGGTGTTTAGGGTTGTCAAGAGTGTACAGGGCTTGGAGTTTTAACCATTTTGAGGCCTTTCTGAAAAATGACTTTTTTTGGCCAATTTTGACGCCTTACTATACTATGACCATTTTTATGACATTTTGAGGCCCAAAAAAATTGGACTTTTTTTGGCCGATTTTGACGCCTTACTATACTATGACCATTTTTATGACGTTTTGAGGATGACATTTTTCACCGATCCTAAGAGAGCAAGATAGAGACATGCGACCTTGTCCTACCCCCCCATTTGTGTGTACCCCGAGTCCAACGGTACCACCCTTGAGTCTCTAGCACATAGGGTTCCGGAGTTATGAGCATTTGAAGTTCCCCCATAAAAGTGAGTTGGGAGAGTGAAAATTTGGGGTTTTAACAAGGGTCAGTTTTGACCGATCCTCAGGGAGCAAGATAGAGACATGAGGCCTTGTCCTACCCCCCCATTTGTGGGTACCCCGAGTCCAACGGTACCACTCTTAAGTCACTAGGACTTAGGGTTCCACAGTTATGAGCATTTGAAGTTCCCCCATAAAAGTGAGTTGGGAGAGTGAAAATTTTCCAAAGTGTGAGATGCCAAAAATGTTCCCCCAGACAGTGTTTAGGAGCACGTTTCAGAGCCTTAGGAGTGGTTTGGACCCCCCTTTTTGTGGTACTTTTTGTCAAACTGAAGTTGGTGTTTAGGGTTGTTGAGTGTACAGGGCCTGTGAGAGGCCAAAAATGTTCCCCCAGAAAGTGTTTAGGAGCACGTTTCAGAGCCTTAGGAGTGGTTTGGACCCCCCTTTTTGTGGTACTTTTTGTCAAACTGAAGTTGGTGTTTAGGGTTGTCAAGATGTACAGGGCTTGGAGTTTTAACCATTTTGAGGCCTTTCTGAAAAATGACTTTTTTTGGCCAATTTTGACGCCTTACTATACTATGACCATTTTCATGACATTTTGAGGCCCAAAAAAATTGGACTTTTTTTGGCCGATTTTGACGCCTTACTATACTATGACCATTTTTATGACATTTTGAGGATGTGACATTTTTCACCGATCCTAAGAGAGCAAGATAGAGACATGCGACCTTGTCCTACCCCCCCATTTGTGTGTACCCCGAGTCCAACGGTACCACCCTTGAGTCTCTAGCACATAGGGTTCCGGAGTTATGAGCATTTGAAGTTCCCCCATAAAAGTGAGTTGGGAGAGTGAAAATTTGGGGTTTTAACAAGGGTCAGTTTTGACCGATCCTCAGGGAGCAAGATAGAGACATGAGGCCTTGTCCTACCCCCCCATTTGTGGGTACCCCGAGTCCAACGGTACCACTCTTAAGTCACTAGGACTTAGGGTTCCACAGTTATGAGCATTTGAAGTTCCCCCATAAAAGTGAGTTGGGAGAGTGAAAATTTTCCAAAGTGTGAGATGCCAAAAATGTTCCCCCAGACAGTGTTTAGGAGCACGTTTCAGAGCCTTAGGAGTGGTTTGGACCCCCCTTTTTGTGGTACTTTTTGTCAAACTGAAGTTGGTGTTTAGGGTTGTTGAGTGTACAGGGCCTAAGTGTGAGAGGCCAAAAATGTTCCCCCAGAAAGTGTTTAGGAGCACGTTTCAGAGCCTTAGGAGTGGTTTGGACCCCCCTTTTTGTGGTACTTTTTGTCAAACTGAAGTTGGTGTTTAGGGTTGTTGAGTGTACAGGGCCTAAGTGTGAGAGGCCAAAAATGTTCCCCCAGAAAGTGTTTAGGAGCACGTTTCAGAGCCTTAGGAGTGGTTTGGACCCCCCTTTTTGTGGTACTTTTTGTCAAACTGAAGTTAGTGTTTAGGGTTGTTGAGTGTACAGGGCCTAAGTGTGAGAGGCCAAAAATGTTCCCCCAGAAAGTGTTTAGGAGCACGTTTCAGAGCCTTAGGAGTGGTTTGGACCCCCCTCTTTGTGGTACTTTTTGTCAAACTGAAGTTGGTGTTTAGGGTTGTCAAGAGTGTACAGGGCTTGGAGTTTTAACCATTTTGAGGCCTTTCTGAAAAATGACTTTTTTTGGCCAATTTTGACGCCTTACTATACTATGACCATTTTTATGACATTTTGAGGCCCAAAAAAATTGGACTTTTTTTTGGCCGATTTTGACGCCTTACTATACTATGACCATTTTCATGACATTTTGAGGCCCAAAAAAATTGGACTTTTTTTGGCCGATTTTGACGCCTTACTATACTATGACCATTTTTATGACGTTTTGAGGATGACATTTTTCACCGATCCTAAGAGAGCAAGATAGAGACATGCGACCTTGTCCTACCCCCCCATTTGTGTGTACCCCGAGTCCAACGGTACCACCCTTGAGTCTCTAGCACATAGGGTTCCGGAGTTATGAGCATTTGAAGTTCCCCCATAAAAGTGAGTTGGGAGAGTGAAAATTTGGGGTTTTAACAAGGGTCAGTTTTGACCGATCCTCAGGGAGCAAGATAGAGACATGAGGCCTTGTCCTACCCCCCCCATTTGTGGGTACCCCGAGTCCAACGGTACCACTCTTAAGTCACTAGGACTTAGGGTTCCACAGTTATGAGCATTTGAAGTTCCCCCATAAAAGTGAGTTGGGAGAGTGAAAATTTTCCAAAGTGTGAGATGCCAAAAATGTTCCCCCAGACAGTGTTTAGGAGCACGTTTCAGAGCCTTAGGAGTGGTTTGGACCCCCCTTTTTGTGGTACTTTTTGTCAAACTGAAGTTGGTGTTTAGGGTTGTTGAGTGTACAGGGCCTAAGTGTGAGAGGCCAAAATTGTTCCCCCAGAAAGTGTTTAGGAGCACGTTTCAGAGCCTTAGGAGTGGTTTGGACCCCCCTTTTTGTGGTACTTTTTGTCAAACTGAAGTTGGTGTTTAGGGTTGTTGAGTGTACAGGGCCTAAGTGTGAGAGGCCAAAAATGTTCCCCCAGAAAGTGTTTAGGAGCACGTTTCAGAGCCTTAGGAGTGGTTTGGACCCCCCTTTTTGTGGTACTTTTTGTCAAACTGAAGTTGGTGTTTAGGGTTGTCAAGATGTACAGGGCTTGGAGTTTTAACCATTTTGAGGCCTTTCTGAAAAATGACTTTTTTTGGCCAATTTTGACGCCTTACTATACTATGACCATTTTCATGACATTTTGAGGCCCAAAAAAATTGGACTTTTTTTGGCCGATTTTGACGCCTTACTATACTATGACCATTTTTATGACATTTTGAGGATGTGACATTTTTCACCGATCCTAAGAGAGCAAGATAGAGACATGCGACCTTGTCCTACCCCCCCATTTGTGTGTACCCCGAGTCCAACGGTACCACCCTTGAGTCTCTAGCACATAGGGTTCCGGAGTTATGAGCATTTGAAGTTCCCCCATAAAAGTGAGTTGGGAGAGTGAAAATTTGGGTTTTTAACAAGGGTCAGTTTTGACCGATCCTCAGGGAGCAAGATAGAGACATGAGGCCTTGTCCTACCCCCCCATTTGTGGGTACCCCGAGTCCAACGGTACCACTCTTAAGTCACTAGGACTTAGGGTTCCACAGTTATGAGCATTTGAAGTTCCCCCATATAAGTGAGTTGGGAGAGTGAAAATTTTCCAAAGTGTGAGATGCCAAAATTGTTCCCCCAGAAAGTGTTTAGGAGCACGTTTCAGAGCCTTAGGAGTGGTTTGGACCCCCCTTTTTGTGGTACTTTTTGTCAAACTGAAGTTGGTGTTTAGGGTTGTTGAGTGTACAGGGCCTAAGTGTGAGAGGCCAAAAATGTTCCCCCAGAAAGTGTTTAGGAGCACGTTTCAGAGCCTTAGGAGTGGTTTGGACCCCCCTTTTTGTGGTACTTTTTGTCAAACTGAAGTTGGTGTTTAGGGTTGTCAAGAGTGTACAGGGCTTGGAGTTTTAACCATTTTGAGGCCTTTCTGAAAAATGACTTTTTTTGGCCAATTTTGACGCCTTACTATACTATGACCATTTTTATGACATTTTGAGGCCCAAAAAAATTGGACTTTTTTTGGCCGATTTTGACGCCTTACTATACTATGACCATTTTTATGACGTTTTGAGGATGACATTTTTCACCGATCCTAAGAGAGCAAGATAGAGACATGCGACCTTGTCCTACCCCCCCATTTGTGTGTACCCCGAGTCCAACGGTACCACCCTTGAGTCTCTAGCACATAGGGTTCCGGAGTTATGAGCATTTGAAGTTCCCCCATAAAAGTGAGTTGGGAGAGTGAAAATTTGGGGTTTTAACAAGGGTCAGTTTTGACCGATCCTCAGGGAGCAAGATAGAGACATGAGGCCTTGTCCTACCCCCCCCATTTGTGGGTACCCCGAGTCCAACGGTACCACTCTTAAGTCACTAGGACTTAGGGTTCCACAGTTATGAGCATTTGAAGTTCCCCCATATAAGTGAGTTGGGAGAGTGAAAATTTTCCAAAGTGTGAGATGCCAAAATTGTTCCCCCAGAAAGTGTTTAGGAGCACGTTTCAGAGCCTTAGGAGTGGTTTGGACCCCCCCTTTTGTGGTACTTTTTGTCAAACTGAAGTTGGTGTTTAGGGTTGTTGAGTGTACAGGGCCTAAGTGTGAGAGGCCAAAAATGTTCCCCCAGAAAGTGTTTAGGAGCACGTTTCAGAGCCTTAGGAGTGGTTTGGACCCCCCTTTTTGTGGTACTTTTTGTCAAACTGAAGTTGGTGTTTAGGGTTGTTGAGTGTACAGGGCCGAAGTGTGAGAGGCCAAAAATGTTCCCCCAGAAAGTGTTTAGGAGCACGTTTCAGAGCCTTAGGAGTGGTTTGGACCCCCCTTTTTGTGGTACTTTTTGTCAAACTGAAGTTGGTGTTTAGGGTTGTTGAGTGTACAGGGCCTAAGTGTGAGAGGCCAAAAATGTTCCCCCAGAAAGTGTTTAGGAGCACGTTTCAGAGCCTTAGGAGTGGTTTGGACCCCCCTTTTTGTGGTACTTTTTGTCAAACTGAAGTTGGTGTTTAGGGTTGTCAAGAGTGTACAGGGCTTGGAGTTTTAACCATTTTGAGGCCTTTCTGAAAAATGACTTTTTTTGGCCAATTTTGACGCCTTACTATACTATGACCATTTTTATGACATTTTGAGGCCCAAAAAAATTGGACTTTTTTTGGCCGATTTTGACGCCTTACTATACTATGACCATTTTTATGACGTTTTGAGGATGTGACATTTTTCACCGATCCTAAGAGAGCAAGATAGAGACATGCGACCTTGTCCTACCCCCCCCATTTGTGTGTACCCCGAGTCCAACGGTACCACCCTTGAGTCTCTAGCACATAGGGTTCCGGAGTTATGAGCATTTGAAGTTCCCCCATAAAAGTGAGTTGGGAGAGTGAAAATTTGGGGTTTTAACAAGGGTCAGTTTTGACCGATCCTCAGGGAGCAAGATAGAGACATGAGGCCTTGTCCTACCCCCCCATTTGTGGGTACCCCGAGTCCAACGGTACCACTCTTAAGTCACTAGGACTTAGGGTTCCACAGTTATGAGCATTTGAAGTTCCCCCATAAAAGTGAGTTGGGAGAGTGAAAATTTTCCAAAGTGTGAGATGCCAAAAATGTTCCCCCAGACAGTGTTTAGGAGCACGTTTCAGAGCCTTAGGAGTGGTTTGGACCCCCCTTTTTGTGGTACTTTTTGTCAAACTGAAGTTGGTGTTTAGGGTTGTTGAGTGTACAGGGCCTAAGTGTGAGAGGCCAAAAATGTTCCCCCAGAAAGTGTTTAGGAGCACGTTTCAGAGCCTTAGGAGTGGTTTGGACCCCCCTTTTTGTGGTACTTTTTGTCAAACTGAAGTTGGTGTTTAGGGTTGTTGAGTGTACAGGGCCTAAGTGTGAGAGGCCAAAAATGTTCCCCCAGAAAGTGTTTAGGAGCACGTTTCAGAGCCTTAGGAGTGGTTTGGACCCCCCTCTTTGTGGTACTTTTTGTCAAACTGAAGTTGGTGTTTAGGGTTGTCAAGAGTGTACAGGGCTTGGAGTTTTAACCATTTTGAGGCCTTTCTGAAAAATGACTTTTTTTGGCCAATTTTGACGCCTTACTATACTATGACCATTTTTATGACATTTTGAGGCCCAAACAAATTTGACTTTTTTTGGCCAATTTTGACGCCTTACTATACTATGACCATTTTTATGACATTTTGAGGATGTGACATTTTTCACCGATCCTAAGAGAGCAAGATAGAGACATGCGACCTTGTCCTACCCCCCCATTTGTGTGTACCCCGAGTCCAACGGTACCACTCTTAAGTCACTAGGACTTAGGGTTCCACAGTTATGAGCATTTGAAGTTCCCCCATAAAAGTGAGTTGGGAGAGTGAAAATTTTCCAAAGTGTGAGATGCCAAAAATGTTCCCCCAGACAGTGTTTAGGAGCACGTTTCAGAGCCTTAGGAGTGGTTTGGACCCCCCTTTTTGTGGTACTTTTTGTCAAACTGAAGTTGGTGTTTAGGGTTGTTGAGTGTACAGGGCCTAAGTGTGAGAGGCCAAAAATGTTCCCCCAGAAAGTGTTTAGGAGCACGTTTCAGAGCCTTAGGAGTGGTTTGGACCCCCCTTTTTGTGGTACTTTTTGTCAAACTGAAGTTGGTGTTTAGGGTTGTTGAGTGTACAGGGCCTAAGTGTGAGAGGCCAAAAATGTTCCCCCAGAAAGTGTTTAGGAGCACGTTTCAGAGCCTTAGGAGTGGTTTGGACCCCCCTCTTTGTGGTACTTTTTGTCAAACTGAAGTTGGTGTTTAGGGTTGTCAAGAGTGTACAGGGCTTGGAGTTTTAACCATTTTGAGGCCTTTCTGAAAAATGACTTTTTTTGGCCAATTTTGACGCCTTACTATACTATGACCATTTTTATGACATTTTGAGGCCCAAAAAAATTGGACTTTTTTTTGGCCGATTTTGACGCCTTACTATACTATGACCATTTTTATGACGTTTTGAGGATGTGACATTTTTCACCGATCCTAAGAGAGCAAGATAGAGACATGCGACCTTGTCCTACCCCCCCATTTGTGTGTACCCCGAGTCCAACGGTACCACCCTTGAGTCTCTAGCACATAGGGTTCCGGAGTTATGAGCATTTGAAGTTCCCCCATAAAAGTGAGTTGGGAGAGTGAAAATT
Source organism: Toxotes jaculatrix (assembly GCF_017976425.1). Taxonomy (NCBI): domain Eukaryota; kingdom Metazoa; phylum Chordata; class Actinopteri; family Toxotidae; genus Toxotes; species Toxotes jaculatrix. Next base: position 85,580 of record NC_054398.1, on the reverse strand, counting down.
TGGGGTTTTAACAAGGGTCAGTTTTGACCGATCCTCAGGGAGCAAGATAGAGACATGAGGCCTTGTCCTACCCCCCCATTTGTGGGTACCCCGAGTCCAACGGTACCACTCTTAAGTCACTAGGACTTAGGGTTCCACAGTTATGAGCATTTGAAGTTCCCCCATAAAAGTGAGTTGGGAGAGTGAAAATTTTCCAAAGTGTGAGATGCCAAAAATGTTCCCCCAGACAGTGTTTAGGAGCACGTTTCAGAGCCTTAGGAGTGGTTTGGACCCCCCTTTTTGTGGTACTTTTTGTCAAACTGAAGTTGGTGTTTAGGGTTGTTGAGTGTACAGGGCCTGTGAGAGGCCAAAAATGTTCCCCCAGAAAGTGTTTAGGAGCACGTTTCAGAGCCTTAGGAGTGGTTTGGACCCCCCTTTTTGTGGTACTTTTTGTCAAACTGAAGTTGGTGTTTAGGGTTGTTGAGTGTACAGGGCCTAAGTGTGAGAGGCCAAAAATGTTCCCCCAGAAAGTGTTTAGGAGCACGTTTCAGAGCCTTAGGAGTGGTTTGGACCCCCCTTTTTGTGGTACTTTTTGTCAAACTGAAGTTGGTGTTTAGGGTTGTCAAGATGTACAGGGCTTGGAGTTTTAACCATTTTGAGGCCTTTCTGAAAAATGACTTTTTTTGGCCAATTTTGACGCCTTACTATACTATGACCATTTTCATGACATTTTGAGGCCCAAAAAAATTGGACTTTTTTTGGCCGATTTTGACGCCTTACTATACTATGACCATTTTTATGACATTTTGAGGATGTGACATTTTTCACCGATCCTAAGAGAGCAAGATAGAGACATGCGACCTTGTCCTACCCCCCCATTTGTGTGTACCCCGAGTCCAACGGTACCACCCTTGAGTCTCTAGCACATAGGGTTCCGGAGTTATGAGCATTTGAAGTTCCCCCATAAAAGTGAGTTGGGAGAGTGAAAATTTGGGTTTTTAACAAGGGTCAGTTTTGACCGATCCTCAGGGAGCAAGATAGAGACATGAGGCCTTGTCCTACCCCCCCATTTGTGGGTACCCCGAGTCCAACGGTACCACTCTTAAGTCACTAGGACTTAGGGTTCCACAGTTATGAGCATTTGAAGTTCCCCCATATAAGTGAGTTGGGAGAGTGAAAATTTTCCAAAGTGTGAGATGCCAAAATTGTTCCCCCAGAAAGTGTTTAGGAGCACGTTTCAGAGCCTTAGGAGTGGTTTGGACCCCCCTTTTTGTGGTACTTTTTGTCAAACTGAAGTTGGTGTTTAGGGTTGTTGAGTGTACAGGGCCTAAGTGTGAGAGGCCAAAAATGTTCCCCCAGAAAGTGTTTAGGAGCACGTTTCAGAGCCTTAGGAGTGGTTTGGACCCCCCTTTTTGTGGTACTTTTTGTCAAACTGAAGTTGGTGTTTAGGGTTGTCAAGAGTGTACAGGGCTTGGAGTTTTAACCATTTTGAGGCCTTTCTGAAAAATGACTTTTTTTGGCCAATTTTGACGCCTTACTATACTATGACCATTTTTATGACATTTTGAGGCCCAAAAAAATTGGACTTTTTTTGGCCGATTTTGACGCCTTACTATACTATGACCATTTTTATGACGTTTTGAGGATGACATTTTTCACCGATCCTAAGAGAGCAAGATAGAGACATGCGACCTTGTCCTACCCCCCCATTTGTGTGTACCCCGAGTCCAACGGTACCACCCTTGAGTCTCTAGCACATAGGGTTCCGGAGTTATGAGCATTTGAAGTTCCCCCATAAAAGTGAGTTGGGAGAGTGAAAATTTGGGGTTTTAACAAGGGTCAGTTTTGACCGATCCTCAGGGAGCAAGATAGAGACATGAGGCCTTGTCCTACCCCCCCCATTTGTGGGTACCCCGAGTCCAACGGTACCACTCTTAAGTCACTAGGACTTAGGGTTCCACAGTTATGAGCATTTGAAGTTCCCCCATAAAAGTGAGTTGGGAGAGTGAAAATTTTCCAAAGTGTGAGATGCCAAAAATGTTCCCCCAGACAGTGTTTAGGAGCACGTTTCAGAGCCTTAGGAGTGGTTTGGACCCCCCTTTTTGTGGTACTTTTTGTCAAACTGAAGTTGGTGTTTAGGGTTGTTGAGTGTACAGGGCCTAAGTGTGAGAGGCCAAAATTGTTCCCCCAGAAAGTGTTTAGGAGCACGTTTCAGAGCCTTAGGAGTGGTTTGGACCCCCCTTTTTGTGGTACTTTTTGTCAAACTGAAGTTGGTGTTTAGGGTTGTTGAGTGTACAGGGCCTAAGTGTGAGAGGCCAAAAATGTTCCCCCAGAAAGTGTTTAGGAGCACGTTTCAGAGCCTTAGGAGTGGTTTGGACCCCCCTTTTTGTGGTACTTTTTGTCAAACTGAAGTTGGTGTTTAGGGTTGTCAAGATGTACAGGGCTTGGAGTTTTAACCATTTTGAGGCCTTTCTGAAAAATGACTTTTTTTGGCCAATTTTGACGCCTTACTATACTATGACCATTTTCATGACATTTTGAGGCCCAAAAAAATTGGACTTTTTTTGGCCGATTTTGACGCCTTACTATACTATGACCATTTTTATGACATTTTGAGGATGTGACATTTTTCACCGATCCTAAGAGAGCAAGATAGAGACATGCGACCTTGTCCTACCCCCCCATTTGTGTGTACCCCGAGTCCAACGGTACCACCCTTGAGTCTCTAGCACATAGGGTTCCGGAGTTATGAGCATTTGAAGTTCCCCCATAAAAGTGAGTTGGGAGAGTGAAAATTTGGGTTTTTAACAAGGGTCAGTTTTGACCGATCCTCAGGGAGCAAGATAGAGACATGAGGCCTTGTCCTACCCCCCCATTTGTGGGTACCCCGAGTCCAACGGTACCACTCTTAAGTCACTAGGACTTAGGGTTCCACAGTTATGAGCATTTGAAGTTCCCCCATATAAGTGAGTTGGGAGAGTGAAAATTTTCCAAAGTGTGAGATGCCAAAATTGTTCCCCCAGAAAGTGTTTAGGAGCACGTTTCAGAGCCTTAGGAGTGGTTTGGACCCCCCTTTTTGTGGTACTTTTTGTCAAACTGAAGTTGGTGTTTAGGGTTGTTGAGTGTACAGGGCCTAAGTGTGAGAGGCCAAAAATGTTCCCCCAGAAAGTGTTTAGGAGCACGTTTCAGAGCCTTAGGAGTGGTTTGGACCCCCCTTTTTGTGGTACTTTTTGTCAAACTGAAGTTGGTGTTTAGGGTTGTTGAGTGTACAGGGCCTAAGTGTGAGAGGCCAAAAATGTTCCCCCAGAAAGTGTTTAGGAGCACGTTTCAGAGCCTTAGGAGTGGTTTGGACCCCCCTTTTTGTGGTACTTTTTGTCAAACTGAAGTTGGTGTTTAGGGTTGTCAAGATGTACAGGGCTTGGAGTTTTAACCATTTTGAGGCCTTTCTGAAAAATGACTTTTTTTGGCCAATTTTGACGCCTTACTATACTATGACCATTTTTATGACATTTTGAGGCCCAAAAAAATTGGACTTTTTTTGGCCGATTTTGACGCCTTACTATACTATGACCATTTTTATGACGTTTTGAGGATGACATTTTTCACCGATCCTAAGAGAGCAAGATAGAGACATGCGACCTTGTCCTACCCCCCCATTTGTGTGTACCCCGAGTCCAACGGTACCACCCTTGAGTCTCTAGCACATAGGGTTCCGGAGTTATGAGCATTTGAAGTTCCCCCATAAAAGTGAGTTGGGAGAGTGAAAATTTGGGGTTTTAACAAGGGTCAGTTTTGACCGATCCTCAGGGAGCAAGATAGAGACATGAGGCCTTGTCCTACCCCCCCCCATTTGTGGGTACCCCGAGTCCAACGGTACCACTCTTAAGTCACTAGGACTTAGGGTTCCACAGTTATGAGCATTTGAAGTTCCCCCATATAAGTGAGTTGGGAGAGTGAAAATTTTCCAAAGTGTGAGATGCCAAAATTGTTCCCCCAGAAAGTGTTTAGGAGCACGTTTCAGAGCCTTAGGAGTGGTTTGGACCCCCCCTTTTGTGGTACTTTTTGTCAAACTGAAGTTGGTGTTTAGGGTTGTTGAGTGTACAGGGCCTAAGTGTGAGAGGCCAAAAATGTTCCCCCAGAAAGTGTTTAGGAGCACGTTTCAGAGCCTTAGGAGTGGTTTGGACCCCCCTTTTTGTGGTACTTTTTGTCAAACTGAAGTTGGTGTTTAGGGTTGTTGAGTGTACAGGGCCTAAGTGTGAGAGGCCAAAAATGTTCCCCCAGAAAGTGTTTAGGAGCACGTTTCAGAGCCTTAGGAGTGGTTTGGACCCCCCTCTTTGTGGTACTTTTTGTCAAACTGAAGTTGGTGTTTAGGGTTGTCAAGAGTGTACAGGGCTTGGAGTTTTAACCATTTTGAGGCCTTTCTGAAAAATGACTTTTTTTGGCCAATTTTGACGCCTTACTATACTATGACCATTTTTATGACATTTTGAGGCCCAAAAAAATTGGACTTTTTTTGGCCGATTTTGACGCCTTACTATACTATGACCATTTTTATGACGTTTTGAGGATGTGACATTTTTCACCGATCCTAAGAGAGGAAGATAGAGACATGCGACCTTGTTCTACCCCCCCATTTGTGTGTACCCCGAGTCCAACGGTACCACTCTTAAGTCACTAGGACTTAGGGTTCCACAGTTATGAGCATTTGAAGTTCCCCCATAAAAGTGAGTTGGGAGAGTGAAAATTTTCCAAAGTGTGAGATGCCAAAAATGTTCCCCCAGACAGTGTTTAGGAGCACGTTTCAGAGCCTTAGGAGTGGTTTGGACCCCCCTTTTTGTGGTACTTTTTGTCAAACTGAAGTTGGTGTTTAGGGTTGTTGAGTGTACAGGGCCTAAGTGTGAGAGGCCAAAAATGTTCCCCCAGAAAGTGTTTAGGAGCACGTTTCAGAGCCTTAGGAGTGGTTTGGACCCCCCTTTTTGTGGTACTTTTTGTCAAACTGAAGTTGGTGTTTAGGGTTGTTGAGTGTACAGGGCCTAAGTGTGAGAGGCCAAAAATGTTCCCCCAGAAAGTGTTTAGGAGCACGTTTCAGAGCCTTAGGAGTGGTTTGGACCCCCCTTTTTGTGGTACTTTTTGTCAAACTGAAGTTGGTGTTTAGGGTTGTCAAGATGTACAGGGCTTGGAGTTTTAACCATTTTGAGGCCTTTCTGAAAAATGACTTTTTTTGGCCAATTTTGACGCCTTACTATACTATGACCATTTTCATGACATTTTGAGGCCCAAAAAAATTGGACTTTTTTTGGCCGATTTTGACGCCTTACTATACTATGACCATTTTTATGACATTTTGAGGATGTGACATTTTTCACCGATCCTAAGAGAGCAAGATAGAGACATGCGACCTTGTCCTACCCCCCCATTTGTGTGTACCCCGAGTCCAACGGTACCACCCTTGAGTCTCTAGCACATAGGGTTCCGGAGTTATGAGCATTTGAAGTTCCCCCATAAAAGTGAGTTGGGAGAGTGAAAATTTGGGGTTTTAACAAGGGTCAGTTTTGACCGATCCTCAGGGAGCAAGATAGAGACATGAGGCCTTGTCCTACCCCCCCCATTTGTGGGTACCCCGAGTCCAACGGTACCACTCTTAAGTCACTAGGACTTAGGGTTCCACAGTTATGAGCATTTGAAGTTCCCCCATAAAAGTGAGTTGGGAGAGTGAAAATTTTCCAAAGTGTGAGATGCCAAAAATGTTCCCCCAGACAGTGTTTAGGAGCACGTTTCAGAGCCTTAGGAGTGGTTTGGACCCCCCTTTTTGTGGTACTTTTTGTCAAACTGAAGTTGGTGTTTAGGGTTGTTGAGTGTACAGGGCCTAAGTGTGAGAGGCCAAAAATGTTCCCCCAGAAAGTGTTTAGGAGCACGTTTCAGAGCCTTAGGAGTGGTTTGGACCCCCCTTTTTGTGGTACTTTTTGTCAAACTGAAGTTGGTGTTTAGGGTTGTTGAGTGTACAGGGCCTAAGTGTGAGAGGCCAAAAATGTTCCCCCAGAAAGTGTTTAGGAGCACGTTTCAGAGCCTTAGGAGTGGTTTGGACCCCCCTTTTTGTGGTACTTTTTGTCAAACTGAAGTTGGTGTTTAGGGTTGTTGAGTGTACAGGGCCTAAGTGTGAGAGGCCAAAAATGTTCCCCCAGAAAGTGTTTAGGAGCACGTTTCAGAGCCTTAGGAGTGGTTTGGACCCCCCTTTTTGTGGTACTTTTTGTCAAACTGAAGTTGGTGTTTAGGGTTGTTGAGTGTACAGGGCCTAAGTGTGAGAGGCCAAAAATGTTCCCCCAGAAAGTGTTTAGGAGCACGTTTCAGAGCCTTAGGAGTGGTTTGGACCCCCCTTTTTGTGGTACTTTTTGTCAAACTGAAGTTGGTGTTTAGGGTTGTTGAGTGTACAGGGCCTAAGTGTGAGAGGCCAAAAATGTTCCCCCAGAAAGTGTTTAGGAGCACGTTTCAGAGCCTTAGGAGTGGTTTGGACCCCCCTTTTTGTGGTACTTTTTGTCAAACTGAAGTTGGTGTTTAGGGTTGTCAAGATGTACAGGGCTTGGAGTTTTAACCATTTTGAGGCCTTTCTGAAAAATGACTTTTTTTGGCCAATTTTGACGCCTTACTATACTATGACCATTTTCATGACATTTTGAGGCCCAAAAAAATTGGACTTTTTTTGGCCGATTTTGACGCCTTACTATACTATGACCATTTTTATGACATTTTGAGGATGTGACATTTTTCACCGATCCTAAGAGAGCAAGATAGAGACATGCGACCTTGTCCTACCCCCCCATTTGTGTGTACCCCGAGTCCAACGGTACCACCCTTGAGTCTCTAGCACATAGGGTTCCGGAGTTATGAGCATTTGAAGTTCCCCCATAAAAGTGAGTTGGGAGAGTGAAAATTTGGGGTTTTAACAAGGGTCAGTTTTGACCGATCCTCAGGGAGCAAGATAGAGACATGAGGCCTTGTCCTACCCCCCCATTTGTGGGTACCCCGAGTCCAACGGTACCACTCTTAAGTCACTAGGACTTAGGGTTCCACAGTTATGAGCATTTGAAGTTCCCCCATAAAAGTGAGTTGGGAGAGTGAAAATTTTCCAAAGTGTGAGATGCCAAAAATGTTCCCCCAGACAGTGTTTAGGAGCACGTTTCAGAGCCTTAGGAGTGGTTTGGACCCCCCTTTTTGTGGTACTTTTTGTCAAACTGAAGTTGGTGTTTAGGGTTGTTGAGTGTACAGGGCCTAAGTGTGAGAGGCCAAAAATGTTCCCCCAGAAAGTGTTTAGGAGCACGTTTCAGAGCCTTAGGAGTGGTTTGGACCCCCCTTTTTGTGGTACTTTTTGTCAAACTGAAGTTGGTGTTTAGGGTTGTTGAGTGTACAGGGCCTAAGTGTGAGAGGCCAAAAATGTTCCCCCAGAAAGTGTTTAGGAGCACGTTTCAGAGCCTTAGGAGTGGTTTGGACCCCCCTTTTTGTGGTACTTTTTGTCAAACTGAAGTTAGTGTTTAGGGTTGTTGAGTGTACAGGGCCTAAGTGTGAGAGGCCAAAAATGTTCCCCCAGAAAGTGTTTAGGAGCACGTTTCAGAGCCTTAGGAGTGGTTTGGACCCCCCTCTTTGTGGTACTTTTTGTCAAACTGAAGTTGGTGTTTAGGGTTGTCAAGAGTGTACAGGGCTTGGAGTTTTAACCATTTTGAGGCCTTTCTGAAAAATGACTTTTTTTGGCCAATTTTGACGCCTTACTATACTATGACCATTTTTATGACATTTTGAGGCCCAAAAAAATTGGACTTTTTTTTGGCCGATTTTGACGCCTTACTATACTATGACCATTTTCATGACATTTTGAGGCCCAAAAAAATTGGACTTTTTTTGGCCGATTTTGACGCCTTACTATACTATGACCATTTTTATGACGTTTTGAGGATGACATTTTTCACCGATCCTAAGAGAGCAAGATAGAGACATGCGACCTTGTCCTACCCCCCCATTTGTGTGTACCCCGAGTCCAACGGTACCACCCTTGAGTCTCTAGCACATAGGGTTCCGGAGTTATGAGCATTTGAAGTTCCCCCATAAAAGTGAGTTGGGAGAGTGAAAATTTGGGGTTTTAACAAGGGTCAGTTTTGACCGATCCTCAGGGAGCAAGATAGAGACATGAGGCCTTGTCCTACCCCCCCCATTTGTGGGTACCCCGAGTCCAACGGTACCACTCTTAAGTCACTAGGACTTAGGGTTCCACAGTTATGAGCATTTGAAGTTCCCCCATAAAAGTGAGTTGGGAGAGTGAAAATTTTCCAAAGTGTGAGATGCCAAAAATGTTCCCCCAGACAGTGTTTAGGAGCACGTTTCAGAGCCTTAGGAGTGGTTTGGACCCCCCTTTTTGTGGTACTTTTTGTCAAACTGAAGTTGGTGTTTAGGGTTGTTGAGTGTACAGGGCCTAAGTGTGAGAGGCCAAAATTGTTCCCCCAGAAAGTGTTTAGGAGCACGTTTCAGAGCCTTAGGAGTGGTTTGGACCCCCCTTTTTGTGGTACTTTTTGTCAAACTGAAGTTGGTGTTTAGGGTTGTTGAGTGTACAGGGCCTAAGTGTGAGAGGCCAAAAATGTTCCCCCAGAAAGTGTTTAGGAGCACGTTTCAGAGCCTTAGGAGTGGTTTGGACCCCCCTTTTTGTGGTACTTTTTGTCAAACTGAAGTTGGTGTTTAGGGTTGTCAAGATGTACAGGGCTTGGAGTTTTAACCATTTTGAGGCCTTTCTGAAAAATGACTTTTTTTGGCCAATTTTGACGCCTTACTATACTATGACCATTTTCATGACATTTTGAGGCCCAAAAAAATTGGACTTTTTTTGGCCGATTTTGACGCCTTACTATACTATGACCATTTTTATGACATTTTGAGGATGTGACATTTTTCACCGATCCTAAGAGAGCAAGATAGAGACATGCGACCTTGTCCTACCCCCCCATTTGTGTGTACCCCGAGTCCAACGGTACCACCCTTGAGTCTCTAGCACATAGGGTTCCGGAGTTATGAGCATTTGAAGTTCCCCCATAAAAGTGAGTTGGGAGAGTGAAAATTTGGGTTTTTAACAAGGGTCAGTTTTGACCGATCCTCAGGGAGCAAGATAGAGACATGAGGCCTTGTCCTACCCCCCCATTTGTGGGTACCCCGAGTCCAACGGTACCACTCTTAAGTCACTAGGACTTAGGGTTCCACAGTTATGAGCATTTGAAGTTCCCCCATATAAGTGAGTTGGGAGAGTGAAAATTTTCCAAAGTGTGAGATGCCAAAATTGTTCCCCCAGAAAGTGTTTAGGAGCACGTTTCAGAGCCTTAGGAGTGGTTTGGACCCCCCTTTTTGTGGTACTTTTTGTCAAACTGAAGTTGGTGTTTAGGGTTGTTGAGTGTACAGGGCCTAAGTGTGAGAGGCCAAAAATGTTCCCCCAGAAAGTGTTTAGGAGCACGTTTCAGAGCCTTAGGAGTGGTTTGGACCCCCCTTTTTGTGGTACTTTTTGTCAAACTGAAGTTGGTGTTTAGGGTTGTCAAGAGTGTACAGGGCTTGGAGTTTTAACCATTTTGAGGCCTTTCTGAAAAATGACTTTTTTTGGCCAATTTTGACGCCTTACTATACTATGACCATTTTTATGACATTTTGAGGCCCAAAAAAATTGGACTTTTTTTGGCCGATTTTGACGCCTTACTATACTATGACCATTTTTATGACGTTTTGAGGATGACATTTTTCACCGATCCTAAGAGAGCAAGATAGAGACATGCGACCTTGTCCTACCCCCCCATTTGTGTGTACCCCGAGTCCAACGGTACCACCCTTGAGTCTCTAGCACATAGGGTTCCGGAGTTATGAGCATTTGAAGTTCCCCCATAAAAGTGAGTTGGGAGAGTGAAAATTTGGGGTTTTAACAAGGGTCAGTTTTGACCGATCCTCAGGGAGCAAGATAGAGACATGAGGCCTTGTCCTACCCCCCCCATTTGTGGGTACCCCGAGTCCAACGGTACCACTCTTAAGTCACTAGGACTTAGGGTTCCACAGTTATGAGCATTTGAAGTTCCCCCATATAAGTGAGTTGGGAGAGTGAAAATTTTCCAAAGTGTGAGATGCCAAAATTGTTCCCCCAGAAAGTGTTTAGGAGCACGTTTCAGAGCCTTAGGAGTGGTTTGGACCCCCCCTTTTGTGGTACTTTTTGTCAAACTGAAGTTGGTGTTTAGGGTTGTTGAGTGTACAGGGCCTAAGTGTGAGAGGCCAAAAATGTTCCCCCAGAAAGTGTTTAGGAGCACGTTTCAGAGCCTTAGGAGTGGTTTGGACCCCCCTTTTTGTGGTACTTTTTGTCAAACTGAAGTTGGTGTTTAGGGTTGTTGAGTGTACAGGGCCGAAGTGTGAGAGGCCAAAAATGTTCCCCCAGAAAGTGTTTAGGAGCACGTTTCAGAGCCTTAGGAGTGGTTTGGACCCCCCTTTTTGTGGTACTTTTTGTCAAACTGAAGTTGGTGTTTAGGGTTGTTGAGTGTACAGGGCCTAAGTGTGAGAGGCCAAAAATGTTCCCCCAGAAAGTGTTTAGGAGCACGTTTCAGAGCCTTAGGAGTGGTTTGGACCCCCCTCTTTGTGGTACTTTTTGTCAAACTGAAGTTGGTGTTTAGGGTTGTCAAGAGTGTACAGGGCTTGGAGTTTTAACCATTTTGAGGCCTTTCTGAAAAATGACTTTTTTTGGCCAATTTTGACGCCTTACTATACTATGACCATTTTTATGACATTTTGAGGCCCAAACAAATTTGACTTTTTTTGGCCAATTTTGACGCCTTACTATACTATGACCATTTTTATGACATTTTGAGGATGTGACATTTTTCACCGATCCTAAGAGAGCAAGATAGAGACATGCGACCTTGTCCTACCCCCCCATTTGTGTGTACCCCGAGTCCAACGGTACCACTCTTAAGTCACTAGGACTTAGGGTTCCACAGTTATGAGCATTTGAAGTTCCCCCATAAAAGTGAGTTGGGAGAGTGAAAATTTTCCAAAGTGTGAGATGCCAAAAATGTTCCCCCAGACAGTGTTTAGGAGCACGTTTCAGAGCCTTAGGAGTGGTTTGGACCCCCCTTTTTGTGGTACTTTTTGTCAAACTGAAGTTGGTGTTTAGGGTTGTTGAGTGTACAGGGCCTAAGTGTGAGAGGCCAAAAATGTTCCCCCAGAAAGTGTTTAGGAGCACGTTTCAGAGCCTTAGGAGTGGTTTGGACCCCCCTTTTTGTGGTACTTTTTGTCAAACTGAAGTTGGTGTTTAGGGTTGTTGAGTGTACAGGGCCTAAGTGTGAGAGGCCAAAAATGTTCCCCCAGAAAGTGTTTAGGAGCACGTTTCAGAGCCTTAGGAGTGGTTTGGACCCCCCTCTTTGTGGTACTTTTTGTCAAACTGAAGTTGGTGTTTAGGGTTGTCAAGAGTGTACAGGGCTTGGAGTTTTAACCATTTTGAGGCCTTTCTGAAAAATGACTTTTTTTGGCCAATTTTGACGCCTTACTATACTATGACCATTTTTATGACATTTTGAGGCCCAAAAAAATTGGACTTTTTTTTGGCCGATTTTGACGCCTTACTATACTATGACCATTTTTATGACGTTTTGAGGATGTGACATTTTTCACCGATCCTAAGAGAGCAAGATAGAGACATGCGACCTTGTCCTACCCCCCCATTTGTGTGTACCCCGAGTCCAACGGTACCACCCTTGAGTCTCTAGCACATAGGGTTCCGGAGTTATGAGCATTTGAAGTTCCCCCATAAAAGTGAGTTGGGAGAGTGAAAATTTGGGGTTTTAACAAGGGTCAGTTTTGACCGATCCTCAGGGAGCAAGATAGAGACATGAGGCCTTGTCCTACCCCCCCATTTGTGGGTACCCCGAGTCCAACGGTACCACTCTTAAGTCACTAGGACTTAGGGTTCCACAGTTATGAGCATTTGAAGTTCCCCCATAAAAGTGAGTTGGGAGAGTGAAAATTTTCCAAAGTGTGAGATGCCAAAAATGTTCCCCCAGACAGTGTTTAGGAGCACGTTTCAGAGCCTTAGGAGTGGTTTGGACCCCCCTTTTTGTGGTACTTTTTGTCAAACTGAAGTTGGTGTTTAGGGTTGTTGAGTGTACAGGGCCTGTGAGAGGCCAAAAATGTTCCCCCAGAAAGTGTTTAGGAGCACGTTTCAGAGCCTTAGGAGTGGTTTGGACCCCCCTTTTTGTGGTACTTTTTGTCAAACTGAAGTTGGTGTTTAGGGTTGTTGAGTGTACAGGGCCTAAGTGTGAGAGGCCAAAAATGTTCCCCCAGAAAGTGTTTAGGAGCACGTTTCAGAGCCTTAGGAGTGGTTTGGACCCCCCTTTTTGTGGTACTTTTTGTCAAACTGAAGTTAGTGTTTAGGGTTGTTGAGTGTACAGGGCCTAAGTGTGAGAGGCCAAAAATGTTCCCCCAGAAAGTGTTTAGGAGCACGTTTCAGAGCCTTAGGAGTGGTTTGGACCCCCCTCTTTGTGGTACTTTTTGTCAAACTGAAGTTGGTGTTTAGGGTTGTCAAGAGTGTACAGGGCTTGGAGTTTTAACCATTTTGAGGCCTTTCTGAAAGATGACTTTTTTTGGCCAATTTTGACGCCTTACTATACTATGACCATTTTTATGACATTTTGAGGCCCAAAAAAATTGGACTTTTTTTTGGCCGATTTTGACGCCTTACTATACTATGACCATTTTTATGACGTTTTGAGGATGTGACATTTTTCACCGATCCTAAGAGAGCAAGATAGAGACATGCGACCTTGTCCTACCCCCCCATTTGTGTGTACCCCGAGTCCAACGGTACCACCCTTGAGTCTCTAGCACATAGGGTTCCGGAGTTATGAGCATTTGAAGTTCCCCCATAAAAGTGAGTTGGGAGAGTGAAAATTTGGGGTTTTAACAAGGGTCAGTTTTGACCGATCCTCAGGGAGCAAGATAGAGACATGAGGCCTTGTCCTACCCCCCCATTTGTGGGTACCCCGAGTCCAACGGTACCACTCTTAAGTCACTAGGACTTAGGGTTCCACAGTTATGAGCATTTGAAGTTCCCCCATAAAAGTGAGTTGGGAGAGTGAAAATTTTCCAAAGTGTGAGATGCCAAAAATGTTCCCCCAGACAGTGTTTAGGAGCACGTTTCAGAGCCTTAGGAGTGGTTTGGACCCCCCTTTTTGTGGTACTTTTTGTCAAACTGAAGTTGGTGTTTAGGGTTGTTGAGTGTACAGGGCCTGTGAGAGGCCAAAAATGTTCCCCCAGAAAGTGTTTAGGAGCACGTTTCAGAGCCTTAGGAGTGGTTTGGACCCCCCTTTTTGTGGTACTTTTTGTCAAACTGAAGTTGGTGTTTAGGGTTGTTGAGTGTACAGGGCCTAAGTGTGAGAGGCCAAAAATGTTCCCCCAGAAAGTGTTTAGGAGCACGTTTCAGAGCCTTAGGAGTGGTTTGGACCCCCCTTTTTGTGGTACTTTTTGTCAAACTGAAGTTGGTGTTTAGGGTTGTCAAGATGTACAGGGCTTGGAGTTTTAACCATTTTGAGGCCTTTCTGAAAAATGACTTTTTTTGGCCAATTTTGACGCCTTACTATACTATGACCATTTTCAAGACATTTTGAGGCCCAAAAAAATTGGACTTTTTTTGGCCGATTTTGACGCCTTACTATACTATGACCATTTTTATGACATTTTGAGGATGTGACATTTTTCACCGATCCTAAGAGAGCAAGATAGAGACATGCGACCTTGTCCTACCCCCCCATTTGTGTGTACCCCGAGTCCAACGGTACCACCCTTGAGTCTCTAGCACATAGGGTTCCGGAGTTATGAGCATTTGAAGTTCCCCCATAAAAGTGAGTTGGGAGAGTGAAAATTTGGGGTTTTAACAAGGGTCAGTTTTGACCGATCCTCAGGGAGCAAGATAGAGACATGAGGCCTTGTCCTACCCCCCCATTTGTGGGTACCCCGAGTCCAACGGTACCACTCTTAAGTCACTAGGACTTAGGGTTCCACAGTTATGAGCATTTGAAGTTCCCCCATAAAAGTGAGTTGGGAGAGTGAAAATTTTCCAAAGTGTGAGATGCCAAAAATGTTCCCCCAGACAGTGTTTAGGAGCACGTTTCAGAGCCTTAGGAGTGGTTTGGACCCCCCTTTTTGTGGTACTTTTTGTCAAACTGAAGTTGGTGTTTAGGGTTGTTGAGTGTACAGGGCCTAAGTGTGAGATGCCAAAAATGTTCCCCCAGAAAGTGTTTAGGAGCACGTTTCAGAGCCTTAGGAGTGGTTTGGACCCCCCTTTTTGTGGTACTTTTTGTCAAACTGAAGTTGGTGTTTAGGGTTGTTGAGTGTACAGGGCCTAAGTGTGAGATGCCAAAAATGTTCCCCCAGAAAGTGTTTAGGAGCACGTTTCAGAGCCTTAGGAGTGGTTTGGACCCCCCTTTTTGTGGTACTTTTTGTCAAACTGAAGTTGGTGTTTAGGGTTGTTGAGTGTACAGGGCCTAAGTGTGAGAGGCCAAAAATGTTCCCCCAGAAAGTGTTTAGGAGCACGTTTCAGAGCCTTAGGAGTGGTTTGGACCCCCCTTTTTGTGGTACTTTTTGTCAAACTGAAGTTGGTGTTTAGGGTTGTTGAGTGTACAGGGCCTAAGTGTGAGAGGCCAAAAATGTTCCCCCAGAAAGTGTTTAGGAGCACGTTTCAGAGCCTTAGGAGTGGTTTGGACCCCCCTCTTTGTGGTACTTTTTGTCAAACTGAAGTTGGTGTTTAGGGTTGTCAAGAGTGTACAGGGCTTGGAGTTTTAACCATTTTGAGGCCTTTCTGAAAAATGACTTTTTTTGGCCAATTTTGACGCCTTACTATACTATGACCATTTTTATGACATTTTGAGGCCCAAAAAAATTGGACTTTTTTTTGGCCGATTTTGACGCCTTACTATACTATGACCATTTTTATGACGTTTTGAGGATGTGACATTTTTCACCGATCCTAAGAGAGCAAGATAGAGACATGCGACCTTGTCCTACCCCCCCATTTGTGTGTACCCCGAGTCCAACGGTACCACCCTTGAGTCTCTAGCACATAGGGTTCCGGAGTTATGAGCATTTGAAGTTCCCCCATAAAAGTGAGTTGGGAGAGTGAAAATTTGGGGTTTTAACAAGGGTCAGTTTTGACCGATCCTCAGGGAGCAAGATAGAGACATGAGGCCTTGTCCTACCCCCCCATTTGTGGGTACCCCGAGTCCAACGGTACCACTCTTAAGTCACTAGGACTTAGGGTTCCACAGTTATGAGCATTTGAAGTTCCCCCATAAAAGTGAGTTGGGAGAGTGAAAATTTTCCAAAGTGTGAGATGCCAAAAATGTTCCCCCAGACAGTGTTTAGGAGCACGTTTCAGAGCCTTAGGAGTGGTTTGGACCCCCCTTTTTGTGGTACTTTTTGTCAAACTGAAGTTGGTGTTTAGGGTTGTTGAGTGTACAGGGCCTGTGAGAGGCCAAAAATGTTCCCCCAGAAAGTGTTTAGGAGCACGTTTCAGAGCCTTAGGAGTGGTTTGGACCCCCCTTTTTGTGGTACTTTTTGTCAAACTGAAGTTGGTGTTTAGGGTTGTTGAGTGTACAGGGCCTAAGTGTGAGAGGCCAAAAATGTTCCCCCAGAAAGTGTTTAGGAGCACGTTTCAGAGCCTTAGGAGTGGTTTGGACCCCCCTTTTTGTGGTACTTTTTGTCAAACTGAAGTTGGTGTTTAGGGTTGTCAAGATGTACAGGGCTTGGAGTTTTAACCATTTTGAGGCCTTTCTGAAAAATGACTTTTTTTGGCCAATTTTGACGCCTTACTATACTATGACCATTTTCAAGACATTTTGAGGCCCAAAAAAATTGGACTTTTTTTGGCCGATTTTGACGCCTTACTATACTATGACCATTTTTATGACATTTTGAGGATGTGACATTTTTCACCGATCCTAAGAGAGCAAGATAGAGACATGCGACCTTGTCCTACCCCCCCATTTGTGTGTACCCCGAGTCCAACGGTACCACCCTTGAGTCTCTAGCACATAGGGTTCCGGAGTTATGAGCATTTGAAGTTCCCCCATAAAAGTGAGTTGGGAGAGTGAAAATTTGGGGTTTTAACAAGGGTCAGTTTTGACCGATCCTCAGGGAGCAAGATAGAGACATGAGGCCTTGTCCTACCCCCCCATTTGTGGGTACCCCGAGTCCAACGGTACCACTCTTAAGTCACTAGGACTTAGGGTTCCACAGTTATGAGCATTTGAAGTTCCCCCATAAAAGTGAGTTGGGAGAGTGAAAATTTTCCAAAGTGTGAGATGCCAAAAATGTTCCCCCAGACAGTGTTTAGGAGCACGTTTCAGAGCCTTAGGAGTGGTTTGGACCCCCCTTTTTGTGGTACTTTTTGTCAAACTGAAGTTGGTGTTTAGGGTTGTTGAGTGTACAGGGCCTAAGTGTGAGATGCCAAAAATGTTCCCCCAGAAAGTGTTTAGGAGCACGTTTCAGAGCCTTAGGAGTGGTTTGGACCCCCCTTTTTGTGGTACTTTTTGTCAAACTGAAGTTGGTGTTTAGGGTTGTTGAGTGTACAGGGCCTAAGTGTGAGAGGCCAAAAATGTTCCCCCAGAAAGTGTTTAGGAGCACGTTTCAGAGCCTTAGGAGTGGTTTGGACCCCCCTCTTTGTGGTACTTTTTGTCAAACTGAAGTTGGTGTTTAGGGTTGTCAAGAGTGTACAGGGCTTGGAGTTTTAACCATTTTGAGGCCTTTCTGAAAAATGACTTTTTTTGGCCAATTTTGACGCCTTACTATACTATGACCATTTTTATGACATTTTGAGGCCCAAAAAAATTGGACTTTTTTTTGGCCGATTTTGACGCCTTACTATACTATGACCATTTTTATGACGTTTTGAGGATGTGACATTTTTCACCGATCCTAAGAGAGCAAGATAGAGACATGCGACCTTGTCCTACCCCCCCATTTGTGTGTACCCCGAGTCCAACGGTACCACCCTTGAGTCTCTAGCACATAGGGTTCCGGAGTTATGAGCATTTGAAGTTCCCCCATAAAAGTGAGTTGGGAGAGTGAAAATTTGGGGTTTTAACAAGGGTCAGTTTTGACCGATCCTCAGGGAGCAAGATAGAGACATGAGGCCTTGTCCTACCCCCCCATTTGTGGGTACCCCGAGTCCAACGGTACCACTCTTAAGTCACTAGGACTTAGGGTTCCACAGTTATGAGCATTTGAAGTTCCCCCATAAAAGTGAGTTGGGAGAGTGAAAATTTTCCAAAGTGTGAGATGCCAAAAATGTTCCCCCAGACAGTGTTTAGGAGCACGTTTCAGAGCCTTAGGAGTGGTTTGGACCCCCCTTTTTGTGGTACTTTTTGTCAAACTGAAGTTGGTGTTTAGGGTTGTTGAGTGTACAGGGCCTGTGAGAGGCCAAAAATGTTCCCCCAGAAAGTGTTTAGGAGCACGTTTCAGAGCCTTAGGAGTGGTTTGGACCCCCCTTTTTGTGGTACTTTTTGTCAAACTGAAGTTGGTGTTTAGGGTTGTTGAGTGTACAGGGCCTAAGTGTGAGAGGCCAAAAATGTTCCCCCAGAAAGTGTTTAGGAGCACGTTTCAGAGCCTTAGGAGTGGTTTGGACCCCCCTTTTTGTGGTACTTTTTGTCAAACTGAAGTTGGTGTTTAGGGTTGTTGAGTGTACAGGGCCTAAGTGTGAGAGGCCAAAAATGTTCCCCCAGAAAGTGTTTAGGAGCACGTTTCAGAGCCTTAGGAGTGGTTTGGACCCCCCTCTTTGTGGTACTTTTTGTCAAACTGAAGTTGGTGTTTAGGGTTGTCAAGAGTGTACAGGGCTTGGAGTTTTAACCATTTTGAGGCCTTTCTGAAAAATGACTTTTTTTGGCCAATTTTGACGCCTTACTATACTATGACCATTTTTATGACATTTTGAGGCCCAAAAAAATTGGACTTTTTTTTGGCCGATTTTGACGCCTTACTATACTATGACCATTTTTATGACGTTTTGAGGATGTGACATTTTTCACCGATCCTAAGAGAGCAAGATAGAGACATGCGACCTTGTCCTACCCCCCCATTTGTGTGTACCCCGAGTCCAACGGTACCACCCTTGAGTCTCTAGCACATAGGGTTCCGGAGTTATGAGCATTTGAAGTTCCCCCATAAAAGTGAGTTGGGAGAGTGAAAATTTGGGGTTTTAACAAGGGTCAGTTTTGACCGATCCTCAGGGAGCAAGATAGAGACATGAGGCCTTGTCCTACCCCCCCATTTGTGGGTACCCCGAGTCCAACGGTACCACTCTTAAGTCACTAGGACTTAGGGTTCCACAGTTATGAGCATTTGAAGTTCCCCCATAAAAGTGAGTTGGGAGAGTGAAAATTTTCCAAAGTGTGAGATGCCAAAAATGTTCCCCCAGACAGTGTTTAGGAGCACGTTTCAGAGCCTTAGGAGTGGTTTGGACCCCCCTTTTTGTGGTACTTTTTGTCAAACTGAAGTTGGTGTTTAGGGTTGTTGAGTGTACAGGGCCTGTGAGAGGCCAAAAATGTTCCCCCAGAAAGTGTTTAGGAGCACGTTTCAGAGCCTTAGGAGTGGTTTGGACCCCCCTTTTTGTGGTACTTTTTGTCAAACTGAAGTTGGTGTTTAGGGTTGTCAAGAGTGTACAGGGCTTGGAGTTTTAACCATTTTGAGGCCTTTCTGAAAAATGACTTTTTTTGGCCAATTTTGACGCCTTACTATACTATGACCATTTTTATGACATTTTGAGGCCCAAAAAAATTTGACTTTTTTTGGCCGATTTTGACGCCTTACTATACTATGACCATTTTTATGACGTTTTGAGGATGTGACATTTTTCACCGATCCTAAGAGAGCAAGATAGAGACATGCGACCTTGTTCTACCCCCCCATTTGTGTGTACCCCGAGTCCAACGGTACCACCCTTGAGTCTCTAGCACATAGGGTTCCGGAGTTATGAGCATTTGAAGTTCCCCCATAAAAGTGAGTTGGGAGAGTGAAAATTTGGGGTTTTAACAAGGGTCAGTTTTGACCGATCCTCAGGGAGCAAGATAGAGACATGAGGCCTTGTCCTACCCCCCCATTTGTGGGTACCCCGAGTCCAACGGTACCACTCTTAAGTCACTAGGACTTAGGGTTCCACAGTTATGAGCATTTGAAGTTCCCCCATATAAGTGAGTTGGGAGAGTGAAAATTTTCCAAAGTGTGAGATGCCAAAATTGTTCCCCCAGAAAGTGTTTAGGAGCACGTTTCAGAGCCTTAGGAGTGGTTTGGACCCCCCTTTTTGTGGTACTTTTTGTCAAACTGAAGTTGGTGTTTAGGGTTGTCAAGAGTGTACAGGGCTTGGAGTTTTAACCATTTTGAGGCCTTTCTGAAAAATGACTTTTTTTGGCCAATTTTGACGCCTTACTATACTATGACCATTTTTATGACATTTTGAGGCCCAAAAAAATTGGACTTTTTTTTGGCCGATTTTGACGCCTTACTATACTATGACCATTTTTATGACGTTTTGAGGATGTGACATTTTTCACCGATCCTAAGAGAGCAAGATAGAGACATGCGACCTTGTCCTACCCCCCCATTTGTGTGTACCCCGAGTCCAACGGTACCACCCTTGAGTCTCTAGCACATAGGGTTCCGGAGTTATGAGCATTTGAAGTTCCCCCATAAAAGTGAGTTGGGAGAGTGAAAATTTGGGGTTTTAACAAGGGTCAGTTTTGACCGATCCTCAGGGAGCAAGATAGAGACATGAGGCCTTGTCCTACCCCCCCATTTGTGGGTACCCCGAGTCCAACGGTACCACTCTTAAGTCACTAGGACTTAGGGTTCCACAGTTATGAGCATTTGAAGTTCCCCCATAAAAGTGAGTTGGGAGAGTGAAAATTTTCCAAAGTGTGAGATGCCAAAAATGTTCCCCCAGACAGTGTTTAGGAGCACGTTTCAGAGCCTTAGGAGTGGTTTGGACCCCCCTTTTTGTGGTACTTTTTGTCAAACTGAAGTTGGTGTTTAGGGTTGTTGAGTGTACAGGGCCTAAGTGTGAGAGGCCAAAAATGTTCCCCCAGAAAGTGTTTAGGAGCACGTTTCAGAGCCTTAGGAGTGGTTTGGACCCCCCTTTTTGTGGTACTTTTTGTCAAACTGAAGTTGGTGTTTAGGGTTGTTGAGTGTACAGGGCCTAAGTGTGAGAGGCCAAAAATGTTCCCCCAGAAAGTGTTTAGGAGCACGTTTCAGAGCCTTAGGAGTGGTTTGGACCCCCCTTTTTGTGGTACTTTTTGTCAAACTGAAGTTGGTGTTTAGGGTTGTCAAGAGTGTACAGGGCTTGGAGTTTTAACCATTTTGAGGCCTTTCTGAAAAATGACTTTTTTTGGCCAATTTTGACGCCTTACTATACTATGACCATTTTTATGACATTTTGAGGCCCAAAAAAATTGGACTTTTTTTTGGCCGATTTTGACGCCTTACTATACTATGACCATTTTTATGACGTTTTGAGGATGTGACATTTTTCACCCATCCTAAGAGAGCAAGATAGAGACATGCGACCTTGTCCTACCCCCCCATTTGTGTGTACCCCGAGTCCAACGGTACCACCCTTGAGTCTCTAGCACATAGGGTTCCGGAGTTATGAGCATTTGAAGTTCCCCCATAAAAGTGAGTTGGGAGAGTGAAAATTTGGGGTTTTAACAAGGGTCAGTTTTGACCGATCCTCAGGGAGCAAGATAGAGACATGAGGCCTTGTCCTACCCCCCCATTTGTGGGTACCCCGAGTCCAACGGTACCACTCTTAAGTCACTAGGACTTAGGGTTCCACAGTTATGAGCATTTGAAGTTCCCCCATAAAAGTGAGTTGGGAGAGTGAAAATTTTCCAAAGTGTGAGATGCCAAAAATGTTCCCCCAGACAGTGTTTAGGAGCACGTTTCAGAGCCTTAGGAGTGGTTTGGACCCCCCTTTTTGTGGTACTTTTTGTCAAACTGAAGTTGGTGTTTAGGGTTGTTGAGTGTACAGGGCCTAAGTGTGAGAGGCCAAAAATGTTCCCCCAGAAAGTGTTTAGGAGCACGTTTCAGAGCCTTAGGAGTGGTTTGGACCCCCCTTTTTGTGGTACTTTTTGTCAAACTGAAGTTGGTGTTTAGGGTTGTTGAGTGTACAGGGCCTAAGTGTGAGAGGCCAAAAATGTTCCCCCAGAAAGTGTTTAGGAGCACGTTTCAGAGCCTTAGGAGTGGTTTGGACCCCCCTTTTTGTGGTACTTTTTGTCAAACTGAAGTTGGTGTTTAGGGTTGTCAAGATGTACAGGGCTTGGAGTTTTAACCATTTTGAGGCCTTTCTGAAAAATGACTTTTTTTGGCCAATTTTGACGCCTTACTATACTATGACCATTTTCATGACATTTTGAGGCCCAAAAAAATTGGACTTTTTTTGGCCGATTTTGACGCCTTACTATACTATGACCATTTTTATGACATTTTGAGGATGTGACATTTTTCACCGATCCTAAGAGAGCAAGATAGAGACATGCGACCTTGTCCTACCCCCCCATTTGTGTGTACCCCGAGTCCAACGGTACCACCCTTGAGTCTCTAGCACATAGGGTTCCGGAGTTATGAGCATTTGAAGTTCCCCCATAAAAGTGAGTTGGGAGAGTGAAAATTTGGGGTTTTAACAAGGGTCAGTTTTGACCGATCCTCAGGGAGCAAGATAGAGACATGAGGCCTTGTCCTACCCCCCCATTTGTGGGTACCCCGAGTCCAACGGTACCACTCTTAAGTCACTAGGACTTAGGGTTCCACAGTTATGAGCATTTGAAGTTCCCCCATAAAAGTGAGTTGGGAGAGTGAAAATTTTCCAAAGTGTGAGATGCCAAAAATGTTCCCCCAGACAGTGTTTAGGAGCACGTTTCAGAGCCTTAGGAGTGGTTTGGACCCCCCTTTTTGTGGTACTTTTTGTCAAACTGAAGTTGGTGTTTAGGGTTGTTGAGTGTACAGGGCCTGTGAGAGGCCAAAAATGTTCCCCCAGAAAGTGTTTAGGAGCACGTTTCAGAGCCTTAGGAGTGGTTTGGACCCCCCTTTTTGTGGTACTTTTTGTCAAACTGAAGTTGGTGTTTAGGGTTGTTGAGTGTACAGGGCCTAAGTGTGAGAGGCCAAAAATGTTCCCCCAGAAAGTGTTTAGGAGCACGTTTCAGAGCCTTAGGAGTGGTTTGGACCCCCCTTTTTGTGGTACTTTTTGTCAAACTGAAGTTGGTGTTTAGGGTTGTTGAGTGTACAGGGCCTAAGTGTGAGAGGCCAAAAATGTTCCCCCAGAAAGTGTTTAGGAGCACGTTTCAGAGCCTTAGGAGTGGTTTGGACCCCCCTCTTTGTGGTACTTTTTGTCAAACTGAAGTTGGTGTTTAGGGTTGTCAAGAGTGTACAGGGCTTGGAGTTTTAACCATTTTGAGGCCTTTCTGAAAAATGACTTTTTTTGGCCAATTTTGACGCCTTACTATACTATGACCATTTTTATGACATTTTGAGGCCCAAAAAAATTGGACTTTTTTTTGGCCGATTTTGACGCCTTACTATACTATGACCATTTTTATGACGTTTTGAGGATGTGACATTTTTCACCGATCCTAAGAGAGCAAGATAGAGACATGCGACCTTGTCCTACCCCCCCATTTGTGTGTACCCCGAGTCCAACGGTACCACCCTTGAGTCTCTAGCACATAGGGTTCCGGAGTTATGAGCATTTGAAGTTCCCCCATAAAAGTGAGTTGGGAGAGTGAAAATTTGGGGTTTTAACAAGGGTCAGTTTTGACCGATCCTCAGGGAGCAAGATAGAGACATGAGGCCTTGTCCTACCCCCCCATTTGTGGGTACCCCGAGTCCAACGGTACCACTCTTAAGTCACTAGGACTTAGGGTTCCACAGTTATGAGCATTTGAAGTTCCCCCATAAAAGTGAGTTGGGAGAGTGAAAATTTTCCAAAGTGTGAGATGCCAAAAATGTTCCCCCAGACAGTGTTTAGGAGCACGTTTCAGAGCCTTAGGAGTGGTTTGGACCCCCCTTTTTGTGGTACTTTTTGTCAAACTGAAGTTGGTGTTTAGGGTTGTTGAGTGTACAGGGCCTGTGAGAGGCCAAAAATGTTCCCCCAGAAAGTGTTTAGGAGCACGTTTCAGAGCCTTAGGAGTGGTTTGGACCCCCCTTTTTGTGGTACTTTTTGTCAAACTGAAGTTGGTGTTTAGGGTTGTCAAGATGTACAGGGCTTGGAGTTTTAACCATTTTGAGGCCTTTCTGAAAAATGACTTTTTTTGGCCAATTTTGACGCCTTACTATACTATGACCATTTTCAAGACATTTTGAGGCCCAAAAAAATTGGACTTTTTTTGGCCGATTTTGACGCCTTACTATACTATGACCATTTTTATGACATTTTGAGGATGTGACATTTTTCACCGATCCTAAGAGAGCAAGATAGAGACATGCGACCTTGTCCTACCCCCCCATTTGTGTGTACCCCGAGTCCAACGGTACCACCCTTGAGTCTCTAGCACATAGGGTTCCGGAGTTATGAGCATTTGAAGTTCCCCCATAAAAGTGAGTTGGGAGAGGGAAAATTTGGGGTTTTAACAAGGGTCAGTTTTGACCGATCCTCAGGGAGCAAGATAGAGACATGAGGCCTTGTCCTACCCCCCCATTTGTGGGTACCCCGAGTCCAACGGTACCACTCTTAAGTCACTAGGACTTAGGGTTCCACAGTTATGAGCATTTGAAGTTCCCCCATAAAAGTGAGTTGGGAGAGTGAAAATTTTCCAAAGTGTGAGATGCCAAAAATGTTCCCCCAGACAGTGTTTAGGAGCACGTTTCAGAGCCTTAGGAGTGGTTTGGACCCCCCTTTTTGTGGTACTTTTTGTCAAACTGAAGTTGGTGTTTAGGGTTGTTGAGTGTACAGGGCCTAAGTGTGAGAGGCCAAAAATGTTCCCCCAGAAAGTGTTTAGGAGCACGTTTCAGAGCCTTAGGAGTGGTTTGGACCCCCCTCTTTGTGGTACTTTTTGTCAAACTGAAGTTGGTGTTTAGGGTTGTCAAGAGTGTACAGGGCTTGGAGTTTTAACCATTTTGAGGCCTTTCTGAAAAATGACTTTTTTTGGCCAATTTTGACGCCTTACTATACTATGACCATTTTTATGACATTTTGAGGCCCAAAAAAATTGGACTTTTTTTTGGCCGATTTTGACGCCTTACTATACTATGACCATTTTTATGACGTTTTGAGGATGTGACATTTTTCACCGATCCTAAGAGAGCAAGATAGAGACATGCGACCTTGTCCTACCCCCCCATTTGTGTGTACCCCGAGTCCAACGGTACCACCCTTGAGTCTCTAGCACATAGGGTTCCGGAGTTATGAGCATTTGAAGTTCCCCCATAAAAGTGAGTTGGGAGAGTGAAAATTTGGGGTTTTAACAAGGGTCAGTTTTGACCGATCCTCAGGGAGCAAGATAGAGACATGAGGCCTTGTCCTACCCCCCCATTTGTGGGTACCCCGAGTCCAACGGTACCACTCTTAAGTCACTAGGACTTAGGGTTCCACAGTTATGAGCATTTGAAGTTCCCCCATAAAAGTGAGTTGGGAGAGTGAAAATTTTCCAAAGTGTGAGATGCCAAAAATGTTCCCCCAGAAAGTGTTTAGGAGCACGTTTCAGAGCCTTAGGAGTGGTTTGGACCCCCCTTTTTGTGGTACTTTTTGTCAAACTGAAGTTGGTGTTTAGGGTTGTTGAGTGTACAGGGCCTGTGAGAGGCCAAAAATGTTCCCCCAGAAAGTGTTTAGGAGCACGTTTCAGAGCCTTAGGAGTGGTTTGGACCCCCCTTTTTGTGGTACTTTTTGTCAAACTGAAGTTGGTGTTTAGGGTTGTTGAGTGTACAGGGCCTAAGTGTGAGAGGCCAAAAATGTTCCCCCAGAAAGTGTTTAGGAGCACGTTTCAGAGCCTTAGGAGTGGTTTGGACCCCCCTTTTTGTGGTACTTTTTGTCAAACTGAAGTTGGTGTTTAGGGTTGTTGAGTGTACAGGGCCTAAGTGTGAGAGGCCAAAAATGTTCCCCCAGAAAGTGTTTAGGAGCACGTTTCAGAGCCTTAGGAGTGGTTTGGACCCCCCTCTTTGTGGTACTTTTTGTCAAACTGAAGTTGGTGTTTAGGGTTGTCAAGAGTGTACAGGGCTTGGAGTTTTAACCATTTTGAGGCCTTTCTGAAAAATGACTTTTTTTGGCCAATTTTGACGCCTTACTATACTATGACCATTTTCATGACATTTTGAGGCCCAAAAAAATTGGACTTTTTTTGGCCGATTTTGACGCCTTACTATACTATGACCATTTTTATGACATTTTGAGGATGTGACATTTTTCACCGATCCTAAGAGAGCAAGATAGAGACATGCGACCTTGTCCTACCCCCCCCATTTGTGTGTACCCCGAGTCCAACGGTACCACCCTTGAGTCTCTAGCACATAGGGTTCCGGAGTTATGAGCATTTGAAGTTCCCCCATAAAAGTGAGTTGGGAGAGTGAAAATTTGGGGTTTTAACAAGGGTCAGTTTTGACCGATCCTCAGGGAGCAAGATAGAGACATGAGGCCTTGTCCTACCCCCCCATTTGTGGGTACCCCGAGTCCAACGGTACCACTCTTAAGTCACTAGGACTTAGGGTTCCACAGTTATGAGCATTTGAAATTCCCCCATAAAAGTGAGTTGGGAGAGTGAAAATTTTCCAAAGTGTGAGATGCCAAAAATGTTCCCCCAGACAGTGTTTAGGAGCACGTTTCAGAGCCTTAGGAGTGGTTTGGACCCCCCTTTTTGTGGTACTTTTTGTCAAACTGAAGTTGGTGTTTAGGGTTGTTGAGTGTACAGGGCCTAAGTGTGAGAGGCCAAAAATGTTCCCCCAGAAAGTGTTTAGGAGCACGTTTCAGAGCCTTAGGAGTGGTTTGGACCCCCCTTTTTGTGGTACTTTTTGTCAAACTGAAGTTGGTGTTTAGGGTTGTTGAGTGTACAGGGCCTAAGTGTGAGAGGCCAAAAATGTTCCCCCAGAAAGTGTTTAGGAGCACGTTTCAGAGCCTTAGGAGTGGTTTGGACCCCCCTTTTTGTGGTACTTTTTGTCAAACTGAAGTTGGTGTTTAGGGTTGTCAAGAGTGTACAGGGCTTGGAGTTTTAACCATTTTGAGGCCTTTCTGAAAAATGACTTTTTTTGGCCAATTTTGACGCCTTACTATACTATGACCATTTTTATGACATTTTGAGGCCCAAAAAAATTTGACTTTTTTTGGCCGATTTTGACGCCTTACTATACTATGACCATTTTTATGACGTTTTGAGGATGTGACATTTTTCACCGATCCTAAGAGAGCAAGATAGAGACATGCGACCTTGTTCTACCCCCCCATTTGTGTGTACCCCGAGTCCAACGGTACCACCCTTGAGTCTCTAGCACATAGGGTTCCGGAGTTATGAGCATTTGAAGTTCCCCCATAAAAGTGAGTTGGGAGAGTGAAAATTTGGGGTTTTAACAAGGGTCAGTTTTGACCGATCCTCAGGGAGCAAGATAGAGACATGAGGCCTTGTCCTACCCCCCCATTTGTGGGTACCCCGAGTCCAACGGTACCACTCTTAAGTCACTAGGACTTAGGGTTCCACAGTTATGAGCATTTGAAGTTCCCCCATATAAGTGAGTTGGGAGAGTGAAAATTTTCCAAAGTGTGAGATGCCAAAATTGTTCCCCCAGAAAGTGTTTAGGAGCACGTTTCAGAGCCTTAGGAGTGGTTTGGACCCCCCTTTTTGTGGTACTTTTTGTCAAACTGAAGTTGGTGTTTAGGGTTGTTGAGTGTACAGGGCCTAAGTGTGAGAGGCCAAAAATGTTCCCCCAGAAAGTGTTTAGGAGCACGTTTCAGAGCCTTAGGAGTGGTTTGGACCCCCCTTTTTGTGGTACTTTTTGTCAAACTGAAGTTGGTGTTTAGGGTTGTCAAGAGTGTACAGGGCTTGGAGTTTTAACCATTTTGAGGCCTTTCTGAAAAATGACTTTTTTTGGCCAATTTTGACGCCTTACTATACTATGACCATTTTTATGACATTTTGAGGCCCAAAAAAATTGGACTTTTTTTTGGCCGATTTTGACGCCTTACTATACTATGACCATTTTTATGACGTTTTGAGGATGTGACATTTTTCACCGATCCTAAGAGAGCAAGATAGAGACATGCGACCTTGTCCTACCCCCCCATTTGTGTGTACCCCGAGTCCAACGGTACCACCCTTGAGTCTCTAGCACATAGGGTTCCGGAGTTATGAGCATTTGAAGTTCCCCCATAAAAGTGAGTTGGGAGAGTGAAAATTTGGGGTTTTAACAAGGGTCAGTTTTGACCGATCCTCAGGGAGCAAGATAGAGACATGAGGCCTTGTCCTACCCCCCCATTTGTGGGTACCCCTAGTCCAACGGTACCACTCTTAAGTCACTAGGACTTAGGGTTCCACAGTTATGAGCATTTGAAGTTCCCCCATAAAAGTGAGTTGGGAGAGTGAAAATTTTCCAAAGTGTGAGATGCCAAAAATGTTCCCCCAGACAGTGTTTAGGAGCACGTTTCAGAGCCTTAGGAGTGGTTTGGACCCCCCTTTTTGTGGTACTTTTTGTCAAACTGAAGTTGGTGTTTAGGGTTGTTGAGTGTACAGGGCCTAAGTGTGAGAGGCCAAAAATGTTCCCCCAGAAAGTGTTTAGGAGCACGTTTCAGAGCCTTAGGAGTGGTTTGGACCCCCCTTTTTGTGGTACTTTTTGTCAAACTGAAGTTGGTGTTTAGGGTTGTTGAGTGTACAGGGCCTAAGTGTGAGAGGCCAAAAATGTTCCCCCAGAAAGTGTTTAGGAGCACGTTTCAGAGCCTTAGGAGTGGTTTGGACCCCCCTTTTTGTGGTACTTTTTGTCAAACTGAAGTTGGTGTTTAGGGTTGTCAAGATGTACAGGGCTTGGAGTTTTAACCATTTTGAGGCCTTTCTGAAAAATGACTTTTTTTGGCCAATTTTGACGCCTTACTATACTATGACCATTTTCATGACATTTTGAGGCCCAAAAAAATTGGACTTTTTTTGGCCGATTTTGACGCCTTACTATACTATGACCATTTTTATGACATTTTGAGGATGTGACATTTTTCGCCGATCCTAAGAGAGCAAGATAGAGACATGCGACCTTGTCCTACCCCCCCATTTGTGTGTACCCCGAGTCCAACGGTACCACCCTTGAGTCTCTAGCACATAGGGTTCCGGAGTTATGAGCATTTGAAGTTCCCCCATAAAAGTGAGTTGGGAGAGTGAAAATTTGGGGTTTTAACAAGGGTCAGTTTTGACCGATCCTCAGGGAGCAAGATAGAGACATGAGGCCTTGTCCTACCCCCCCATTTGTGGGTACCCCGAGTCCAACGGTACCACTCTTAAGTCACTAGGACTTAGGGTTCCACAGTTATGAGCATTTGAAGTTCCCCCATAAAAGTGAGTTGGGAGAGTGAAAATTTTCCAAAGTGTGAGATGCCAAAAATGTTCCCCCAGACAGTGTTTAGGAGCACGTTTCAGAGCCTTAGGAGTGGTTTGGACCCCCCTTTTTGTGGTACTTTTTGTCAAACTGAAGTTGGTGTTTAGGGTTGTTGAGTGTACAGGGCCTAAGTGTGAGAGGCCAAAAATGTTCCCCCAGAAAGTGTTTAGGAGCACGTTTCAGAGCCTTAGGAGTGGTTTGGACCCCCCTTTTTGTGGTACTTTTTGTCAAACTGAAGTTGGTGTTTAGGGTTGTTGAGTGTACAGGGCCTAAGTGCGAGAGGCCAAAAATGTTCCCCCAGAAAGTGTTTAGGAGCACGTTTCAGAGCCTTAGGAGTGGTTTGGACCCCCCTCTTTGTGGTACTTTGTGTCAAACTGAAGTTGGTGTTTAGGGTTGTTGAGTGTACAGGGCCTAAGTGCGAGAGGCCAAAAATGTTCCCCCAGAAAGTGTTTAGGAGCACGTTTCAGAGCCTTAGGAGTGGTTTGGACCCCCCTCTTTGTGGTACTTTGTGTCAAACTGAAGTTGGTGTTTAGGGTTGTCAAGAGTGTACAGGGCTTGGAGTTTTAACCATTTTGAGGCCTTTCTGAAAAATGACTTTTTTTGGCCAATTTTGACGCCTTACTATACTATGACCATTTTTATGACATTTTGAGGCCCAAAAAAATTTGACTTTTTTTGGCCGATTTTGACGCCTTACTATACTATGACCATTTTTATGACGTTTTGAGGATGTGACATTTTTCACCGATCCTAAGAGAGCAAGATAGAGACATGCGACCTTGTCCTACCCCCCCATTTGTGTGTACCCCGAGTCCAACGGTACCACCCTTGAGTCTCTAGCACATAGGGTTCCGGAGTTATGAGCATTTGAAGTTCCCCCATAAAAGTGAGTTGGGAGAGTGAAAATTTGGGGTTTTAACAAGGGTCAGTTTTGACCGATCCTCAGGGAGCAAGATAGAGACATGAGGCCTTGTCCTACCCCCCCATTTGTGGGTACCCCGAGTCCAACGGTACCACTCTTAAGTCACTAGGACTTAGGGTTCCACAGTTATGAGCATTTGAAGTTCCCCCATAAAAGTGAGTTGGGAGAGTGAAAATTTTCCAAAGTGTGAGATGCCAAAAATGTTCCCCCAGACAGTGTTTAGGAGCACGTTTCAGAGCCTTAGGAGTGGTTTGGACCCCCCTTTTTGTGGTACTTTTTGTCAAACTGAAGTTGGTGTTTAGGGTTGTTGAGTGTACAGGGCCTGTGAGAGGCCAAAAATGTTCCCCCAGAAAGTGTTTAGGAGCACGTTTCAGAGCCTTAGGAGTGGTTTGGACCCCCCTTTTTGTGGTACTTTTTGTCAAACTGAAGTTGGTGTTTAGGGTTGTTGAGTGTACAGGGCCTAAGTGTGAGAGGCCAAAAATGTTCCCCCAGAAAGTGTTTAGGAGCACGTTTCAGAGCCTTAGGAGTGGTTTGGACCCCCCTTTTTGTGGTACTTTTTGTCAAACTGAAGTTGGTGTTTAGGGTTGTTGAGTGTACAGGGCCTAAGTGTGAGAGGCCAAAAATGTTCCCCCAGAAAGTGTTTAGGAGCACGTTTCAGAGCCTTAGGAGTGGTTTGGACCCCCCTCTTTGTGGTACTTTTTGTCAAACTGAAGTTGGTGTTTAGGGTTGTCAAGAGTGTACAGGGCTTGGAGTTTTAACCATTTTGAGGCCTTTCTGAAAAATGACTTTTTTTGGCCAATTTTGACGCCTTACTATACTATGACCATTTTTATGACATTTTGAGGCCCAAAAAAATTGGACTTTTTTTTGGCCGATTTTGACGCCTTACTATACTATGACCATTTTTATGACGTTTTGAGGATGTGACATTTTTCACCGATCCTAAGAGAGCAAGATAGAGACATGCGACCTTGTCCTACCCCCCCATTTGTGTGTACCCCGAGTCCAACGGTACCACCCTTGAGTCTCTAGCACATAGGGTTCCGGAGTTATGAGCATTTGAAGTTCCCCCATAAAAGTGAGTTGGGAGAGTGAAAATTTGGGGTTTTAACAAGGGTCAGTTTTGACCGATCCTCAGGGAGCAAGATAGAGACATGAGGCCTTGTCCTACCCCCCCATTTGTGGGTACCCCGAGTCCAACGGTACCACTCTTAAGTCACTAGGACTTAGGGTTCCACAGTTATGAGCATTTGAAGTTCCCCCATAAAAGTGAGTTGGGAGAGTGAAAATTTTCCAAAGTGTGAGATGCCAAAAATGTTCCCCCAGACAGTGTTTAGGAGCACGTTTCAGAGCCTTAGGAGTGGTTTGGACCCCCCTTTTTGTGGTACTTTTTGTCAAACTGAAGTTGGTGTTTAGGGTTGTTGAGTGTACAGGGCCTGTGAGAGGCCAAAAATGTTCCCCCAGAAAGTGTTTAGGAGCACGTTTCAGAGCCTTAGGAGTGGTTTGGACCCCCCTTTTTGTGGTACTTTTTGTCAAACTGAAGTTGGTGTTTAGGGTTGTCAAGATGTACAGGGCTTGGAGTTTTAACCATTTTGAGGCCTTTCTGAAAAATGACTTTTTTTGGCCAATTTTGACGCCTTACTATACTATGACCATTTTCAAGACATTTTGAGGCCCAAAAAAATTGGACTTTTTTTGGCCGATTTTGACGCCTTACTATACTATGACCATTTTTATGACATTTTGAGGATGTGACATTTTTCACCGATCCTAAGAGAGCAAGATAGAGACATGCGACCTTGTCCTACCCCCCCATTTGTGTGTACCCCGAGTCCAACGGTACCACCCTTGAGTCTCTAGCACATAGGGTTCCGGAGTTATGAGCATTTGAAGTTCCCCCATAAAAGTGAGTTGGGAGAGGGAAAATTTGGGGTTTTAACAAGGGTCAGTTTTGACCGATCCTCAGGGAGCAAGATAGAGACATGAGGCCTTGTCCTACCCCCCCATTTGTGGGTACCCCGAGTCCAACGGTACCACTCTTAAGTCACTAGGACTTAGGGTTCCACAGTTATGAGCATTTGAAGTTCCCCCATAAAAGTGAGTTGGGAGAGTGAAAATTTTCCAAAGTGTGAGATGCCAAAAATGTTCCCCCAGACAGTGTTTAGGAGCACGTTTCAGAGCCTTAGGAGTGGTTTGGACCCCCCTTTTTGTGGTACTTTTTGTCAAACTGAAGTTGGTGTTTAGGGTTGTTGAGTGTACAGGGCCTAAGTGTGAGAGGCCAAAAATGTTCCCCCAGAAAGTGTTTAGGAGCACGTTTCAGAGCCTTAGGAGTGGTTTGGACCCCCCTCTTTGTGGTACTTTTTGTCAAACTGAAGTTGGTGTTTAGGGTTGTCAAGAGTGTACAGGGCTTGGAGTTTTAACCATTTTGAGGCCTTTCTGAAAAATGACTTTTTTTGGCCAATTTTGACGCCTTACTATACTATGACCATTTTTATGACATTTTGAGGCCCAAAAAAATTGGACTTTTTTTTGGCCGATTTTGACGCCTTACTATACTATGACCATTTTTATGACGTTTTGAGGATGTGACATTTTTCACCGATCCTAAGAGAGCAAGATAGAGACATGCGACCTTGTCCTACCCCCCCATTTGTGTGTACCCCGAGTCCAACGGTACCACCCTTGAGTCTCTAGCACATAGGGTTCCGGAGTTATGAGCATTTGAAGTTCCCCCATAAAAGTGAGTTGGGAGAGTGAAAATTTGGGGTTTTAACAAGGGTCAGTTTTGACCGATCCTCAGGGAGCAAGATAGAGACATGAGGCCTTGTCCTACCCCCCCATTTGTGGGTACCCCGAGTCCAACGGTACCACTCTTAAGTCACTAGGACTTAGGGTTCCACAGTTATGAGCATTTGAAGTTCCCCCATAAAAGTGAGTTGGGAGAGTGAAAATTTTCCAAAGTGTGAGATGCCAAAAATGTTCCCCCAGAAAGTGTTTAGGAGCACGTTTCAGAGCCTTAGGAGTGGTTTGGACCCCCCTTTTTGTGGTACTTTTTGTCAAACTGAAGTTGGTGTTTAGGGTTGTTGAGTGTACAGGGCCTGTGAGAGGCCAAAAATGTTCCCCCAGAAAGTGTTTAGGAGCACGTTTCAGAGCCTTAGGAGTGGTTTGGACCCCCCTTTTTGTGGTACTTTTTGTCAAACTGAAGTTGGTGTTTAGGGTTGTTGAGTGTACAGGGCCTAAGTGTGAGAGGCCAAAAATGTTCCCCCAGAAAGTGTTTAGGAGCACGTTTCAGAGCCTTAGGAGTGGTTTGGACCCCCCTTTTTGTGGTACTTTTTGTCAAACTGAAGTTGGTGTTTAGGGTTGTTGAGTGTACAGGGCCTAAGTGTGAGAGGCCAAAAATGTTCCCCCAGAAAGTGTTTAGGAGCACGTTTCAGAGCCTTAGGAGTGGTTTGGACCCCCCTCTTTGTGGTACTTTTTGTCAAACTGAAGTTGGTGTTTAGGGTTGTCAAGAGTGTACAGGGCTTGGAGTTTTAACCATTTTGAGGCCTTTCTGAAAAATGACTTTTTTTGGCCAATTTTGACGCCTTACTATACTATGACCATTTTCATGACATTTTGAGGCCCAAAAAAATTGGACTTTTTTTGGCCGATTTTGACGCCTTACTATACTATGACCATTTTTATGACATTTTGAGGATGTGACATTTTTCACCGATCCTAAGAGAGCAAGATAGAGACATGCGACCTTGTCCTACCCCCCCCATTTGTGTGTACCCCGAGTCCAACGGTACCACCCTTGAGTCTCTAGCACATAGGGTTCCGGAGTTATGAGCATTTGAAGTTCCCCCATAAAAGTGAGTTGGGAGAGTGAAAATTTGGGGTTTTAACAAGGGTCAGTTTTGACCGATCCTCAGGGAGCAAGATAGAGACATGAGGCCTTGTCCTACCCCCCCATTTGTGGGTACCCCGAGTCCAACGGTACCACTCTTAAGTCACTAGGACTTAGGGTTCCACAGTTATGAGCATTTGAAATTCCCCCATAAAAGTGAGTTGGGAGAGTGAAAATTTTCCAAAGTGTGAGATGCCAAAAATGTTCCCCCAGACAGTGTTTAGGAGCACGTTTCAGAGCCTTAGGAGTGGTTTGGACCCCCCTTTTTGTGGTACTTTTTGTCAAACTGAAGTTGGTGTTTAGGGTTGTTGAGTGTACAGGGCCTAAGTGTGAGAGGCCAAAAATGTTCCCCCAGAAAGTGTTTAGGAGCACGTTTCAGAGCCTTAGGAGTGGTTTGGACCCCCCTTTTTGTGGTACTTTTTGTCAAACTGAAGTTGGTGTTTAGGGTTGTTGAGTGTACAGGGCCTAAGTGTGAGAGGCCAAAAATGTTCCCCCAGAAAGTGTTTAGGAGCACGTTTCAGAGCCTTAGGAGTGGTTTGGACCCCCCTTTTTGTGGTACTTTTTGTCAAACTGAAGTTGGTGTTTAGGGTTGTCAAGAGTGTACAGGGCTTGGAGTTTTAACCATTTTGAGGCCTTTCTGAAAAATGACTTTTTTTGGCCAATTTTGACGCCTTACTATACTATGACCATTTTTATGACATTTTGAGGCCCAAAAAAATTTGACTTTTTTTGGCCGATTTTGACGCCTTACTATACTATGACCATTTTTATGACGTTTTGAGGATGTGACATTTTTCACCGATCCTAAGAGAGCAAGATAGAGACATGCGACCTTGTTCTACCCCCCCATTTGTGTGTACCCCGAGTCCAACGGTACCACCCTTGAGTCTCTAGCACATAGGGTTCCGGAGTTATGAGCATTTGAAGTTCCCCCATAAAAGTGAGTTGGGAGAGTGAAAATTTGGGGTTTTAACAAGGGTCAGTTTTGACCGATCCTCAGGGAGCAAGATAGAGACATGAGGCCTTGTCCTACCCCCCCATTTGTGGGTACCCCGAGTCCAACGGTACCACTCTTAAGTCACTAGGACTTAGGGTTCCACAGTTATGAGCATTTGAAGTTCCCCCATATAAGTGAGTTGGGAGAGTGAAAATTTTCCAAAGTGTGAGATGCCAAAATTGTTCCCCCAGAAAGTGTTTAGGAGCACGTTTCAGAGCCTTAGGAGTGGTTTGGACCCCCCTTTTTGTGGTACTTTTTGTCAAACTGAAGTTGGTGTTTAGGGTTGTTGAGTGTACAGGGCCTAAGTGTGAGAGGCCAAAAATGTTCCCCCAGAAAGTGTTTAGGAGCACGTTTCAGAGCCTTAGGAGTGGTTTGGACCCCCCTTTTTGTGGTACTTTTTGTCAAACTGAAGTTGGTGTTTAGGGTTGTCAAGAGTGTACAGGGCTTGGAGTTTTAACCATTTTGAGGCCTTTCTGAAAAATGACTTTTTTTGGCCAATTTTGACGCCTTACTATACTATGACCATTTTTATGACATTTTGAGGCCCAAAAAAATTGGACTTTTTTTTGGCCGATTTTGACGCCTTACTATACTATGACCATTTTTATGACGTTTTGAGGATGTGACATTTTTCACCGATCCTAAGAGAGCAAGATAGAGACATGCGACCTTGTCCTACCCCCCCATTTGTGTGTACCCCGAGTCCAACGGTACCACCCTTGAGTCTCTAGCACATAGGGTTCCGGAGTTATGAGCATTTGAAGTTCCCCCATAAAAGTGAGTTGGGAGAGTGAAAATTTGGGGTTTTAACAAGGGTCAGTTTTGACCGATCCTCAGGGAGCAAGATAGAGACATGAGGCCTTGTCCTACCCCCCCATTTGTGGGTACCCCTAGTCCAACGGTACCACTCTTAAGTCACTAGGACTTAGGGTTCCACAGTTATGAGCATTTGAAGTTCCCCCATAAAAGTGAGTTGGGAGAGTGAAAATTTTCCAAAGTGTGAGATGCCAAAAATGTTCCCCCAGACAGTGTTTAGGAGCACGTTTCAGAGCCTTAGGAGTGGTTTGGACCCCCCTTTTTGTGGTACTTTTTGTCAAACTGAAGTTGGTGTTTAGGGTTGTTGAGTGTACAGGGCCTAAGTGTGAGAGGCCAAAAATGTTCCCCCAGAAAGTGTTTAGGAGCACGTTTCAGAGCCTTAGGAGTGGTTTGGACCCCCCTTTTTGTGGTACTTTTTGTCAAACTGAAGTTGGTGTTTAGGGTTGTTGAGTGTACAGGGCCTAAGTGTGAGAGGCCAAAAATGTTCCCCCAGAAAGTGTTTAGGAGCACGTTTCAGAGCCTTAGGAGTGGTTTGGACCCCCCTTTTTGTGGTACTTTTTGTCAAACTGAAGTTGGTGTTTAGGGTTGTCAAGATGTACAGGGCTTGGAGTTTTAACCATTTTGAGGCCTTTCTGAAAAATGACTTTTTTTGGCCAATTTTGACGCCTTACTATACTATGACCATTTTCATGACATTTTGAGGCCCAAAAAAATTGGACTTTTTTTGGCCGATTTTGACGCCTTACTATACTATGACCATTTTTATGACATTTTGAGGATGTGACATTTTTCGCCGATCCTAAGAGAGCAAGATAGAGACATGCGACCTTGTCCTACCCCCCCATTTGTGTGTACCCCGAGTCCAACGGTACCACCCTTGAGTCTCTAGCACATAGGGTTCCGGAGTTATGAGCATTTGAAGTTCCCCCATAAAAGTGAGTTGGGAGAGTGAAAATTTGGGGTTTTAACAAGGGTCAGTTTTGACCGATCCTCAGGGAGCAAGATAGAGACATGAGGCCTTGTCCTACCCCCCCATTTGTGGGTACCCCGAGTCCAACGGTACCACTCTTAAGTCACTAGGACTTAGGGTTCCACAGTTATGAGCATTTGAAGTTCCCCCATAAAAGTGAGTTGGGAGAGTGAAAATTTTCCAAAGTGTGAGATGCCAAAAATGTTCCCCCAGACAGTGTTTAGGAGCACGTTTCAGAGCCTTAGGAGTGGTTTGGACCCCCCTTTTTGTGGTACTTTTTGTCAAACTGAAGTTGGTGTTTAGGGTTGTTGAGTGTACAGGGCCTAAGTGTGAGAGGCCAAAAATGTTCCCCCAGAAAGTGTTTAGGAGCACGTTTCAGAGCCTTAGGAGTGGTTTGGACCCCCCTTTTTGTGGTACTTTTTGTCAAACTGAAGTTGGTGTTTAGGGTTGTTGAGTGTACAGGGCCTAAGTGCGAGAGGCCAAAAATGTTCCCCCAGAAAGTGTTTAGGAGCACGTTTCAGAGCCTTAGGAGTGGTTTGGACCCCCCTCTTTGTGGTACTTTGTGTCAAACTGAAGTTGGTGTTTAGGGTTGTTGAGTGTACAGGGCCTAAGTGCGAGAGGCCAAAAATGTTCCCCCAGAAAGTGTTTAGGAGCACGTTTCAGAGCCTTAGGAGTGGTTTGGACCCCCCTCTTTGTGGTACTTTGTGTCAAACTGAAGTTGGTGTTTAGGGTTGTCAAGAGTGTACAGGGCTTGGAGTTTTAACCATTTTGAGGCCTTTCTGAAAAATGACTTTTTTTGGCCAATTTTGACGCCTTACTATACTATGACCATTTTTATGACATTTTGAGGCCCAAAAAAATTTGACTTTTTTTGGCCGATTTTGACGCCTTACTATACTATGACCATTTTTATGACGTTTTGAGGATGTGACATTTTTCACCGATCCTAAGAGAGCAAGATAGAGACATGCGACCTTGTCCTACCCCCCCATTTGTGTGTACCCCGAGTCCAACGGTACCACCCTTGAGTCTCTAGCACATAGGGTTCCGGAGTTATGAGCATTTGAAGTTCCCCCATAAAAGTGAGTTGGGAGAGTGAAAATTTGGGGTTTTAACAAGGGTCAGTTTTGACCGATCCTCAGGGAGCAAGATAGAGACATGAGGCCTTGTCCTACCCCCCCATTTGTGGGTACCCCGAGTCCAACGGTACCACTCTTAAGTCACTAGGACTTAGGGTTCCACAGTTATGAGCATTTGAAGTTCCCCCATAAAAGTGAGTTGGGAGAGTGAAAATTTTCCAAAGTGTGAGATGCCAAAAATGTTCCCCCAGACAGTGTTTAGGAGCACGTTTCAGAGCCTTAGGAGTGGTTTGGACCCCCCTTTTTGTGGTACTTTTTGTCAAACTGAAGTTGGTGTTT
This sequence comes from Toxotes jaculatrix, assembly GCF_017976425.1. Taxonomy (NCBI): domain Eukaryota; kingdom Metazoa; phylum Chordata; class Actinopteri; family Toxotidae; genus Toxotes; species Toxotes jaculatrix. Next base: position 48,002 of record NC_054398.1, on the reverse strand, counting down.
AGGGTTGTTGAGTGTACAGGGCCTGTGAGAGGCCAAAAATGTTCCCCCAGAAAGTGTTTAGGAGCACGTTTCAGAGCCTTAGGAGTGGTTTGGACCCCCCTTTTTGTGGTACTTTTTGTCAAACTGAAGTTGGTGTTTAGGGTTGTTGAGTGTACAGGGCCTAAGTGTGAGAGGCCAAAAATGTTCCCCCAGAAAGTGTTTAGGAGCACGTTTCAGAGCCTTAGGAGTGGTTTGGACCCCCCTTTTTGTGGTACTTTTTGTCAAACTGAAGTTGGTGTTTAGGGTTGTTGAGTGTACAGGGCCTAAGTGTGAGAGGCCAAAAATGTTCCCCCAGAAAGTGTTTAGGAGCACGTTTCAGAGCCTTAGGAGTGGTTTGGACCCCCCTCTTTGTGGTACTTTTTGTCAAACTGAAGTTGGTGTTTAGGGTTGTCAAGAGTGTACAGGGCTTGGAGTTTTAACCATTTTGAGGCCTTTCTGAAAAATGACTTTTTTTGGCCAATTTTGACGCCTTACTATACTATGACCATTTTTATGACATTTTGAGGCCCAAAAAAATTGGACTTTTTTTTGGCCGATTTTGACGCCTTACTATACTATGACCATTTTTATGACGTTTTGAGGATGTGACATTTTTCACCGATCCTAAGAGAGCAAGATAGAGACATGCGACCTTGTCCTACCCCCCCATTTGTGTGTACCCCGAGTCCAACGGTACCACCCTTGAGTCTCTAGCACATAGGGTTCCGGAGTTATGAGCATTTGAAGTTCCCCCATAAAAGTGAGTTGGGAGAGTGAAAATTTGGGGTTTTAACAAGGGTCAGTTTTGACCGATCCTCAGGGAGCAAGATAGAGACATGAGGCCTTGTCCTACCCCCCCATTTGTGGGTACCCCGAGTCCAACGGTACCACTCTTAAGTCACTAGGACTTAGGGTTCCACAGTTATGAGCATTTGAAGTTCCCCCATAAAAGTGAGTTGGGAGAGTGAAAATTTTCCAAAGTGTGAGATGCCAAAAATGTTCCCCCAGACAGTGTTTAGGAGCACGTTTCAGAGCCTTAGGAGTGGTTTGGACCCCCCTTTTTGTGGTACTTTTTTGTCAAACTGAAGTTGGTGTTTAGGGTTGTTGAGTGTACAGGGCCTGTGAGAGGCCAAAAATGTTCCCCCAGAAAGTGTTTAGGAGCACGTTTCAGAGCCTTAGGAGTGGTTTGGACCCCCCTTTTTGTGGTACTTTTTGTCAAACTGAAGTTGGTGTTTAGGGTTGTTGAGTGTACAGGGCCTAAGTGTGAGAGGCCAAAAATGTTCCCCCAGAAAGTGTTTAGGAGCACGTTTCAGAGCCTTAGGAGTGGTTTGGACCCCCCTTTTTGTGGTACTTTTTGTCAAACTGAAGTTGGTGTTTAGGGTTGTTGAGTGTACAGGGCCTAAGTGTGAGAGGCCAAAAATGTTCCCCCAGAAAGTGTTTAGGAGCACGTTTCAGAGCCTTAGGAGTGGTTTGGACCCCCCTCTTTGTGGTACTTTTTGTCAAACTGAAGTTGGTGTTTAGGGTTGTCAAGAGTGTACAGGGCTTGGAGTTTTAACCATTTTGAGGCCTTTCTGAAAAATGACTTTTTTTGGCCAATTTTGACGCCTTACTATACTATGACCATTTTCATGACATTTTGAGGCCCAAAAAAATTGGACTTTTTTTGGCCGATTTTGACGCCTTACTATACTATGACCATTTTTATGACATTTTGAGGATGTGACATTTTTCACCGATCCTAAGAGAGCAAGATAGAGACATGCGACCTTGTCCTACCCCCCCCATTTGTGTGTACCCCGAGTCCAACGGTACCACCCTTGAGTCTCTAGCACATAGGGTTCCGGAGTTATGAGCATTTGAAGTTCCCCCATAAAAGTGAGTTGGGAGAGTGAAAATTTGGGGTTTTAACAAGGGTCAGTTTTGACCGATCCTCAGGGAGCAAGATAGAGACATGAGGCCTTGTCCTACCCCCCCATTTGTGGGTACCCCGAGTCCAACGGTACCACTCTTAAGTCACTAGGACTTAGGGTTCCACAGTTATGAGCATTTGAAATTCCCCCATAAAAGTGAGTTGGGAGAGTGAAAATTTTCCAAAGTGTGAGATGCCAAAAATGTTCCCCCAGACAGTGTTTAGGAGCACGTTTCAGAGCCTTAGGAGTGGTTTGGACCCCCCTTTTTGTGGTACTTTTTGTCAAACTGAAGTTGGTGTTTAGGGTTGTTGAGTGTACAGGGCCTAAGTGTGAGAGGCCAAAAATGTTCCCCCAGAAAGTGTTTAGGAGCACGTTTCAGAGCCTTAGGAGTGGTTTGGACCCCCCTTTTTGTGGTACTTTTTGTCAAACTGAAGTTGGTGTTTAGGGTTGTTGAGTGTACAGGGCCTAAGTGTGAGAGGCCAAAAATGTTCCCCCAGAAAGTGTTTAGGAGCACGTTTCAGAGCCTTAGGAGTGGTTTGGACCCCCCTTTTTGTGGTACTTTTTGTCAAACTGAAGTTGGTGTTTAGGGTTGTCAAGAGTGTACAGGGCTTGGAGTTTTAACCATTTTGAGGCCTTTCTGAAAAATGACTTTTTTTGGCCAATTTTGACGCCTTACTATACTATGACCATTTTTATGACATTTTGAGGCCCAAAAAAATTTGACTTTTTTTGGCCGATTTTGACGCCTTACTATACTATGACCATTTTTATGACGTTTTGAGGATGTGACATTTTTCACCGATCCTAAGAGAGCAAGATAGAGACATGCGACCTTGTTCTACCCCCCCATTTGTGTGTACCCCGAGTCCAACGGTACCACCCTTGAGTCTCTAGCACATAGGGTTCCGGAGTTATGAGCATTTGAAGTTCCCCCATAAAAGTGAGTTGGGAGAGTGAAAATTTGGGGTTTTAACAAGGGTCAGTTTTGACCGATCCTCAGGGAGCAAGATAGAGACATGAGGCCTTGTCCTACCCCCCCATTTGTGGGTACCCCGAGTCCAACGGTACCACTCTTAAGTCACTAGGACTTAGGGTTCCACAGTTATGAGCATTTGAAGTTCCCCCATATAAGTGAGTTGGGAGAGTGAAAATTTTCCAAAGTGTGAGATGCCAAAATTGTTCCCCCAGAAAGTGTTTAGGAGCACGTTTCAGAGCCTTAGGAGTGGTTTGGACCCCCCTTTTTGTGGTACTTTTTGTCAAACTGAAGTTGGTGTTTAGGGTTGTTGAGTGTACAGGGCCTAAGTGTGAGAGGCCAAAAATGTTCCCCCAGAAAGTGTTTAGGAGCACGTTTCAGAGCCTTAGGAGTGGTTTGGACCCCCCTTTTTGTGGTACTTTTTGTCAAACTGAAGTTGGTGTTTAGGGTTGTCAAGAGTGTACAGGGCTTGGAGTTTTAACCATTTTGAGGCCTTTCTGAAAAATGACTTTTTTTGGCCAATTTTGACGCCTTACTATACTATGACCATTTTTATGACATTTTGAGGCCCAAAAAAATTGGACTTTTTTTTGGCCGATTTTGACGCCTTACTATACTATGACCATTTTTATGACGTTTTGAGGATGTGACATTTTTCACCGATCCTAAGAGAGCAAGATAGAGACATGCGACCTTGTCCTACCCCCCCATTTGTGTGTACCCCGAGTCCAACGGTACCACCCTTGAGTCTCTAGCACATAGGGTTCCGGAGTTATGAGCATTTGAAGTTCCCCCATAAAAGTGAGTTGGGAGAGTGAAAATTTGGGGTTTTAACAAGGGTCAGTTTTGACCGATCCTCAGGGAGCAAGATAGAGACATGAGGCCTTGTCCTACCCCCCCATTTGTGGGTACCCCTAGTCCAACGGTACCACTCTTAAGTCACTAGGACTTAGGGTTCCACAGTTATGAGCATTTGAAGTTCCCCCATAAAAGTGAGTTGGGAGAGTGAAAATTTTCCAAAGTGTGAGATGCCAAAAATGTTCCCCCAGACAGTGTTTAGGAGCACGTTTCAGAGCCTTAGGAGTGGTTTGGACCCCCCTTTTTGTGGTACTTTTTGTCAAACTGAAGTTGGTGTTTAGGGTTGTTGAGTGTACAGGGCCTAAGTGTGAGAGGCCAAAAATGTTCCCCCAGAAAGTGTTTAGGAGCACGTTTCAGAGCCTTAGGAGTGGTTTGGACCCCCCTTTTTGTGGTACTTTTTGTCAAACTGAAGTTGGTGTTTAGGGTTGTTGAGTGTACAGGGCCTAAGTGTGAGAGGCCAAAAATGTTCCCCCAGAAAGTGTTTAGGAGCACGTTTCAGAGCCTTAGGAGTGGTTTGGACCCCCCTTTTTGTGGTACTTTTTGTCAAACTGAAGTTGGTGTTTAGGGTTGTCAAGATGTACAGGGCTTGGAGTTTTAACCATTTTGAGGCCTTTCTGAAAAATGACTTTTTTTGGCCAATTTTGACGCCTTACTATACTATGACCATTTTCATGACATTTTGAGGCCCAAAAAAATTGGACTTTTTTTGGCCGATTTTGACGCCTTACTATACTATGACCATTTTTATGACATTTTGAGGATGTGACATTTTTCACCGATCCTAAGAGAGCAAGATAGAGACATGCGACCTTGTCCTACCCCCCCATTTGTGTGTACCCCGAGTCCAACGGTACCACCCTTGAGTCTCTAGCACATAGGGTTCCGGAGTTATGAGCATTTGAAGTTCCCCCATAAAAGTGAGTTGGGAGAGGGAAAATTTGGGGTTTTAACAAGGGTCAGTTTTGACCGATCCTCAGGGAGCAAGATAGAGACATGAGGCCTTGTCCTACCCCCCCATTTGTGGGTACCCCGAGTCCAACGGTACCACTCTTAAGTCACTAGGACTTAGGGTTCCACAGTTATGAGCATTTGAAGTTCCCCCATAAAAGTGAGTTGGGAGAGTGAAAATTTTCCAAAGTGTGAGATGCCAAAAATGTTCCCCCAGACAGTGTTTAGGAGCACGTTTCAGAGCCTTAGGAGTGGTTTGGACCCCCCTTTTTGTGGTACTTTTTGTCAAACTGAAGTTGGTGTTTAGGGTTGTTGAGTGTACAGGGCCTAAGTGTGAGAGGCCAAAAATGTTCCCCCAGAAAGTGTTTAGGAGCACGTTTCAGAGCCTTAGGAGTGGTTTGGACCCCCCTTTTTGTGGTACTTTTTGTCAAACTGAAGTTGGTGTTTAGGGTTGTTGAGTGTACAGGGCCTAAGTGCGAGAGGCCAAAAATGTTCCCCCAGAAAGTGTTTAGGAGCACGTTTCAGAGCCTTAGGAGTGGTTTGGACCCCCCTCTTTGTGGTACTTTGTGTCAAACTGAAGTTGGTGTTTAGGGTTGTTGAGTGTACAGGGCGTAAGTGCGAGAGGCCAAAAATGTTCCCCCAGAAAGTGTTTAGGAGCACGTTTCAGAGCCTTAGGAGTGGTTTGGACCCCCCTCTTTGTGGTACTTTGTGTCAAACTGAAGTTGGTGTTTAGGGTTGTCAAGAGTGTACAGGGCTTGGAGTTTTAACCATTTTGAGGCCTTTCTGAAAAATGACTTTTTTTGGCCAATTTTGACGCCTTACTATACTATGACCATTTTTATGACATTTTGAGGCCCAAAAAAATTTGACTTTTTTTGGCCGATTTTGACGCCTTACTATACTATGACCATTTTTATGACGTTTTGAGGATGTGACATTTTTCACCGATCCTAAGAGAGCAAGATAGAGACATGCGACCTTGTCCTACCCCCCCATTTGTGTGTACCCCGAGTCCAACGGTACCACCCTTGAGTCTCTAGCACATAGGGTTCCGGAGTTATGAGCATTTGAAGTTCCCCCATAAAAGTGAGTTGGGAGAGTGAAAATTTGGGGTTTTAACAAGGGTCAGTTTTGACCGATCCTCAGGGAGCAAGATAGAGACATGAGGCCTTGTCCTACCCCCCCATTTGTGGGTACCCCGAGTCCAACGGTACCACTCTTAAGTCACTAGGACTTAGGGTTCCACAGTTATGAGCATTTGAAGTTCCCCCATAAAAGTGAGTTGGGAGAGTGAAAATTTTCCAAAGTGTGAGATGCCAAAAATGTTCCCCCAGACAGTGTTTAGGAGCACGTTTCAGAGCCTTAGGAGTGGTTTGGACCCCCCTTTTTGTGGTACTTTTTGTCAAACTGAAGTTGGTGTTTAGGGTTGTTGAGTGTACAGGGCCTAAGTGTGAGAGGCCAAAAATGTTCCCCCAGAAAGTGTTTAGGAGCACGTTTCAGAGCCTTAGGAGTGGTTTGGACCCCCCTTTTTGTGGTACTTTTTGTCAAACTGAAGTTGGTGTTTAGGGTTGTTGAGTGTACAGGGCCTAAGTGTGAGAGGCCAAAAATGTTCCCCCAGAAAGTGTTTAGGAGCACGTTTCAGAGCCTTAGGAGTGGTTTGGACCCCCCTTTTTGTGGTACTTTTTGTCAAACTGAAGTTGGTGTTTAGGGTTGTTGAGTGTACAGGGCCTAAGTGTGAGAGGCCAAAAATGTTCCCCCAGAAAGTGTTTAGGAGCACGTTTCAGAGCCTTAGGAGTGGTTTGGACCCCCCTCTTTGTGGTACTTTTTGTCAAACTGAAGTTGGTGTTTAGGGTTGTCAAGAGTGTACAGGGCTTGGAGTTTTAACCATTTTGAGGCCTTTCTGAAAAATGACTTTTTTTGGCCAATTTTGACGCCTTACTATACTATGACCATTTTTATGACATTTTGAGGCCCAAACAAATTTGACTTTTTTTGGCCGATTTTGACGCCTTACTATACTATGACCATTTTTATGACGTTTTGAGGATGTGACATTTTTCACCGATCCTAAGAGAGCAAGATAGAGACATGCGACCTTGTTCTATCCCCCCATTTGTGTGTACCCCGAGTCCAACGGTACCACCCTTGAGTCTCTAGCACATAGGGTTCCGGAGTTATGAGCATTTGAAGTTCCCCCATAAAAGTGAGTTGGGAGAGTGAAAATTTGGGGTTTTAACAAGGGTCAGTTTTGACCGATCCTCAGGGAGCAAGATAGAGACATGAGGCCTTGTCCTACCCCCCCATTTGTGGGTACCCCGAGTCCAACGGTACCACTCTTAAGTCACTAGGACTTAGGGTTCCACAGTTATGAGCATTTGAAGTTCCCCCATAAAAGTGAGTTGGGAGAGTGAAAATTTGGGGTTTTAACAAGGGTCAGTTTTGACCGATCCTCAGGGAGCAAGATAGAGACATGAGGCCTTGTCCTACCCCCCCATTTGTGGGTACCCCGAGTCCAACGGTACCACTCTTAAGTCACTAGGACTTAGGGTTCCACAGTTATGAGCATTTGAAGTTCCCCCATAAAAGTGAGTTGGGAGAGTGAAAATTTTCCAAAGTGTGAGATGCCAAAAATGTTCCCCCAGACAGTGTTTAGGAGCACGTTTCAGAGCCTTAGGAGTGGTTTGGACCCCCCTTTTTGTGGTACTTTTTGTCAAACTGAAGTTGGTGTTTAGGGTTGTTGAGTGTACAGGGCCTAAGTGTGAGAGGCCAAAAATGTTCCCCCAGAAAGTGTTTAGGAGCACGTTTCAGAGCCTTAGGAGTGGTTTGGACCCCCCTTTTTGTGGTACTTTTTGTCAAACTGAAGTTGGTGTTTAGGGTTGTTGAGTGTACAGGGCCTAAGTGTGAGAGGCCAAAAATGTTCCCCCAGAAAGTGTTTAGGAGCACGTTTCAGAGCCTTAGGAGTGGTTTGGACCCCCCTCTTTGTGGTACTTTTTGTCAAACTGAAGTTGGTGTTTAGGGTTGTCAAGAGTGTACAGGGCTTGGAGTTTTAACCATTTTGAGGCCTTTCTGAAAAATGACTTTTTTTGGCCAATTTTGACGCCTTACTATACTATGACCATTTTTATGACATTTTGAGGCCCAAACAAATTTGACTTTTTTTGGCCGATTTTGACGCCTTACTATACTATGACCATTTTTATGACGTTTTGAGGATGTGACATTTTTCACCGATCCTAAGAGAGCAAGATAGAGACATGCGACCTTGTTCTACCCCCCCATTTGTGTGTACCCCGAGTCCAACGGTACCACCCTTGAGTCTCTAGCACATAGGGTTCCGGAGTTATGAGCATTTGAAGTTCCCCCATAAAAGTGAGTTGGGAGAGTGAAAATTTGGGGTTTTAACAAGGGTCAGTTTTGACCGATCCTCAGGGAGCAAGATAGAGACATGAGGCCTTGTCCTACCCCCCCATTTGTGGGTACCCCGAGTCCAACGGTACCACTCTTAAGTCACTAGGACTTAGGGTTCCACAGTTATGAGCATTTGAAGTTCCCCCATAAAAGTGAGTTGGGAGAGTGAAAATTTTCCAAAGTGTGAGATGCCAAAAATGTTCCCCCAGACAGTGTTTAGGAGCACGTTTCAGAGCCTTAGGAGTGGTTTGGACCCCCCTTTTTGTGGTACTTTTTGTCAAACTGAAGTTGGTGTTTAGGGTTGAGTGTACAGGGCCTAAGTGTGAGAGGCCAAAAATGTTCCCCCAGAAAGTGTTTAGGAGCACGTTTCAGAGCCTTAGGAGTGGTTTGGACCCCCCTTTTTGTGGTACTTTTTGTCAAACTGAAGTTGGTGTTTAGGGTTGTTGAGTGTACAGGGCCTAAGTGTGAGAGGCCAAAAATGTTCCCCCAGAAAGTGTTTAGGAGCATGTTTCAGAGCCTTAGGAGTGGTTTGGACCCCCCTTTTTGTGGTACTTTTTGTCAAACTGAAGTTGGTGTTTAGGGTTGTTGAGTGTACAGGGCCTAAGTGTGAGAGGCCAAAAATGTTCCCCCAGAAAGTGTTTAGGAGCACGTTTCAGAGCCTTAGGAGTGGTTTGGACCCCCCTCTTTGTGGTACTTTTTGTCAAACTGAAGTTGGTGTTTAGGGTTGTCAAGAGTGTACAGGGCTTGGAGTTTTAACCATTTTGAGGCCTTTCTGAAAAATGACTTTTTTTGGCCAATTTTGACGCCTTACTATACTATGACCATTTTTATGACATTTTGAGGCCCAAACAAATTTGACTTTTTTTGGCCGATTTTGACGCCTTACTATACTATGACCATTTTTATGACGTTTTGAGGATGTGACATTTTTCACCGATCCTAAGAGAGCAAGATAGAGACATGCGACCTTGTTCTACCCCCCCATTTGTGTGTACCCCGAGTCCAACGGTACCACCCTTGAGTCTCTAGCACATAGGGTTCCGGAGTTATGAGCATTTGAAGTTCCCCCATAAAAGTGAGTTGGGAGAGTGAAAATTTGGGGTTTTAACAAGGGTCAGTTTTGACCGATCCTCAGGGAGCAAGATAGAGACATGAGGCCTTGTCCTACCCCCCCATTTGTGGGTACCCCGAGTCCAACGGTACCACTCTTAAGTCACTAGGACTTAGGGTTCCACAGTTATGAGCATTTGAAGTTCCCCCATAAAAGTGAGTTGGGAGAGTGAAAATTTGGGGTTTTAACAAGGGTCAGTTTTGACCGATCCTCAGGGAGCAAGATAGAGACATGAGGCCTTGTCCTACCCCCCCATTTGTGGGTACCCCGTGTCCAACGGTACCACTCTTAAGTCACTAGGACTTAGGGTTCCACAGTTATGAGCATTTGAAGTTCCCCCATAAAAGTGAGTTGGGAGAGTGAAAATTTTCCAAAGTGTGAGATGCCAAAAATGTTCCCCCAGACAGTGTTTAGGAGCACGTTTCAGAGCCTTAGGAGTGGTTTGGACCCCCCTTTTTGTGGTACTTTTTGTCAAACTGAAGTTGGTGTTTAGGGTTGTTGAGTGTACAGGGCCTAAGTGTGAGAGGCCAAAAATGTTCCCCCAGAAAGTGTTTAGGAGCACGTTTCAGAGCCTTAGGAGTGGTTTGGACCCCCCTTTTTGTGGTACTTTTTGTCAAACTGAAGTTGGTGTTTAGGGTTGTTGAGTGTACAGGGCCTAAGTGTGAGAGGCCAAAAATGTTCCCCCAGAAAGTGTTTAGGAGCACGTTTCAGAGCCTTAGGAGTGGTTTGGACCCCCCTTTTTGTGGTACTTTTTGTCAAACTGAAGTTGGTGTTTAGGGTTGTTGAGTGTACAGGGCCTAAGTGTGAGAGGCCAAAAATGTTCCCCCAGAAAGTGTTTAGGAGCACGTTTCAGAGCCTTAGGAGTGGTTTGGACCCCCCTTTTTGTGGTACTTTTTGTCAAACTGAAGTTGGTGTTTAGGGTTGTTGAGTGTACAGGGCCTAAGTGTGAGAGGCCAAAAATGTTCCCCCAGAAAGTGTTTAGGAGCACGTTTCAGAGCCTTAGGAGTGGTTTGGACCCCCCTCTTTGTGGTACTTTTTGTCAAACTGAAGTTGGTGTTTAGGGTTGTCAAGAGTGTACAGGGCTTGGAGTTTTAACCATTTTGAGGCCTTTCTGAAAAATGACTTTTTTTGGCCAATTTTGACGCCTTACTATACTATGACCATTTTTATGACATTTTGAGGCCCAAACAAATTTGACTTTTTTTGGCCGATTTTGACGCCTTACTATACTATGACCATTTTTATGACGTTTTGAGGATGTGACATTTTTCACCGATCCTAAGAGAGCAAGATAGAGACATGCGACCTTGTTCTACCCCCCCATTTGTGTGTACCCCGAGTCCAACGGTACCACCCTTGAGTCTCTAGCACATAGGGTTCCGGAGTTATGAGCATTTGAAGTTCCCCCATAAAAGTGAGTTGGGAGAGTGAAAATTTGGGGTTTTAACAAGGGTCAGTTTTGACCGATCCTCAGGGAGCAAGATAGAGACATGAGGCCTTGTCCTACCCCCCCATTTGTGGGTACCCCGAGTCCAACGGTACCACTCTTAAGTCACTAGGACTTAGGGTTCCACAGTTATGAGCATTTGAAGTTCCCCCATAAAAGTGAGTTGGGAGAGTGAAAATTTTCCAAAGTGTGAGATGCCAAAAATGTTCCCCCAGACAGTGTTTAGGAGCACGTTTCAGAGCCTTAGGAGTGGTTTGGACCCCCCTTTTTGTGGTACTTTTTGTCAAACTGAAGTTGGTGTTTAGGGTTGTTGAGTGTACAGGGCCTGTGAGAGGCCAAAAATGTTCCCCCAGAAAGTGTTTAGGAGCACGTTTCAGAGCCTTAGGAGTGGTTTGGACCCCCCTTTTTGTGGTACTTTTTGTCAAACTGAAGTTGGTGTTTAGGGTTGTTGAGTGTACAGGGCCTAAGTGTGAGAGGCCAAAAATGTTCCCCCAGAAAGTGTTTAGGAGCACGTTTCAGAGCCTTAGGAGTGGTTTGGACCCCCCTTTTTGTGGTACTTTTTGTCAAACTGAAGTTGGTGTTTAGGGTTGTCAAGAGTGTACAGGGCTTGGAGTTTTAACCATTTTGAGGCCTTTCTGAAAAATGACTTTTTTTGGCCAATTTTGACGCCTTACTATACTATGACCATTTTTATGACATTTTGAGGCCCAAAAAAATTGGACTTTTTTTTGGCCGATTTTGACGCCTTACTATACTATGACCATTTTTATGACGTTTTGAGGATGTGACATTTTTCACCGATCCTAAGAGAGCAAGATAGAGACATGCGACCTTGTCCTACCCCCCCATTTGTGTGTACCCCGAGTCCAACGGTACCACCCTTGAGTCTCTAGCACATAGGGTTCCGGAGTTATGAGCATTTGAAGTTCCCCCATAAAAGTGAGTTGGGAGAGTGAAAATTTGGGGTTTTAACAAGGGTCAGTTTTGACCGATCCTCAGGGAGCAAGATAGAGACATGAGGCCTTGTCCTACCCCCCCATTTGTGGGTACCCCGAGTCCAACGGTACCACTCTTAAGTCACTAGGACTTAGGGTTCCACAGTTATGAGCATTTGAAGTTCCCCCATAAAAGTGAGTTGGGAGAGTGAAAATTTTCCAAAGTGTGAGATGCCAAAAATGTTCCCCCAGACAGTGTTTAGGAGCACGTTTCAGAGCCTTAGGAGTGGTTTGGACCCCCCTTTTTGTGGTACTTTTTGTCAAACTGAAGTTGGTGTTTAGGGTTGTTGAGTGTACAGGGCCTAAGTGTGAGAGGCCAAAAATGTTCCCCCAGAAAGTGTTTAGGAGCACGTTTCAGAGCCTTAGGAGTGGTTTGGACCCCCCTTTTTGTGGTACTTTTTGTCAAACTGAAGTTGGTGTTTAGGGTTGTCAAGATGTACAGGGCTTGGAGTTTTAACCATTTTGAGGCCTTTCTGAAAAATGACTTTTTTTGGCCAATTTTGACGCCTTACTATACTATGACCATTTTCATGACATTTTGAGGCCCAAAAAAATTTGACTTTTTTTGGCCGATTTTGACGCCTTACTATACTATGACCATTTTTATGACATTTTGAGGATGTGACATTTTTTACCGATCCTAAGAGAGCAAGATAGAGACATGCGACCTTGTCCTACCCCCCCATTTGTGTGTACCCCGAGTCCAACGGTACCACCCTTGAGTCTCTAGCACATAGGGTTCCGGAGTTATGAGCATTTGAAGTTCCCCCATAAAAGTGAGTTGGGAGAGGGAAAATTTGGGGTTTTAACAAGGGTCAGTTTTGACCGATCCTCAGGGAGCAAGATAGAGACATGAGGCCTTGTCCTACCCCCCCATTTGTGGGTACCCCGAGTCCAACGGTACCACTCTTAAGTCACTAGGACTTAGGGTTCCACAGTTATGAGCATTTGAAGTTCCCCCATAAAAGTGAGTTGGGAGAGTGAAAATTTTCCAAAGTGTGAGATGCCAAAAATGTTCCCCCAGACAGTGTTTAGGAGCACGTTTCAGAGCCTTAGGAGTGGTTTGGACCCCCCTTTTTGTGGTACTTTTTGTCAAACTGAAGTTGGTGTTTAGGGTTGTTGAGTGTACAGGGCCTAAGTGTGAGAGGCCAAAAATGTTCCCCCAGAAAGTGTTTAGGAGCACGTTTCAGAGCCTTAGGAGTGGTTTGGACCCCCCTTTTTGTGGTACTTTTTGTCAAACTGAAGTTGGTGTTTAGGGTTGTTGAGTGTACAGGGCCTAAGTGTGAGAGGCCAAAAATGTTCCCCCAGAAAGTGTTTAGGAGCACGTTTCAGAGCCTTAGGAGTGGTTTGGACCCCCCTTTTTGTGGTACTTTTTGTCAAACTGAAGTTGGTGTTTAGGGTTGTTGAGTGTACAGGGCCTAAGTGTGAGAGGCCAAAAATGTTCCCCCAGAAAGTGTTTAGGAGCACGTTTCAGAGCCTTAGGAGTGGTTTGGACCCCCCTCTTTGTGGTACTTTGTGTCAAACTGAAGTTGGTGTTTAGGGTTGTCAAGAGTGTACAGGGCTTGGAGTTTTAACCATTTTGAGGCCTTTCTGAAAAATGACTTTTTTTGGCCAATTTTGACGCCTTACTATACTATGACCATTTTTATGACATTTTGAGGCCCAAAAAAATTGGACTTTTTTTGGCCGATTTTGACGCCTTACTATACTATGACCATTTTTATGACGTTTTGAGGATGTGACATTTTTCACCGATCCTAAGAGAGCAAGATAGAGACATGCGACCTTGTCCTACCCCCCCATTTGTGTGTACCCCGAGTCCAACGGTACCACCCTTGAGTCTCTAGCACATAGGGTTCCGGAGTTATGAGCATTTGAAGTTCCCCCATAAAAGTGAGTTGGGAGAGTGAAAATTTGGGGTTTTAACAAGGGTCAGTTTTGACCGATCCTCAGGGAGCAAGATAGAGACATGAGGCCTTGTCCTACCCCCCCATTTGTGGGTACCCCGAGTCCAACGGTACCACTCTTAAGTCACTAGGACTTAGGGTTCCACAGTTATGAGCATTTGAAGTTCCCCCATAAAAGTGAGTTGGGAGAGTGAAAATTTTCCAAAGTGTGAGATGCCAAAAATGTTCCCCCAGACAGTGTTTAGGAGCACGTTTCAGAGCCTTAGGAGTGGTTTGGACCCCCCTTTTTGTGGTACTTTTTGTCAAACTGAAGTTGGTGTTTAGGGTTGTTGAGTGTACAGGGCCTAAGTGTGAGAGGCCAAAAATGTTCCCCCAGAAAGTGTTTAGGAGCACGTTTCAGAGCCTTAGGAGTGGTTTGGACCCCCCTTTTTGTGGTACTTTTTGTCAAACTGAAGTTGGTGTTTAGGGTTGTTGAGTGTACAGGGCCTAAGTGTGAGAGGCCAAAAATGTTCCCCCAGAAAGTGTTTAGGAGCACGTTTCAGAGCCTTAGGAGTGGTTTGGACCCCCCTTTTTGTGGTACTTTTTGTCAAACTGAAGTTGGTGTTTAGGGTTGTCAAGATGTACAGGGCTTGGAGTTTTAACCATTTTGAGGCCTTTCTGAAAAATGACTTTTTTTGGCCAATTTTGACGCCTTACTATACTATGACCATTTTCATGACATTTTGAGGCCCAAAAAAATTGGACTTTTTTTGGCCGATTTTGACGCCTTACTATACTATGACCATTTTTATGACATTTTGAGGATGTGACATTTTTCACCGATCCTAAGAGAGCAAGATAGAGACATGCGACCTTGTCCTACCCCCCCATTTGTGTGTACCCCGAGTCCAACGGTACCACCCTTGAGTCTCTAGCACATAGGGTTCCGGAGTTATGAGCATTTGAAGTTCCCCCATAAAAGTGAGTTGGGAGAGGGAAAATTTGGGGTTTTAACAAGGGTCAGTTTTGACCGATCCTCAGGGAGCAAGATAGAGACATGAGGCCTTGTCCTACCCCCCCATTTGTGGGTACCCCGAGTCCAACGGTACCACTCTTAAGTCACTAGGACTTAGGGTTCCACAGTTATGAGCATTTGAAGTTCCCCCATAAAAGTGAGTTGGGAGAGTGAAAATTTTCCAAAGTGTGAGATGCCAAAAATGTTCCCCCAGACAGTGTTTAGGAGCACGTTTCAGAGCCTTAGGAGTGGTTTGGACCCCCCTTTTTGTGGTACTTTTTGTCAAACTGAAGTTGGTGTTTAGGGTTGTTGAGTGTACAGGGCCTAAGTGTGAGAGGCCAAAAATGTTCCCCCAGAAAGTGTTTAGGAGCACGTTTCAGAGCCTTAGGAGTGGTTTGGACCCCCCTTTTTGTGGTACTTTTTGTCAAACTGAAGTTGGTGTTTAGGGTTGTTGAGTGTACAGGGCCTAAGTGTGAGAGGCCAAAAATGTTCCCCCAGAAAGTGTTTAGGAGCATGTTTCAGAGCCTTAGGAGTGGTTTGGACCCCCCTTTTTGTGGTACTTTTTGTCAAACTGAAGTTGGTGTTTAGGGTTGTTGAGTGTACAGGGCCTAAGTGTGAGAGGCCAAAAATGTTCCCCCAGAAAGTGTTTAGGAGCACGTTTCAGAGCCTTAGGAGTGGTTTGGACCCCCCTCTTTGTGGTACTTTTTGTCAAACTGAAGTTGGTGTTTAGGGTTGTCAAGAGTGTACAGGGCTTGGAGTTTTAACCATTTTGAGGCCTTTCTGAAAAATGACTTTTTTTGGCCAATTTTGACGCCTTACTATACTATGACCATTTTTATGACATTTTGAGGCCCAAACAAATTTGACTTTTTTTGGCCGATTTTGACGCCTTACTATACTATGACCATTTTTATGACGTTTTGAGGATGTGACATTTTTCACCGATCCTAAGAGAGCAAGATAGAGACATGCGACCTTGTTCTACCCCCCCATTTGTGTGTACCCCGAGTCCAACGGTACCACCCTTGAGTCTCTAGCACATAGGGTTCCGGAGTTATGAGCATTTGAAGTTCCCCCATAAAAGTGAGTTGGGAGAGTGAAAATTTGGGGTTTTAACAAGGGTCAGTTTTGACCGATCCTCAGGGAGCAAGATAGAGACATGAGGCCTTGTCCTACCCCCCCATTTGTGGGTACCCCGAGTCCAACGGTACCACTCTTAAGTCACTAGGACTTAGGGTTCCACAGTTATGAGCATTTGAAGTTCCCCCATAAAAGTGAGTTGGGAGAGTGAAAATTTGGGGTTTTAACAAGGGTCAGTTTTGACCGATCCTCAGGGAGCAAGATAGAGACATGAGGCCTTGTCCTACCCCCCCATTTGTGGGTACCCCGAGTCCAACGGTACCACTCTTAAGTCACTAGGACTTAGGGTTCCACAGTTATGAGCATTTGAAGTTCCCCCATAAAAGTGAGTTGGGAGAGTGAAAATTTGGGGTTTTAACAAGGGTCAGTTTTGACCGATCCTCAGGGAGCAAGATAGAGACATGAGGCCTTGTCCTACCCCCCCATTTGTGGGTACCCCGAGTCCAACGGTACCACTCTTAAGTCACTAGGACTTAGGGTTCCACAGTTATGAGCATTTGAAGTTCCCCCATAAAAGTGAGTTGGGAGAGTGAAAATTTTCCAAAGTGTGAGATGCCAAAAATGTTCCCCCAGACAGTGTTTAGGAGCACGTTTCAGAGCCTTAGGAGTGGTTTGGACCCCCCTTTTTGTGGTACTTTTTGTCAAACTGAAGTTGGTGTTTAGGGTTGTTGAGTGTACAGGGCCTAAGTGTGAGAGGCCAAAAATGTTCCCCCAGAAAGTGTTTAGGAGCACGTTTCAGAGCCTTAGGAGTGGTTTGGACCCCCCTTTTTGTGGTACTTTTTGTCAAACTGAAGTTGGTGTTTAGGGTTGTTGAGTGTACAGGGCCTAAGTGTGAGAGGCCAAAAATGTTCCCCCAGAAAGTGTTTAGGAGCACGTTTCAGAGCCTTAGGAGTGGTTTGGACCCCCCTTTTTGTGGTACTTTTTGTCAAACTGAAGTTGGTGTTTAGGGTTGTTGAGTGTACAGGGCCTAAGTGTGAGAGGCCAAAAATGTTCCCCCAGAAAGTGTTTAGGAGCACGTTTCAGAGCCTTAGGAGTGGTTTGGACCCCCCTTTTTGTGGTACTTTTTGTCAAACTGAAGTTGGTGTTTAGGGTTGTTGAGTGTACAGGGCCTAAGTGTGAGAGGCCAAAAATGTTCCCCCAGAAAGTGTTTAGGAGCACGTTTCAGAGCCTTAGGAGTGGTTTGGACCCCCCTCTTTGTGGTACTTTTTGTCAAACTGAAGTTGGTGTTTAGGGTTGTCAAGAGTGTACAGGGCTTGGAGTTTTAACCATTTTGAGGCCTTTCTGAAAAATGACTTTTTTTGGCCAATTTTGACGCCTTACTATACTATGACCATTTTTATGACATTTTGAGGCCCAAACAAATTTGACTTTTTTTGGCCGATTTTGACGCCTTACTATACTATGACCATCTTTATGACGTTTTGAGGATGTGACATTTTTCACCGATCCTAAGAGAGCAAGATAGAGACATGCGACCTTGTTCTACCCCCCCATTTGTGTGTACCCCGAGTCCAACGGTACCACCCTTGAGTCTCTAGCACATAGGGTTCCGGAGTTATGAGCATTTGAAGTTCCCCCATAAAAGTGAGTTGGGAGAGTGAAAATTTGGGGTTTTAACAAGGGTCAGTTTTGACCGATCCTCAGGGAGCAAGATAGAGACATGAGGCCTTGTCCTACCCCCCCATTTGTGGGTACCCCGAGTCCAACGGTACCACTCTTAAGTCACTAGGACTTAGGGTTCCACAGTTATGAGCATTTGAAGTTCCCCCATAAAAGTGAGTTGGGAGAGTGAAAATTTGGGGTTTTAACAAGGGTCAGTTTTGACCGATCCTCAGGGAGCAAGATAGAGACATGAGGCCTTGTCCTACCCCCCCATTTGTGGGTACCCCGAGTCCAACGGTACCACTCTTAAGTCACTAGGACTTAGGGTTCCACAGTTATGAGCATTTGAAGTTCCCCCATAAAAGTGAGTTGGGAGAGTGAAAATTTTCCAAAGTGTGAGATGCCAAAAATGTTCCCCCAGACAGTGTTTAGGAGCACGTTTCAGAGCCTTAGGAGTGGTTTGGACCCCCCTTTTTGTGGTACTTTTTGTCAAACTGAAGTTGGTGTTTAGGGTTGTTGAGTGTACAGGGCCTAAGTGTGAGAGGCCAAAAATGTTCCCCCAGAAAGTGTTTAGGAGCACGTTTCAGAGCCTTAGGAGTGGTTTGGACCCCCCTTTTTGTGGTACTTTTTGTCAAACTGAAGTTGGTGTTTAGGGTTGTTGAGTGTACAGGGCCTAAGTGTGAGAGGCCAAAAATGTTCCCCCAGAAAGTGTTTAGGAGCACGTTTCAGAGCCTTAGGAGTGGTTTGGACCCCCCTTTTTGTGGTACTTTTTGTCAAACTGAAGTTGGTGTTTAGGGTTGTTGAGTGTACAGGGCCTAAGTGTGAGAGGCCAAAAATGTTCCCCCAGAAAGTGTTTAGGAGCACGTTTCAGAGCCTTAGGAGTGGTTTGGACCCCCCTTTTTGTGGTACTTTTTGTCAAACTGAAGTTGGTGTTTAGGGTTGTTGAGTGTACAGGGCCTAAGTGTGAGAGGCCAAAAATGTTCCCCCAGAAAGTGTTTAGGAGCACGTTTCAGAGCCTTAGGAGTGGTTTGGACCCCCCTCTTTGTGGTACTTTTTGTCAAACTGAAGTTGGTGTTTAGGGTTGTCAAGAGTGTACAGGGCTTGGAGTTTTAACCATTTTGAGGCCTTTCTGAAAAATGACTTTTTTTGGCCAATTTTGACGCCTTACTATACTATGACCATTTTCATGACATTTTGAGGCCCAAAAAAATTGGACTTTTTTTGGCCGATTTTGACGCCTTACTATACTATGACCATTTTTATGACATTTTGAGGATGTGACATTTTTCACCGATCCTAAGAGAGCAAGATAGAGACATGCGACCTTGTCCTACCCCCCCCATTTGTGTGTACCCCGAGTCCAACGGTACCACCCTTGAGTCTCTAGCACATAGGGTTCCGGAGTTATGAGCATTTGAAGTTCCCCCATAAAAGTGAGTTGGGAGAGTGAAAATTTGGGGTTTTAACAAGGGTCAGTTTTGACCGATCCTCAGGGAGCAAGATAGAGACATGAGGCCTTGTCCTACCCCCCCATTTGTGGGTACCCCGAGTCCAACGGTACCACTCTTAAGTCACTAGGACTTAGGGTTCCACAGTTATGAGCATTTGAAGTTCCCCCATAAAAGTGAGTTGGGAGAGTGAAAATTTTCCAAAGTGTGAGATGCCAAAAATGTTCCCCCAGACAGTGTTTAGGAGCACGTTTCAGAGCCTTAGGAGTGGTTTGGACCCCCCTTTTTGTGGTACTTTTTGTCAAACTGAAGTTGGTGTTTAGGGTTGTTGAGTGTACAGGGCCTAAGTGTGAGAGGCCAAAAATGTTCCCCCAGAAAGTGTTTAGGAGCACGTTTCAGAGCCTTAGGAGTGGTTTGGACCCCCCTTTTTGTGGTACTTTTTGTCAAACTGAAGTTGGTGTTTAGGGTTGTTGAGTGTACAGGGCCTAAGTGTGAGAGGCCAAAAATGTTCCCCCAGAAAGTGTTTAGGAGCACGTTTCAGAGCCTTAGGAGTGGTTTGGACCCCCCTTTTTGTGGTACTTTTTGTCAAACTGAAGTTGGTGTTTAGGGTTGTCAAGAGTGTACAGGGCTTGGAGTTTTAACCATTTTGAGGCCTTTCTGAAAAATGACTTTTTTTGGCCAATTTTGACGCCTTACTATACTATGACCATTTTTATGACATTTTGAGGCCCAAAAAAATTTGACTTTTTTTGGCCGATTTTGACGCCTTACTATACTATGACCATTTTTATGACGTTTTGAGGATGTGACATTTTTCACCGATCCTAAGAGAGCAAGATAGAGACATGCGACCTTGTTCTACCCCCCCATTTGTGTGTACCCCGAGTCCAACGGTACCACCCTTGAGTCTCTAGCACATAGGGTTCCGGAGTTATGAGCATTTGAAGTTCCCCCATAAAAGTGAGTTGGGAGAGTGAAAATTTGGGGTTTTAACAAGGGTCAGTTTTGACCGATCCTCAGGGAGCAAGA
This sequence comes from Toxotes jaculatrix, assembly GCF_017976425.1. Classification (NCBI taxonomy): domain Eukaryota; kingdom Metazoa; phylum Chordata; class Actinopteri; family Toxotidae; genus Toxotes; species Toxotes jaculatrix. The sequence goes on along the minus strand of NC_054398.1, from coordinate 28,214 downwards.
TAGAGACATGAGGCCTTGTCCTACCCCCCCATTTGTGGGTACCCCGAGTCCAACGGTACCACTCTTAAGTCACTAGGACTTAGGGTTCCACAGTTATGAGCATTTGAAGTTCCCCCATATAAGTGAGTTGGGAGAGTGAAAATTTTCCAAAGTGTGAGATGCCAAAATTGTTCCCCCAGAAAGTGTTTAGGAGCACGTTTCAGAGCCTTAGGAGTGGTTTGGACCCCCCTTTTTGTGGTACTTTTTGTCAAACTGAAGTTGGTGTTTAGGGTTGTTGAGTGTACAGGGCCTAAGTGTGAGAGGCCAAAAATGTTCCCCCAGAAAGTGTTTAGGAGCACGTTTCAGAGCCTTAGGAGTGGTTTGGACCCCCCTTTTTGTGGTACTTTTTGTCAAACTGAAGTTGGTGTTTAGGGTTGTCAAGAGTGTACAGGGCTTGGAGTTTTAACCATTTTGAGGCCTTTCTGAAAAATGACTTTTTTTGGCCAATTTTGACGCCTTACTATACTATGACCATTTTCATGACATTTTGAGGCCCAAAAAAATTGGACTTTTTTTGGCCGATTTTGACGCCTTACTATACTATGACCATTTTTATGACATTTTGAGGATGTGACATTTTTCACCGATCCTAAGAGAGCAAGATAGAGACATGCGACCTTGTCCTACCCCCCCATTTGTGTGTACCCCGAGTCCAACGGTACCACCCTTGAGTCTCTAGCACATAGGGTTCCGGAGTTATGAGCATTTGAAGTTCCCCCATAAAAGTGAGTTGGGAGAGTGAAAATTTGGGGTTTTAACAAGGGTCAGTTTTGACCGATCCTCAGGGAGCAAGATAGAGACATGAGGCCTTGTCCTACCCCCCCATTTGTGGGTACCCCGAGTCCAACGGTACCACTCTTAAGTCACTAGGACTTAGGGTTCCACAGTTATGAGCATTTGAAGTTCCCCCATAAAAGTGAGTTGGGAGAGTGAAAATTTTCCAAAGTGTGAGATGCCAAAAATGTTCCCCCAGACAGTGTTTAGGAGCACGTTTCAGAGCCTTAGGAGTGGTTTGGACCCCCCTTTTTGTGGTACTTTTTGTCAAACTGAAGTTGGTGTTTAGGGTTGTTGAGTGTACAGGGCCTAAGTGTGAGAGGCCAAAAATGTTCCCCCAGAAAGTGTTTAGGAGCACGTTTCAGAGCCTTAGGAGTGGTTTGGACCCCCCTTTTTGTGGTACTTTTTGTCAAACTGAAGTTGGTGTTTAGGGTTGTTGAGTGTACAGGGCCTAAGTGTGAGAGGCCAAAAATGTTCCCCCAGAAAGTGTTTAGGAGCACGTTTCAGAGCCTTAGGAGTGGTTTGGACCCCCCTTTTTGTGGTACTTTTTGTCAAACTGAAGTTGGTGTTTAGGGTTGTTGAGTGTACAGGGCCTAAGTGTGAGAGGCCAAAAATGTTCCCCCAGAAAGTGTTTAGGAGCACGTTTCAGAGCCTTAGGAGTGGTTTGGACCCCCCTCTTTGTGGTACTTTTTGTCAAACTGAAGTTGGTGTTTAGGGTTGTCAAGAGTGTACAGGGCTTGGAGTTTTAACCATTTTGAGGCCTTTCTGAAAAATGACTTTTTTTGGCCAATTTTGACGCCTTACTATACTATGACCATTTTTATGACATTTTGAGGCCCAAACAAATTTGACTTTTTTTGGCCGATTTTGACGCCTTACTATACTATGACCATTTTTATGACGTTTTGAGGATGTGACATTTTTCACCGATCCTAAGAGAGCAAGATAGAGACATGCGACCTTGTTCTACCCCCCCATTTGTGTGTACCCCGAGTCCAACGGTACCACCCTTGAGTCTCTAGCACATAGGGTTCCGGAGTTATGAGCATTTGAAGTTCCCCCATAAAAGTGAGTTGGGAGAGTGAAAATTTGGGGTTTTAACAAGGGTCAGTTTTGACCGATCCTCAGGGAGCAAGATAGAGACATGAGGCCTTGTCCTACCCCCCCATTTGTGGGTACCCCGAGTCCAACGGTACCACTCTTAAGTCACTAGGACTTAGGGTTCCACAGTTATGAGCATTTGAAGTTCCCCCATAAAAGTGAGTTGGGAGAGTGAAAATTTTCCAAAGTGTGAGATGCCAAAAATGTTCCCCCAGACAGTGTTTAGGAGCACGTTTCAGAGCCTTAGGAGTGGTTTGGACCCCCCTTTTTGTGGTACTTTTTGTCAAACTGAAGTTGGTGTTTAGGGTTGTTGAGTGTACAGGGCCTGTGAGAGGCCAAAAATGTTCCCCCAGAAAGTGTTTAGGAGCACGTTTCAGAGCCTTAGGAGTGGTTTGGACCCCCCTTTTTGTGGTACTTTTTGTCAAACTGAAGTTGGTGTTTAGGGTTGTTGAGTGTACAGGGCCTAAGTGTGAGAGGCCAAAAATGTTCCCCCAGAAAGTGTTTAGGAGCACGTTTCAGAGCCTTAGGAGTGGTTTGGACCCCCCTTTTTGTGGTACTTTTTGTCAAACTGAAGTTGGTGTTTAGGGTTGTCAAGAGTGTACAGGGCTTGGAGTTTTAACCATTTTGAGGCCTTTCTGAAAAATGACTTTTTTTGGCCAATTTTGACGCCTTACTATACTATGACCATTTTTATGACATTTTGAGGCCCAAAAAAATTGGACTTTTTTTTGGCCGATTTTGACGCCTTACTATACTATGACCATTTTTATGACGTTTTGAGGATGTGACATTTTTCACCGATCCTAAGAGAGCAAGATAGAGACATGCGACCTTGTCCTACCCCCCCATTTGTGTGTACCCCGAGTCCAACGGTACCACCCTTGAGTCTCTAGCACATAGGGTTCCGGAGTTATGAGCATTTGAAGTTCCCCCATAAAAGTGAGTTGGGAGAGTGAAAATTTGGGGTTTTAACAAGGGTCAGTTTTGACCGATCCTCAGGGAGCAAGATAGAGACATGAGGCCTTGTCCTACCCCCCCATTTGTGGGTACCCCGAGTCCAACGGTACCACTCTTAAGTCACTAGGACTTAGGGTTCCACAGTTATGAGCATTTGAAGTTCCCCCATAAAAGTGAGTTGGGAGAGTGAAAATTTTCCAAAGTGTGAGATGCCAAAAATGTTCCCCCAGACAGTGTTTAGGAGCACGTTTCAGAGCCTTAGGAGTGGTTTGGACCCCCCTTTTTGTGGTACTTTTTGTCAAACTGAAGTTGGTGTTTAGGGTTGTTGAGTGTACAGGGCCTAAGTGTGAGAGGCCAAAAATGTTCCCCCAGAAAGTGTTTAGGAGCACGTTTCAGAGCCTTAGGAGTGGTTTGGACCCCCCTTTTTGTGGTACTTTTTGTCAAACTGAAGTTGGTGTTTAGGGTTGTTGAGTGTACAGGGCCTAAGTGTGAGAGGCCAAAAATGTTCCCCCAGAAAGTGTTTAGGAGCACGTTTCAGAGCCTTAGGAGTGGTTTGGACCCCCCTTTTTGTGGTACTTTTTGTCAAACTGAAGTTGGTGTTTAGGGTTGTCAAGATGTACAGGGCTTGGAGTTTTAACCATTTTGAGGCCTTTCTGAAAAATGACTTTTTTTGGCCAATTTTGACGCCTTACTATACTATGACCATTTTCATGACATTTTGAGGCCCAAAAAAATTGGACTTTTTTTGGCCGATTTTGACGCCTTACTATACTATGACCATTTTTATGACATTTTGAGGATGTGACATTTTTTACCGATCCTAAGAGAGCAAGATAGAGACATGCGACCTTGTCCTACCCCCCCATTTGTGTGTACCCCGAGTCCAACGGTACCACCCTTGAGTCTCTAGCACATAGGGTTCCGGAGTTATGAGCATTTGAAGTTCCCCCATAAAAGTGAGTTGGGAGAGGGAAAATTTGGGGTTTTAACAAGGGTCAGTTTTGACCGATCCTCAGGGAGCAAGATAGAGACATGAGGCCTTGTCCTACCCCCCCATTTGTGGGTACCCCGAGTCCAACGGTACCACTCTTAAGTCACTAGGACTTAGGGTTCCACAGTTATGAGCATTTGAAGTTCCCCCATAAAAGTGAGTTGGGAGAGTGAAAATTTTCCAAAGTGTGAGATGCCAAAAATGTTCCCCCAGACAGTGTTTAGGAGCACGTTTCAGAGCCTTAGGAGTGGTTTGGACCCCCCTTTTTGTGGTACTTTTTGTCAAACTGAAGTTGGTGTTTAGGGTTGTTGAGTGTACAGGGCCTAAGTGTGAGAGGCCAAAAATGTTCCCCCAGAAAGTGTTTAGGAGCACGTTTCAGAGCCTTAGGAGTGGTTTGGACCCCCCTTTTTGTGGTACTTTTTGTCAAACTGAAGTTGGTGTTTAGGGTTGTTGAGTGTACAGGGCCTAAGTGTGAGAGGCCAAAAATGTTCCCCCAGAAAGTGTTTAGGAGCACGTTTCAGAGCCTTAGGAGTGGTTTGGACCCCCCTTTTTGTGGTACTTTTTGTCAAACTGAAGTTGGTGTTTAGGGTTGTTGAGTGTACAGGGCCTAAGTGTGAGAGGCCAAAAATGTTCCCCCAGAAAGTGTTTAGGAGCACGTTTCAGAGCCTTAGGAGTGGTTTGGACCCCCCTCTTTGTGGTACTTTGTGTCAAACTGAAGTTGGTGTTTAGGGTTGTCAAGAGTGTACAGGGCTTGGAGTTTTAACCATTTTGAGGCCTTTCTGAAAAATGACTTTTTTTGGCCAATTTTGACGCCTTACTATACTATGACCATTTTTATGACATTTTGAGGCCCAAAAAAATTGGACTTTTTTTGGCCGATTTTGACGCCTTACTATACTATGACCATTTTTATGACGTTTTGAGGATGTGACATTTTTCACCGATCCTAAGAGAGCAAGATAGAGACATGCGACCTTGTCCTACCCCCCCATTTGTGTGTACCCCGAGTCCAACGGTACCACCCTTGAGTCTCTAGCACATAGGGTTCCGGAGTTATGAGCATTTGAAGTTCCCCCATAAAAGTGAGTTGGGAGAGTGAAAATTTGGGGTTTTAACAAGGGTCAGTTTTGACCGATCCTCAGGGAGCAAGATAGAGACATGAGGCCTTGTCCTACCCCCCCATTTGTGGGTACCCCGAGTCCAACGGTACCACTCTTAAGTCACTAGGACTTAGGGTTCCACAGTTATGAGCATTTGAAGTTCCCCCATAAAAGTGAGTTGGGAGAGTGAAAATTTTCCAAAGTGTGAGATGCCAAAAATGTTCCCCCAGACAGTGTTTAGGAGCACGTTTCAGAGCCTTAGGAGTGGTTTGGACCCCCCTTTTTGTGGTACTTTTTGTCAAACTGAAGTTGGTGTTTAGGGTTGTTGAGTGTACAGGGCCTAAGTGTGAGAGGCCAAAAATGTTCCCCCAGAAAGTGTTTAGGAGCACGTTTCAGAGCCTTAGGAGTGGTTTGGACCCCCCTTTTTGTGGTACTTTTTGTCAAACTGAAGTTGGTGTTTAGGGTTGTTGAGTGTACAGGGCCTAAGTGTGAGAGGCCAAAAATGTTCCCCCAGAAAGTGTTTAGGAGCACGTTTCAGAGCCTTAGGAGTGGTTTGGACCCCCCTTTTTGTGGTACTTTTTGTCAAACTGAAGTTGGTGTTTAGGGTTGTCAAGAGTGTACAGGGCTTGGAGTTTTAACCATTTTGAGGCCTTTCTGAAAAATGACTTTTTTTGGCCAATTTTGACGCCTTACTATACTATGACCATTTTTATGACATTTTGAGGCCCAAAAAAATTGGACTTTTTTTTGGCCGATTTTGACGCCTTACTATACTATGACCATTTTTATGACGTTTTGAGGATGTGACATTTTTCACCGATCCTAAGAGAGCAAGATAGAGACATGCGACCTTGTCCTACCCCCCCATTTGTGTGTACCCCGAGTCCAACGGTACCACCCTTGAGTCTCTAGCACATAGGGTTCCGGAGTTATGAGCATTTGAAGTTCCCCCATAAAAGTGAGTTGGGAGAGTGAAAATTTGGGGTTTTAACAAGGGTCAGTTTTGACCGATCCTCAGGGAGCAAGATAGAGACATGAGGCCTTGTCCTACCCCCCCATTTGTGGGTACCCCGAGTCCAACGGTACCACTCTTAAGTCACTAGGACTTAGGGTTCCACAGTTATGAGCATTTGAAGTTCCCCCATAAAAGTGAGTTGGGAGAGTGAAAATTTTCCAAAGTGTGAGATGCCAAAAATGTTCCCCCAGACAGTGTTTAGGAGCACGTTTCAGAGCCTTAGGAGTGGTTTGGACCCCCCTTTTTGTGGTACTTTTTGTCAAACTGAAGTTGGTGTTTAGGGTTGTTGAGTGTACAGGGCCTGTGAGAGGCCAAAAATGTTCCCCCAGAAAGTGTTTAGGAGCACGTTTCAGAGCCTTAGGAGTGGTTTGGACCCCCCTTTTTGTGGTACTTTTTGTCAAACTGAAGTTGGTGTTTAGGGTTGTTGAGTGTACAGGGCCTAAGTGTGAGAGGCCAAAAATGTTCCCCCAGAAAGTGTTTAGGAGCACGTTTCAGAGCCTTAGGAGTGGTTTGGACCCCCCTTTTTGTGGTACTTTTTGTCAAACTGAAGTTGGTGTTTAGGGTTGTTGAGTGTACAGGGCCTAAGTGTGAGAGGCCAAAAATGTTCCCCCAGAAAGTGTTTAGGAGCACGTTTCAGAGCCTTAGGAGTGGTTTGGACCCCCCTCTTTGTGGTACTTTTTGTCAAACTGAAGTTGGTGTTTAGGGTTGTCAAGAGTGTACAGGGCTTGGAGTTTTAACCATTTTGAGGCCTTTCTGAAAAATGACTTTTTTTGGCCAATTTTGACGCCTTACTATACTATGACCATTTTTATGACATTTTGAGGCCCAAAAAAATTGGACTTTTTTTTGGCCGATTTTGACGCCTTACTATACTATGACCATTTTTATGACGTTTTGAGGATGTGACATTTTTCACCGATCCTAAGAGAGCAAGATAGAGACATGCGACCTTGTCCTACCCCCCCATTTGTGTGTACCCCGAGTCCAACGGTACCACCCTTGAGTCTCTAGCACATAGGGTTCCGGAGTTATGAGCATTTGAAGTTCCCCCATAAAAGTGAGTTGGGAGAGTGAAAATTTGGGGTTTTAACAAGGGTCAGTTTTGACCGATCCTCAGGGAGCAAGATAGAGACATGAGGCCTTGTCCTACCCCCCCATTTGTGGGTACCCCGAGTCCAACGGTACCACTCTTAAGTCACTAGGACTTAGGGTTCCACAGTTATGAGCATTTGAAGTTCCCCCATAAAAGTGAGTTGGGAGAGTGAAAATTTTCCAAAGTGTGAGATGCCAAAAATGTTCCCCCAGACAGTGTTTAGGAGCACGTTTCAGAGCCTTAGGAGTGGTTTGGACCCCCCTTTTTGTGGTACTTTTTGTCAAACTGAAGTTGGTGTTTAGGGTTGTTGAGTGTACAGGGCCTGTGAGAGGCCAAAAATGTTCCCCCAGAAAGTGTTTAGGAGCACGTTTCAGAGCCTTAGGAGTGGTTTGGACCCCCCTTTTTGTGGTACTTTTTGTCAAACTGAAGTTGGTGTTTAGGGTTGTTGAGTGTACAGGGCCTAAGTGTGAGAGGCCAAAAATGTTCCCCCAGAAAGTGTTTAGGAGCACGTTTCAGAGCCTTAGGAGTGGTTTGGACCCCCCTCTTTGTGGTACTTTTTGTCAAACTGAAGTTGGTGTTTAGGGTTGTCAAGAGTGTACAGGGCTTGGAGTTTTAACCATTTTGAGGCCTTTCTGAAAAATGACTTTTTTTGGCCAATTTTGACGCCTTACTATACTATGACCATTTTTATGACATTTTGAGGCCCAAAAAAATTGGACTTTTTTTGGCCGATTTTGACGCCTTACTATACTATGACCATTTTTATGACGTTTTGAGGATGTGACATTTTTCACCGATCCTAAGAGAGCAAGATAGAGACATGCGACCTTGTCCTACCCCCCCCATTTGTGTGTACCCCGAGTCCAACGGTACCACCCTTGAGTCTCTAGCACATAGGGTTCCGGAGTTATGAGCATTTGAAGTTCCCCCATAAAAGTGAGTTGGGAGAGTGAAAATTTGGGGTTTTAACAAGGGTCAGTTTTGACCGATCCTCAGGGAGCAAGATAGAGACATGAGGCCTTGTCCTACCCCCCCATTTGTGGGTACCCCGAGTCCAACGGTACCACTCTTAAGTCACTAGGACTTAGGGTTCCACAGTTATGAGCATTTGAAGTTCCCCCATAAAAGTGAGTTGGGAGAGTGAAAATTTTCCAAAGTGTGAGATGCCAAAAATGTTCCCCCAGACAGTGTTTAGGAGCACGTTTCAGAGCCTTAGGAGTGGTTTGGACCCCCCTTTTTGTGGTACTTTTTGTCAAACTGAAGTTGGTGTTTAGGGTTGTTGAGTGTACAGGGCCTAAGTGTGAGATGCCAAAATTGTTCCCCCAGAAAGTGTTTAGGAGCACGTTTCAGAGCCTTAGGAGTGGTTTGGACCCCCCTTTTTGTGGTACTTTTTGTCAAACTGAAGTTGGTGTTTAGGGTTGTTGAGTGTACAGGGCCTAAGTGTGAGAGGCCAAAAATGTTCCCCCAGAAAGTGTTTAGGAGCACGTTTCAGAGCCTTAGGAGTGGTTTGGACCCCCCTTTTTGTGGTACTTTTTGTCAAACTGAAGTTGGTGTTTAGGGTTGTCAAGAGTGTACAGGGCTCGGAGTTTTAACCATTTTGAGGCCTTTCTGAAAAATGACTTTTTTTGGCCAATTTTGACGCCTTACTATACTATGACCATTTTTATGACATTTTGAGGCCCAAAAAAATTGGACTTTTTTTGGCCGATTTTGACGCCTTACTATACTATGACCATTTTTATGACGTTTTGAGGATGACATTTTTCACCGATCCTAAGAGAGCAAGATAGAGACATGCGACCTTGTCCTACCCCCCCATTTGTGTGTACCCCGAGTCCAACGGTACCACCCTTGAGTCTCTAGCACATAGGGTTCCGGAGTTATGAGCATTTGAAGTTCCCCCATAAAAGTGAGTTGGGAGAGTGAAAATTTGGGGTTTTAACAAGGGTCAGTTTTGACCGATCCTCAGGGAGCAAGATAGAGACATGAGGCCTTGTCCTACCCCCCCATTTGTGGGTACCCCGAGTCCAACGGTACCACTCTTAAGTCACTAGGACTTAGGGTTCCACAGTTATGAGCATTTGAAGTTCCCCCATATAAGTGAGTTGGGAGAGTGAAAATTTTCCAAAGTGTGAGATGCCAAAATTGTTCCCCCAGAAAGTGTTTAGGAGCACGTTTCAGAGCCTTAGGAGTGGTTTGGACCCCCCCTTTTGTGGTACTTTTTGTCAAACTGAAGTTGGTGTTTAGGGTTGTTGAGTGTACAGGGCCTAAGTGTGAGAGGCCAAAAATGTTCCCCCAGAAAGTGTTTAGGAGCACGTTTCAGAGCCTTAGGAGTGGTTTGGACCCCCCTTTTTGTGGTACTTTTTGTCAAACTGAAGTTGGTGTTTAGGGTTGTCAAGAGTGTACAGGGCTTGGAGTTTTAACCATTTTGAGGCCTTTCTGAAAAATGACTTTTTTTGGCCAATTTTGACGCCTTACTATACTATGACCATTTTTATGACATTTTGAGGCCCAAAAAAATTGGACTTTTTTTGGCCGATTTTGACGCCTTACTATACTATGACCATTTTTATGACGTTTTGAGGATGTGACATTTTTCACCGATCCTAAGAGAGCAAGATAGAGACATGCGACCTTGTCCTACCCCCCCCATTTGTGTGTACCCCGAGTCCAACGGTACCACCCTTGAGTCTCTAGCACATAGGGTTCCGGAGTTATGAGCATTTGAAGTTCCCCCATAAAAGTGAGTTGGGAGAGTGAAAATTTGGGGTTTTAACAAGGGTCAGTTTTGACCGATCCTCAGGGAGCAAGATAGAGACATGAGGCCTTGTCCTACCCCCCCATTTGTGGGTACCCCGAGTCCAACGGTACCACTCTTAAGTCACTAGGACTTAGGGTTCCACAGTTATGAGCATTTGAAGTTCCCCCATAAAAGTGAGTTGGGAGAGTGAAAATTTTCCAAAGTGTGAGATGCCAAAAATGTTCCCCCAGACAGTGTTTAGGAGCACGTTTCAGAGCCTTAGGAGTGGTTTGGACCCCCCTTTTTGTGGTACTTTTTGTCAAACTGAAGTTGGTGTTTAGGGTTGTTGAGTGTACAGGGCCTAAGTGTGAGAGGCCAAAATTGTTCCCCCAGAAAGTGTTTAGGAGCACGTTTCAGAGCCTTAGGAGTGGTTTGGACCCCCCTTTTTGTGGTACTTTTTGTCAAACTGAAGTTGGTGTTTAGGGTTGTTGAGTGTACAGGGCCTAAGTGTGAGAGGCCAAAAATGTTCCCCCAGAAAGTGTTTAGGAGCACGTTTCAGAGACTTAGGAGTGGTTTGGACCCCCCTTTTTGTGGTACTTTTTGTCAAACTGAAGTTGGTGTTTAGGGTTGTCAAGAGTGTACAGGGCTTGGAGTTTTAACCATTTTGAGGCCTTTCTGAAAAATGACTTTTTTTGGCCAATTTTGACGCCTTACTATACTATGACCATTTTTATGACATTTTGAGGCCCAAAAAAATTGGACTTTTTTTTGGCCGATTTTGACGCCTTACTATACTATGACCATTTTTATGACGTTTTGAGGATGTGACATTTTTCACCGATCCTAAGAGAGCAAGATAGAGACATGCGACCTTGTCCTACCCCCCCATTTGTGTGTACCCCGAGTCCAACGGTACCACCCTTGAGTCTCTAGCACATAGGGTTCCGGAGTTATGAGCATTTGAAGTTCCCCCATAAAAGTGAGTTGGGAGAGTGAAAATTTGGGGTTTTAACAAGGGTCAGTTTTGACCGATCCTCAGGGAGCAAGATAGAGACATGAGGCCTTGTCCTACCCCCCCATTTGTGGGTACCCCGAGTCCAACGGTACCACTCTTAAGTCACTAGGACTTAGGGTTCCACAGTTATGAGCATTTGAAGTTCCCCCATAAAAGTGAGTTGGGAGAGTGAAAATTTTCCAGTGTGAGATGCCAAAAATGTTCCCCCAGACAGTGTTTAGGAGCACGTTTCAGAGCCTTAGGAGTGGTTTGGACCCCCCTTTTTGTGGTACTTTTTGTCAAACTGAAGTTGGTGTTTAGGGTTGTTGAGTGTACAGGGCCTAAGTGTGAGAGGCCAAAAATGTTCCCCCAGAAAGTGTTTAGGAGCACGTTTCAGAGCCTTAGGAGTGGTTTGGACCCCCCTTTTTGTGGTACTTTTTGTCAAACTGAAGTTGGTGTTTAGGGTTGTCAAGAGTGTACAGGGCTTGGAGTTTTAACCATTTTGAGGCCTTTCTGAAAAATGACTTTTTTTGGCCAATTTTGACGCCTTACTATACTATGACCATTTTTATGACATTTTGAGGCCCAAAAAAATTTGACTTTTTTTGGCCGATTTTGAAGCCTTACTATACTATGACCATTTTTATGACATTTTGAGGATGTGACATTTTTCACCGATCCTAAGAGAGCAAGATAGAGACATGCGACCTTGTCCTACCCCCCCATTTGTGTGTACCCCGAGTCCAACGGTACCACCCTTGAGTCTCTAGCACATAGGGTTCCGGAGTTATGAGCATTTGAAGTTCCCCCATAAAAGTGAGTTGGGAGAGTGAAAATTTGGGGTTTTAACAAGGGTCAGTTTTGACCGATCCTCAGGGAGCAAGATAGAGACATGAGGCCTTGTCCTACCCCCCCATTTGTGGGTACCCCGAGTCCAACGGTACCACTCTTAAGTCACTAGGTCTTAGGGTTCCACAGTTATGAACATTTGAAGTTCCCCCATATAAGTGAGTTGGGAGAGTGAAAATTTTCCAAAGTGTGAGATGCCAAAATTGTTCCCCCAGAAAGTGTTTAGGAGCACGTTTCAGAGCCTTAGGAGTGGTTTGGACCCCCCTTTTTGTGGTACTTTTTGTCAAACTGAAGTTGGTGTTTAGGGTTGTCAAGATGTACAGGGCTTGGAGTTTTAACCATTTTGAGGCCTTTCTGAAAAATGACTTTTTTTGGCCAATTTTGACGCCTTACTATACTATGACCATTTTTATGACATTTTGAGGCCCAAAAAAATTTGACTTTTTTTGGCCAATTTTGACGCCTTACTTTACTATGACCATTTTTATGACGTTTTGAGGATGTGACATTTTTCACCGATCCTAAGAGAGCAAGATAGAGACATGCGACCTTGTCCTACCCCCCCATTTGTGTGTACCCCGAGTCCAACGGTACCACCCTTGAGTCTCTAGCACATAAGGTTCCGGAGTTATGAGCATTTGAAGTTCCCCCATAAAAGTGAGTTGGGAGAGTGAAAATTTGGGGTTTTAACAAGGGTCAGTTTTGACCGATCCTCAGGGAGCAAGATAGAGACATGAGGCCTTGTCCTACCCCCCCATTTGTGGGTACCCCGAGTCCAACGGTACCACTCTTAAGTCACTAGGACTTAGGGTTCCACAGTTATGAGCATTTGAAGTTCCCCCATAAAAGTGAGTTGGGAGAGTGAAAATTTTCCAAAGTGTGAGATGCCAAAAATGTTCCCCCAGACAGTGTTTAGGAGCACGTTTCAGAGCCTTAGGAGTGGTTTGGACCCCCCTTTTTGTGGTACTTTTTGTCAAACTGAAGTTGGTGTTTAGGGTTGTTGAGTGTACAGGGCCTAAGTGTGAGAGGCCAAAAATGTTCCCCCAGAAAGTGTTTAGGAGCACGTTTCAGAGCCTTAGGAGTGGTTTGGACCCCCCTTTTTGTGGTACTTTTTGTCAAACTGAAGTTGGTGTTTAGGGTTGTTGAGTGTACAGGGCCTAAGTGTGAGAGGCCAAAAATGTTCCCCCAGAAAGTGTTTAGGAGCACGTTTCAGAGCCTTAGGAGTGGTTTGGACCCCCCTTTTTGTGGTACTTTTTGTCAAACTGAAGTTGGTGTTTAGGGTTGTCAAGATGTACAGGGCTTGGAGTTTTAACCATTTTGAGGCCTTTCTGAAAAATGACTTTTTTTGGCCAATTTTGACGCCTTACTATACTATGACCATTTTCATGACATTTTGAGGCCCAAAAAAATTGGACTTTTTTTGGCCGATTTTGACGCCTTACTATACTATGACCATTTTTATGACATTTTGAGGATGTGACATTTTTCACCGATCCTCAGGGAGCAAGATAGAGACATGAGGCCTTGTCCTACCCCCCCCCCATTTGTGGGTACCCCGAGTCCAACGGTACCACTCTTAAGTCACTAGGACTTAGGGTTCCACAGTTATGAGCATTTGAAGTTCCCCCATAAAAGTGAGTTGGGAGAGTGAAAATTTGGGGTTTTAACAAGGGTCAGTTTTGACCGATCCTCAGGGAGCAAGATAGAGACATGAGGCCTTGTCCTACCCCCCCATTTGTGGGTACCCCGAGTCCAACGGTACCACTCTTAAGTCACTAGGACTTAGGGTTCCACAGTTATGAGCATTTGAAGTTCCCCCATAAAAGTGAGTTGGGAGAGTGAAAATTTTCCAAAGTGTGAGATGCCAAAAATGTTCCCCCAGACAGTGTTTAGGAGCACGTTTCAGAGCCTTAGGAGTGGTTTGGACCCCCCTTTTTGTGGTACTTTTTGTCAAACTGAAGTTGGTGTTTAGGGTTGTTGAGTGTACAGGGCCTGTGAGAGGCCAAAAATGTTCCCCCAGAAAGTGTTTAGGAGCACGTTTCAGAGCCTTAGGAGTGGTTTGGACCCCCCTTTTTGTGGTACTTTTTGTCAAACTGAAGTTGGTGTTTAGGGTTGTTGAGTGTACAGGGCCTAAGTGTGAGAGGCCAAAAATGTTCCCCCAGAAAGTGTTTAGGAGCACGTTTCAGAGCCTTAGGAGTGGTTTGGACCCCCCTCTTTGTGGTACTTTTTGTCAAACTGAAGTTGGTGTTTAGGGTTGTCAAGAGTGTACAGGGCTTGGAGTTTTAACCATTTTGAGGCCTTTCTGAAAAATGACTTTTTTTGGCCAATTTTGACGCCTTACTATACTATGACCATTTTTATGACATTTTGAGGCCCAAAAAAATTGGACTTTTTTTGGCCGATTTTGACGCCTTACTATACTATGACCATTTTTATGACGTTTTGAGGATGTGACATTTTTCACCGATCCTAAGAGAGCAAGATAGAGACATGCGACCTTGTCCTACCCCCCCCATTTGTGTGTACCCCGAGTCCAACGGTACCACCCTTGAGTCTCTAGCACATAGGGTTCCGGAGTTATGAGCATTTGAAGTTCCCCCATAAAAGTGAGTTGGGAGAGTGAAAATTTGGGGTTTTAACAAGGGTCAGTTTTGACCGATCCTCAGGGAGCAAGATAGAGACATGAGGCCTTGTCCTACCCCCCCATTTGTGGGTACCCCGAGTCCAACGGTACCACTCTTAAGTCACTAGGACTTAGGGTTCCACAGTTATGAGCATTTGAAGTTCCCCCATAAAAGTGAGTTGGGAGAGTGAAAATTTTCCAAAGTGTGAGATGCCAAAAATGTTCCCCCAGACAGTGTTTAGGAGCACGTTTCAGAGCCTTAGGAGTGGTTTGGACCCCCCTTTTTGTGGTACTTTTTGTCAAACTGAAGTTGGTGTTTAGGGTTGTTGAGTGTACAGGGCCTAAGTGTGAGATGCCAAAATTGTTCCCCCAGAAAGTGTTTAGGAGCACGTTTCAGAGCCTTAGGAGTGGTTTGGACCCCCCTTTTTGTGGTACTTTTTGTCAAACTGAAGTTGGTGTTTAGGGTTGTTGAGTGTACAGGGCCTAAGTGTGAGAGGCCAAAAATGTTCCCCCAGAAAGTGTTTAGGAGCACGTTTCAGAGCCTTAGGAGTGGTTTGGACCCCCCTTTTTGTGGTACTTTTTGTCAAACTGAAGTTGGTGTTTAGGGTTGTCAAGAGTGTACAGGGCTCGGAGTTTTAACCATTTTGAGGCCTTTCTGAAAAATGACTTTTTTTGGCCAATTTTGACGCCTTACTATACTATGACCATTTTTATGACATTTTGAGGCCCAAAAAAATTGGACTTTTTTTGGCCGATTTTGACGCCTTACTATACTATGACCATTTTTATGACGTTTTGAGGATGACATTTTTCACCGATCCTAAGAGAGCAAGATAGAGACATGCGACCTTGTCCTACCCCCCCATTTGTGTGTACCCCGAGTCCAACGGTACCACCCTTGAGTCTCTAGCACATAGGGTTCCGGAGTTATGAGCATTTGAAGTTCCCCCATAAAAGTGAGTTGGGAGAGTGAAAATTTGGGGTTTTAACAAGGGTCAGTTTTGACCGATCCTCAGGGAGCAAGATAGAGACATGAGGCCTTGTCCTACCCCCCCATTTGTGGGTACCCCGAGTCCAACGGTACCACTCTTAAGTCACTAGGACTTAGGGTTCCACAGTTATGAGCATTTGAAGTTCCCCCATATAAGTGAGTTGGGAGAGTGAAAATTTTCCAAAGTGTGAGATGCCAAAATTGTTCCCCCAGAAAGTGTTTAGGAGCACGTTTCAGAGCCTTAGGAGTGGTTTGGACCCCCCCTTTTGTGGTACTTTTTGTCAAACTGAAGTTGGTGTTTAGGGTTGTTGAGTGTACAGGGCCTAAGTGTGAGAGGCCAAAAATGTTCCCCCAGAAAGTGTTTAGGAGCACGTTTCAGAGCCTTAGGAGTGGTTTGGACCCCCCTTTTTGTGGTACTTTTTGTCAAACTGAAGTTGGTGTTTAGGGTTGTCAAGAGTGTACAGGGCTTGGAGTTTTAACCATTTTGAGGCCTTTCTGAAAAATGACTTTTTTTGGCCAATTTTGACGCCTTACTATACTATGACCATTTTTATGACATTTTGAGGCCCAAAAAAATTGGACTTTTTTTGGCCGATTTTGACGCCTTACTATACTATGACCATTTTTATGACGTTTTGAGGATGTGACATTTTTCACCGATCCTAAGAGAGCAAGATAGAGACATGCGACCTTGTCCTACCCCCCCCATTTGTGTGTACCCCGAGTCCAACGGTACCACCCTTGAGTCTCTAGCACATAGGGTTCCGGAGTTATGAGCATTTGAAGTTCCCCCATAAAAGTGAGTTGGGAGAGTGAAAATTTGGGGTTTTAACAAGGGTCAGTTTTGACCGATCCTCAGGGAGCAAGATAGAGACATGAGGCCTTGTCCTACCCCCCCATTTGTGGGTACCCCGAGTCCAACGGTACCACTCTTAAGTCACTAGGACTTAGGGTTCCACAGTTATGAGCATTTGAAGTTCCCCCATAAAAGTGAGTTGGGAGAGTGAAAATTTTCCAAAGTGTGAGATGCCAAAAATGTTCCCCCAGACAGTGTTTAGGAGCACGTTTCAGAGCCTTAGGAGTGGTTTGGACCCCCCTTTTTGTGGTACTTTTTGTCAAACTGAAGTTGGTGTTTAGGGTTGTTGAGTGTACAGGGCCTAAGTGTGAGAGGCCAAAATTGTTCCCCCAGAAAGTGTTTAGGAGCACGTTTCAGAGCCTTAGGAGTGGTTTGGACCCCCCTTTTTGTGGTACTTTTTGTCAAACTGAAGTTGGTGTTTAGGGTTGTTGAGTGTACAGGGCCTAAGTGTGAGAGGCCAAAAATGTTCCCCCAGAAAGTGTTTAGGAGCACGTTTCAGAGACTTAGGAGTGGTTTGGACCCCCCTTTTTGTGGTACTTTTTGTCAAACTGAAGTTGGTGTTTAGGGTTGTCAAGAGTGTACAGGGCTTGGAGTTTTAACCATTTTGAGGCCTTTCTGAAAAATGACTTTTTTTGGCCAATTTTGACGCCTTACTATACTATGACCATTTTTATGACATTTTGAGGCCCAAAAAAATTGGACTTTTTTTTGGCCGATTTTGACGCCTTACTATACTATGACCATTTTTATGACGTTTTGAGGATGTGACATTTTTCACCGATCCTAAGAGAGCAAGATAGAGACATGCGACCTTGTCCTACCCCCCCATTTGTGTGTACCCCGAGTCCAACGGTACCACCCTTGAGTCTCTAGCACATAGGGTTCCGGAGTTATGAGCATTTGAAGTTCCCCCATAAAAGTGAGTTGGGAGAGTGAAAATTTGGGGTTTTAACAAGGGTCAGTTTTGACCGATCCTCAGGGAGCAAGATAGAGACATGAGGCCTTGTCCTACCCCCCCATTTGTGGGTACCCCGAGTCCAACGGTACCACTCTTAAGTCACTAGGACTTAGGGTTCCACAGTTATGAGCATTTGAAGTTCCCCCATAAAAGTGAGTTGGGAGAGTGAAAATTTTCCAGTGTGAGATGCCAAAAATGTTCCCCCAGACAGTGTTTAGGAGCACGTTTCAGAGCCTTAGGAGTGGTTTGGACCCCCCTTTTTGTGGTACTTTTTGTCAAACTGAAGTTGGTGTTTAGGGTTGTTGAGTGTACAGGGCCTAAGTGTGAGAGGCCAAAAATGTTCCCCCAGAAAGTGTTTAGGAGCACGTTTCAGAGCCTTAGGAGTGGTTTGGACCCCCCTTTTTGTGGTACTTTTTGTCAAACTGAAGTTGGTGTTTAGGGTTGTCAAGAGTGTACAGGGCTTGGAGTTTTAACCATTTTGAGGCCTTTCTGAAAAATGACTTTTTTTGGCCAATTTTGACGCCTTACTATACTATGACCATTTTTATGACATTTTGAGGCCCAAAAAAATTTGACTTTTTTTGGCCGATTTTGAAGCCTTACTATACTATGACCATTTTTATGACATTTTGAGGATGTGACATTTTTCACCGATCCTAAGAGAGCAAGATAGAGACATGCGACCTTGTCCTACCCCCCCATTTGTGTGTACCCCGAGTCCAACGGTACCACCCTTGAGTCTCTAGCACATAGGGTTCCGGAGTTATGAGCATTTGAAGTTCCCCCATAAAAGTGAGTTGGGAGAGTGAAAATTTGGGGTTTTAACAAGGGTCAGTTTTGACCGATCCTCAGGGAGCAAGATAGAGACATGAGGCCTTGTCCTACCCCCCCATTTGTGGGTACCCCGAGTCCAACGGTACCACTCTTAAGTCACTAGGTCTTAGGGTTCCACAGTTATGAACATTTGAAGTTCCCCCATATAAGTGAGTTGGGAGAGTGAAAATTTTCCAAAGTGTGAGATGCCAAAATTGTTCCCCCAGAAAGTGTTTAGGAGCACGTTTCAGAGCCTTAGGAGTGGTTTGGACCCCCCTTTTTGTGGTACTTTTTGTCAAACTGAAGTTGGTGTTTAGGGTTGTCAAGATGTACAGGGCTTGGAGTTTTAACCATTTTGAGGCCTTTCTGAAAAATGACTTTTTTTGGCCAATTTTGACGCCTTACTATACTATGACCATTTTTATGACATTTTGAGGCCCAAAAAAATTTGACTTTTTTTGGCCAATTTTGACGCCTTACTTTACTATGACCATTTTTATGACGTTTTGAGGATGTGACATTTTTCACCGATCCTAAGAGAGCAAGATAGAGACATGCGACCTTGTCCTACCCCCCCATTTGTGTGTACCCCGAGTCCAACGGTACCACCCTTGAGTCTCTAGCACATAAGG
Organism: Toxotes jaculatrix; assembly: GCF_017976425.1. Lineage (NCBI taxonomy): Eukaryota > Metazoa > Chordata > Actinopteri > Toxotidae > Toxotes > Toxotes jaculatrix. Next base: position 9,688 of record NC_054398.1, on the reverse strand, counting down.
TTCCGGAGTTATGAGCATTTGAAGTTCCCCCATAAAAGTGAGTTGGGAGAGTGAAAATTTGGGGTTTTAACAAGGGTCAGTTTTGACCGATCCTCAGGGAGCAAGATAGAGACATGAGGCCTTGTCCTACCCCCCCATTTGTGGGTACCCCGAGTCCAACGGTACCACTCTTAAGTCACTAGGACTTAGGGTTCCACAGTTATGAGCATTTGAAGTTCCCCCATAAAAGTGAGTTGGGAGAGTGAAAATTTTCCAAAGTGTGAGATGCCAAAAATGTTCCCCCAGACAGTGTTTAGGAGCACGTTTCAGAGCCTTAGGAGTGGTTTGGACCCCCCTTTTTGTGGTACTTTTTGTCAAACTGAAGTTGGTGTTTAGGGTTGTTGAGTGTACAGGGCCTAAGTGTGAGAGGCCAAAAATGTTCCCCCAGAAAGTGTTTAGGAGCACGTTTCAGAGCCTTAGGAGTGGTTTGGACCCCCCTTTTTGTGGTACTTTTTGTCAAACTGAAGTTGGTGTTTAGGGTTGTTGAGTGTACAGGGCCTAAGTGTGAGAGGCCAAAAATGTTCCCCCAGAAAGTGTTTAGGAGCACGTTTCAGAGCCTTAGGAGTGGTTTGGACCCCCCTTTTTGTGGTACTTTTTGTCAAACTGAAGTTGGTGTTTAGGGTTGTCAAGATGTACAGGGCTTGGAGTTTTAACCATTTTGAGGCCTTTCTGAAAAATGACTTTTTTTGGCCAATTTTGACGCCTTACTATACTATGACCATTTTCATGACATTTTGAGGCCCAAAAAAATTGGACTTTTTTTGGCCGATTTTGACGCCTTACTATACTATGACCATTTTTATGACATTTTGAGGATGTGACATTTTTCACCGATCCTCAGGGAGCAAGATAGAGACATGAGGCCTTGTCCTACCCCCCCCCCATTTGTGGGTACCCCGAGTCCAACGGTACCACTCTTAAGTCACTAGGACTTAGGGTTCCACAGTTATGAGCATTTGAAGTTCCCCCATAAAAGTGAGTTGGGAGAGTGAAAATTTGGGGTTTTAACAAGGGTCAGTTTTGACCGATCCTCAGGGAGCAAGATAGAGACATGAGGCCTTGTCCTACCCCCCCATTTGTGGGTACCCCGAGTCCAACGGTACCACTCTTAAGTCACTAGGACTTAGGGTTCCACAGTTATGAGCATTTGAAGTTCCCCCATAAAAGTGAGTTGGGAGAGTGAAAATTTTCCAAAGTGTGAGATGCCAAAAATGTTCCCCCAGACAGTGTTTAGGAGCACGTTTCAGAGCCTTAGGAGTGGTTTGGACCCCCCTTTTTGTGGTACTTTTTGTCAAACTGAAGTTGGTGTTTAGGGTTGTTGAGTGTACAGGGCCTAAGTGTGAGAGGCCAAAAATGTTCCCCCAGAAAGTGTTTAGGAGCACGTTTCAGAGCCTTAGGAGTGGTTTGGACCCCCCTTTTTGTGGTACTTTTTGTCAAACTGAAGTTGGTGTTTAGGGTTGTCAAGAGTGTACAGGGCTTGGAGTTTTAACCATTTTGAGGCCTTTCTGAAAAATGACTTTTTTTGGCCAATTTTGACGCCTTACTATACTATGACCATTTTTATGACATTTTGAGGCCCAAAAAAATTTGACTTTTTTTGGCCGATTTTGACGCCTTACTATACTATGACCATTTTTATGACATTTTGAGGATGTGACATTTTTCACCGATCCTAAGAGAGCAAGATAGAGACATGCGACCTTGTCCTACCCCCCCATTTGTGTGTACCCCAAGTCCAACGGTACCACCCTTGAGTCTCTAGCACATAGGGTTCCGGAGTTATGAGCATTTGAAGTTCCCCCATAAAAGTGAGTTGGGAGAGTGAAAATTTGGGGTTTTAACAAGGGTCAGTTTTGACCGATCCTCAGGGAGCAAGATAGAGACATGAGGCCTTGTCCTACCCCCCCATTTGTGGGTACCCCGAGTCCAACGGTACCACTCTTAAGTCACTAGGTCTTGGGGTTCCACAGTTATGAACATTTGAAGTTCCCCCATATAAGTGAGTTGGGAGAGTGAAAATTTTCCAAAGTGTGAGATGCCAAAATTGTTCCCCCAGAAAGTGTTTAGGAGCACGTTTCAGAGCCTTAGGAGTGGTTTGGACCCCCCTTTTTGTGGTACTTTTTGTCAAACTGAAGTTGGTGTTTAGGGTTGTCAAGAGTGTACAGGGCTTGGAGTTTTAACCATTTTGAGGCCTTTCTGAAAAATGACTTTTTTTGGCCAATTTTGACGCCTTACTATACTATGACCATTTTTATGACATTTTGAGGCCCAAAAAAATTGGACTTTTTTTTGGCCGATTTTGACGCCTTACTATACTATGACCATTTTTATGACGTTTTGAGGATGTGACATTTTTCACCGATCCTAAGAGAGCAAGATAGAGACATGCGACCTTGTCCTACCCCCCCATTTGTGTGTACCCCGAGTCCAACGGTACCACCCTTGAGTCTCTAGCACATAGGGTTCCGGAGTTATGAGCATTTGAAGTTCCCCCATAAAAGTGAGTTGGGAGAGTGAAAATTTGGGGTTTTAACAAGGGTCAGTTTTGACCGATCCTCAGGGAGCAAGATAGAGACATGAGGCCTTGTCCTACCCCCCCATTTGTGGGTACCCCCGAGTCCAACGGTACCACTCTTAAGTCACTAGGACTTAGGGTTCCACAGTTATGAGCATTTGAAGTTCCCCCATAAAAGTGAGTTGGGAGAGTGAAAATTTTCCAAAGTGTGAGATGCCAAAAATGTTCCCCCAGACAGTGTTTAGGAGCACGTTTCAGAGCCTTAGGAGTGGTTTGGACCCCCCTTTTTGTGGTACTTTTTGTCAAACTGAAGTTGGTGTTTAGGGTTGTTGAGTGTACAGGGCCTAAGTGTGAGAGGCCAAAAATGTTCCCCCAGAAAGTGTTTAGGAGCACGTTTCAGAGCCTTAGGAGTGGTTTGGACCCCCCTTTTTGTGGTACTTTTTGTCAAACTGAAGTTGGTGTTTAGGGTTGTTGAGTGTACAGGGCCTAAGTGTGAGAGGCCAAAAATGTTCCCCCAGAAAGTGTTTAGGAGCACGTTTCAGAGCCTTAGGAGTGGTTTGGACCCCCCTTTTTGTGGTACTTTTTGTCAAACTGAAGTTGGTGTTTAGGGTTGTCAAGATGTACAGGGCTTGGAGTTTTAACCATTTTGAGGCCTTTCTGAAAAATGACTTTTTTTGGCCAATTTTGACGCCTTACTATACTATGACCATTTTCATGACATTTTGAGGCCCAAAAAAATTGGACTTTTTTTGGCCGATTTTGACGCCTTACTATACTATGACCATTTTTATGACATTTTGAGGATGTGACATTTTTTACCGATCCTAAGAGAGCAAGATAGAGACATGCGACCTTGTCCTACCCCCCCATTTGTGTGTACCCCGAGTCCAACGGTACCACCCTTGAGTCTCTAGCACATAGGGTTCCGGAGTTATGAGCATTTGAAGTTCCCCCATAAAAGTGAGTTGGGAGAGGGAAAATTTGGGGTTTTAACAAGGGTCAGTTTTGACCGATCCTCAGGGAGCAAGATAGAGACATGAGGCCTTGTCCTACCCCCCCATTTGTGGGTACCCCGAGTCCAACGGTACCACTCTTAAGTCACTAGGACTTAGGGTTCCACAGTTATGAGCATTTGAAGTTCCCCCATAAAAGTGAGTTGGGAGAGTGAAAATTTTCCAAAGTGTGAGATGCCAAAAATGTTCCCCCAGACAGTGTTTAGGAGCACGTTTCAGAGCCTTAGGAGTGGTTTGGACCCCCCTTTTTGTGGTACTTTTTGTCAAACTGAAGTTGGTGTTTAGGGTTGTTGAGTGTACAGGGCCTAAGTGTGAGAGGCCAAAAATGTTCCCCCAGAAAGTGTTTAGGAGCACGTTTCAGAGCCTTAGGAGTGGTTTGGACCCCCCTTTTTGTGGTACTTTTTGTCAAACTGAAGTTGGTGTTTAGGGTTGTTGAGTGTACAGGGCCTAAGTGTGAGAGGCCAAAAATGTTCCCCCAGAAAGTGTTTAGGAGCACGTTTCAGAGCCTTAGGAGTGGTTTGGACCCCCCTTTTTGTGGTACTTTTTGTCAAACTGAAGTTGGTGTTTAGGGTTGTTGAGTGTACAGGGCCTAAGTGTGAGAGGCCAAAAATGTTCCCCCAGAAAGTGTTTAGGAGCACGTTTCAGAGCCTTAGGAGTGGTTTGGACCCCCCTCTTTGTGGTACTTTGTGTCAAACTGAAGTTGGTGTTTAGGGTTGTCAAGAGTGTACAGGGCTTGGAGTTTTAACCATTTTGAGGCCTTTCTGAAAAATGACTTTTTTTGGCCAATTTTGACGCCTTACTATACTATGACCATTTTTATGACATTTTGAGGCCCAAAAAAATTGGACTTTTTTTGGCCGATTTTGACGCCTTACTATACTATGACCATTTTTATGACGTTTTGAGGATGTGACATTTTTCACCGATCCTAAGAGAGCAAGATAGAGACATGCGACCTTGTCCTACCCCCCCATTTGTGTGTACCCCGAGTCCAACGGTACCACCCTTGAGTCTCTAGCACATAGGGTTCCGGAGTTATGAGCATTTGAAGTTCCCCCATAAAAGTGAGTTGGGAGAGTGAAAATTTGGGGTTTTAACAAGGGTCAGTTTTGACCGATCCTCAGGGAGCAAGATAGAGACATGAGGCCTTGTCCTACCCCCCCATTTGTGGGTACCCCGAGTCCAACGGTACCACTCTTAAGTCACTAGGACTTAGGGTTCCACAGTTATGAGCATTTGAAGTTCCCCCATAAAAGTGAGTTGGGAGAGTGAAAATTTTCCAAAGTGTGAGATGCCAAAAATGTTCCCCCAGACAGTGTTTAGGAGCACGTTTCAGAGCCTTAGGAGTGGTTTGGACCCCCCTTTTTGTGGTACTTTTTGTCAAACTGAAGTTGGTGTTTAGGGTTGTTGAGTGTACAGGGCCTAAGTGTGAGAGGCCAAAAATGTTCCCCCAGAAAGTGTTTAGGAGCACGTTTCAGAGCCTTAGGAGTGGTTTGGACCCCCCTTTTTGTGGTACTTTTTGTCAAACTGAAGTTGGTGTTTAGGGTTGTTGAGTGTACAGGGCCTAAGTGTGAGAGGCCAAAAATGTTCCCCCAGAAAGTGTTTAGGAGCACGTTTCAGAGCCTTAGGAGTGGTTTGGACCCCCCTTTTTGTGGTACTTTTTGTCAAACTGAAGTTGGTGTTTAGGGTTGTCAAGAGTGTACAGGGCTTGGAGTTTTAACCATTTTGAGGCCTTTCTGAAAAATGACTTTTTTTGGCCAATTTTGACGCCTTACTATACTATGACCATTTTTATGACATTTTGAGGCCCAAAAAAATTGGACTTTTTTTTGGCCGATTTTGACGCCTTACTATACTATGACCATTTTTATGACGTTTTGAGGATGTGACATTTTTCACCGATCCTAAGAGAGCAAGATAGAGACATGCGACCTTGTCCTACCCCCCCATTTGTGTGTACCCCGAGTCCAACGGTACCACCCTTGAGTCTCTAGCACATAGGGTTCCGGAGTTATGAGCATTTGAAGTTCCCCCATAAAAGTGAGTTGGGAGAGTGAAAATTTGGGGTTTTAACAAGGGTCAGTTTTGACCGATCCTCAGGGAGCAAGATAGAGACATGAGGCCTTGTCCTACCCCCCCATTTGTGGGTACCCCGAGTCCAACGGTACCACTCTTAAGTCACTAGGACTTAGGGTTCCACAGTTATGAGCATTTGAAGTTCCCCCATAAAAGTGAGTTGGGAGAGTGAAAATTTTCCAAAGTGTGAGATGCCAAAAATGTTCCCCCAGACAGTGTTTAGGAGCACGTTTCAGAGCCTTAGGAGTGGTTTGGACCCCCCTTTTTGTGGTACTTTTTGTCAAACTGAAGTTGGTGTTTAGGGTTGTTGAGTGTACAGGGCCTGTGAGAGGCCAAAAATGTTCCCCCAGAAAGTGTTTAGGAGCACGTTTCAGAGCCTTAGGAGTGGTTTGGACCCCCCTTTTTGTGGTACTTTTTGTCAAACTGAAGTTGGTGTTTAGGGTTGTTGAGTGTACAGGGCCTAAGTGTGAGAGGCCAAAAATGTTCCCCCAGAAAGTGTTTAGGAGCACGTTTCAGAGCCTTAGGAGTGGTTTGGACCCCCCTCTTTGTGGTACTTTTTGTCAAACTGAAGTTGGTGTTTAGGGTTGTCAAGAGTGTACAGGGCTTGGAGTTTTAACCATTTTGAGGCCTTTCTGAAAAATGACTTTTTTTGGCCAATTTTGACGCCTTACTATACTATGACCATTTTTATGACATTTTGAGGCCCAAAAAAATTGGACTTTTTTTGGCCGATTTTGACGCCTTACTATACTATGACCATTTTTATGACGTTTTGAGGATGTGACATTTTTCACCGATCCTAAGAGAGCAAGATAGAGACATGCGACCTTGTCCTACCCCCCCCATTTGTGTGTACCCCGAGTCCAACGGTACCACCCTTGAGTCTCTAGCACATAGGGTTCCGGAGTTATGAGCATTTGAAGTTCCCCCATAAAAGTGAGTTGGGAGAGTGAAAATTTGGGGTTTTAACAAGGGTCAGTTTTGACCGATCCTCAGGGAGCAAGATAGAGACATGAGGCCTTGTCCTACCCCCCCATTTGTGGGTACCCCGAGTCCAACGGTACCACTCTTAAGTCACTAGGACTTAGGGTTCCACAGTTATGAGCATTTGAAGTTCCCCCATAAAAGTGAGTTGGGAGAGTGAAAATTTTCCAAAGTGTGAGATGCCAAAAATGTTCCCCCAGACAGTGTTTAGGAGCACGTTTCAGAGCCTTAGGAGTGGTTTGGACCCCCCTTTTTGTGGTACTTTTTGTCAAACTGAAGTTGGTGTTTAGGGTTGTTGAGTGTACAGGGCCTAAGTGTGAGATGCCAAAATTGTTCCCCCAGAAAGTGTTTAGGAGCACGTTTCAGAGCCTTAGGAGTGGTTTGGACCCCCCTTTTTGTGGTACTTTTTGTCAAACTGAAGTTGGTGTTTAGGGTTGTTGAGTGTACAGGGCCTAAGTGTGAGAGGCCAAAAATGTTCCCCCAGAAAGTGTTTAGGAGCACGTTTCAGAGCCTTAGGAGTGGTTTGGACCCCCCTTTTTGTGGTACTTTTTGTCAAACTGAAGTTGGTGTTTAGGGTTGTCAAGAGTGTACAGGGCTCGGAGTTTTAACCATTTTGAGGCCTTTCTGAAAAATGACTTTTTTTGGCCAATTTTGACGCCTTACTATACTATGACCATTTTTATGACATTTTGAGGCCCAAAAAAATTGGACTTTTTTTGGCCGATTTTGACGCCTTACTATACTATGACCATTTTTATGACGTTTTGAGGATGACATTTTTCACCGATCCTAAGAGAGCAAGATAGAGACATGCGACCTTGTCCTACCCCCCCCATTTGTGTGTACCCCGAGTCCAACGGTACCACCCTTGAGTCTCTAGCACATAGGGTTCCGGAGTTATGAGCATTTGAAGTTCCCCCATAAAAGTGAGTTGGGAGAGTGAAAATTTGGGGTTTTAACAAGGGTCAGTTTTGACCGATCCTCAGGGAGCAAGATAGAGACATGAGGCCTTGTCCTACCCCCCCATTTGTGGGTACCCCGAGTCCAACGGTACCACTCTTAAGTCACTAGGACTTAGGGTTCCACAGTTATGAGCATTTGAAGTTCCCCCATATAAGTGAGTTGGGAGAGTGAAAATTTTCCAAAGTGTGAGATGCCAAAATTGTTCCCCCAGAAAGTGTTTAGGAGCACGTTTCAGAGCCTTAGGAGTGGTTTGGACCCCCCCTTTTGTGGTACTTTTTGTCAAACTGAAGTTGGTGTTTAGGGTTGTTGAGTGTACAGGGCCTAAGTGTGAGAGGCCAAAAATGTTCCCCCAGAAAGTGTTTAGGAGCACGTTTCAGAGCCTTAGGAGTGGTTTGGACCCCCCTTTTTGTGGTACTTTTTGTCAAACTGAAGTTGGTGTTTAGGGTTGTCAAGAGTGTACAGGGCTTGGAGTTTTAACCATTTTGAGGCCTTTCTGAAAAATGACTTTTTTTGGCCAATTTTGACGCCTTACTATACTATGACCATTTTTATGACATTTTGAGGCCCAAAAAAATTGGACTTTTTTTGGCCGATTTTGACGCCTTACTATACTATGACCATTTTTATGACGTTTTGAGGATGTGACATTTTTCACCGATCCTAAGAGAGCAAGATAGAGACATGCGACCTTGTCCTACCCCCCCCATTTGTGTGTACCCCGAGTCCAACGGTACCACCCTTGAGTCTCTAGCACATAGGGTTCCGGAGTTATGAGCATTTGAAGTTCCCCCATAAAAGTGAGTTGGGAGAGTGAAAATTTGGGGTTTTAACAAGGGTCAGTTTTGACCGATCCTCAGGGAGCAAGATAGAGACATGAGGCCTTGTCCTACCCCCCCATTTGTGGGTACCCCGAGTCCAACGGTACCACTCTTAAGTCACTAGGACTTAGGGTTCCACAGTTATGAGCATTTGAAGTTCCCCCATAAAAGTGAGTTGGGAGAGTGAAAATTTTCCAAAGTGTGAGATGCCAAAAATGTTCCCCCAGACAGTGTTTAGGAGCACGTTTCAGAGCCTTAGGAGTGGTTTGGACCCCCCTTTTTGTGGTACTTTTTGTCAAACTGAAGTTGGTGTTTAGGGTTGTTGAGTGTACAGGGCCTAAGTGTGAGAGGCCAAAATTGTTCCCCCAGAAAGTGTTTAGGAGCACGTTTCAGAGCCTTAGGAGTGGTTTGGACCCCCCTTTTTGTGGTACTTTTTGTCAAACTGAAGTTGGTGTTTAGGGTTGTTGAGTGTACAGGGCCTAAGTGTGAGAGGCCAAAAATGTTCCCCCAGAAAGTGTTTAGGAGCACGTTTCAGAGACTTAGGAGTGGTTTGGACCCCCCTTTTTGTGGTACTTTTTGTCAAACTGAAGTTGGTGTTTAGGGTTGTCAAGAGTGTACAGGGCTTGGAGTTTTAACCATTTTGAGGCCTTTCTGAAAAATGACTTTTTTTTGGCCAATTTTGACGCCTTACTATACTATGACCATTTTTATGACATTTTGAGGCCCAAAAAAAATTGGACTTTTTTTTTGGCCGATTTTGACGCCTTACTATACTATGACCATTTTTATGACGTTTTGAGGATGTGACATTTTTCACCGATCCTAAGAGAGCAAGATAGAGACATGCGACCTTGTCCTACCCCCCCATTTGTGTGTACCCCGAGTCCAACGGTACCACCCTTGAGTCTCTAGCACATAGGGTTCCGGAGTTATGAGCATTTGAAGTTCCCCCATAAAAGTGAGTTGGGAGAGTGAAAATTTGGGGTTTTAACAAGGGTCAGTTTTGACCGATCCTCAGGGAGCAAGATAGAGACATGAGGCCTTGTCCTACCCCCCCATTTGTGGGTACCCCGAGTCCAACGGTACCACTCTTAAGTCACTAGGACTTAGGGTTCCACAGTTATGAGCATTTGAAGTTCCCCCATAAAAGTGAGTTGGGAGAGTGAAAATTTTCCAGTGTGAGATGCCAAAAATGTTCCCCCAGACAGTGTTTAGGAGCACGTTTCAGAGCCTTAGGAGTGGTTTGGACCCCCCTTTTTGTGGTACTTTTTGTCAAACTG